>NC_135960.1:4315353-4632219 GCF_053455715.1 Rhinoraja longicauda | reverse complement strand
CAACCACAACAACCTGCCCCACCGATTGGGAAGTGTTTATTCTTTAATGGACACACGTTGGTGTCTCTCTCTGTCCCTCTCTCTCTCTCTCTGTCCCTCTCTCTCTCTCACTGTCTCTCTCTCTCTCTCTCACTGTCCCTCTCTCTCTCTCACTGTCCCTCTCTCTCTCTGTCCCTCTCTCTCTCTCTGTCCCTCTCTCTCTCTCTCTCTCTCTCTCTCTCTCTCTCACTGTCTCTCTCTCTCTCTCTCACCGTCTCTCTCTCTCTCTCTCACTGTCCCTCTCTCTCTCACTGTCCCTCTCTCTCTCTCTCTCTCTCACTGTCCCTCTCTCTCTCACTGTCCCTCTCTCTCTCACTGTCCCTCTCTCTCTCACTGTCCCTCTCTCTCTCTCACTGTCTCTCTCTCTCTCTCTCTCTCTCTCTCTCTCTCTCTCTCTCTCACTGTCCCTCTCTTACTGTTCCCCTCTCACTCTCCCCACCTCTCTCTCTCTCTCTCTCTCTCTCTCTCTCTGTACCTCTCTCCCTCTCCCCCTCTCTCTCCCCCTCTCTCTCTCCCCCTCTCTCTCTCTCCCCCTCTCTCTCTCCCCCTCTCTCTCTCCCCCTCTCTCTCTCCCCCTCTCTCTCCCCCTCTCTCTCTCTCCCCCTCTCTCTCGCCCCCTCTCTCTCTCCCCCTCTCTCTCTCCCTCACTCTCTCCGCCTCACTCTCTCTCTGTCTCTCTCTCCATAGTTTTCTCCCTCCTGTGTTTCTCACTCCCTATCTCTCTGTTTCTATCTGTCTCTGTCAGTTTCCCTCTGCCTCTCACTGTGTGTGTGTCTCTGTCGTGCCTCGCTCTCTGTCCCTGTCTCTCCCCGTAGACAATAGTGCAGGAGGAGGCCATTCGGCCCTTCGAGCCAGCACCACCATTCAATGTGATCATGGCTGATCATTCTCAATCAGTACCCCGTTCCTGCCTTCTCCCCGTACCCCCTGACTCCGCTATCCTTAAGAGCTCTATCCAGCTCTCTCTTGAATGCATTCAGAGAATTGGCCTCCACTGCCTTCTGAGGCAGAGAATTCCACAGATTCACAACTCTCTGACTGAAAAAGTTTTTCCTCATCTCTGTTCTAAATGGCCTACCCCTTATTCTTAAACTGTGGCCCCTTGTTCTGGACTCCCCCAACATTGGGAACATGTTTTCTGGCTCTAACATGTCCAACCCCTTAATAATCTTATATGTTTTGATAAGATCCCCTCTCATCTTTCTAAATTCCAGTGTATACAAGCCAGTCGCTCCAGTCTTTCACATACGACAGTCCTGCCATTCCAGAAATTAACCTAGTAAATCTATGCTGCACGCCCTCAATAGCAAGAATATCCTTCCTCAAATTTGGAGACCAAAACTGTGCACAGTACTCCAGGTGCGGTCTCACTAGGGCCCTGTACAACTGCAGAAGGACCTCTTTGCTCCTTTTCACACCTTACATTCTCTTTGTCCCCTTCCATAACTCTATATCTTCCTCTCCCCTGTCTCAACCTGAAACGTCACCCATTCCTTCTCTTCAGAGATGCTGCCTGTCCCGGCTGAGTTACTCCAGCACTTTGTGTCTATCTTCATTGGAAAACCCTAGTCTCTAGCTGAGAGGGAAATCCAACAGAAAATAGAAACATAGCAAATAGGTGCAGGAGGAGGCCATTCGGCCCTTCGCGCCAGCACCGCCATTCATGGTGATCATGGCTGATCATCCACAATCAGTAACCTGTGCCTGCCTTCTCCCCTTATCCCTTGATTTCACTGGCCCCCAGAGCTCTATCTAACTCTCTCTTAAATTCATCCAGTGATTTGGCCTCCACTGCCCTCTGTGGCAGAGAATCCACAAATTCACAACTCTCTGGGTGAAAAAGTTCCTTCTCACCTCAGTTTTAAATGGCCTCCCTTTTATTCTAAGACTGTGTGGCCCCTGGTTCTGGACTCCCCCAACATTGGGAACATTGTTCCTGCATCTAGCTTGTCCAGTCCTGGTGGAGAATGGTGGAGATGTTCAGCTGGGTCAGGCAACATCATTTGTGGAGAGAGATCTATCTCAGGTTAATGAGGACAGTGGGTGCCTGGGACAAGATGCCAGGGGTGTTGATGGAGATGGGTACGATAGTGGCATCTAAGTGACATGTGGTTAGGCACATGGACATGGAGGGACATTCCCTGCATTTGATTAGTACGGGTGTCGGTGGTTATGGGGAGCAGTCAGAAGAGTCGGGTTAGGAGGGAGAGATGAATGAATGACGGAGTAGACTTGATGGGCAGAATGGCCTAATTCTGCTCCTATCACTTATGATCTTGGGATGGGCCGATAAGAGTTGGTCTTGACATCACGTTTAGCACAGACATTGTGGGCCGAAGGGCCTATCCCTGTGCGGTACTGTTGTGTGTTCTATTCTGGCAGAAGCATTGATACAATACATAGTTTAGTTCTAGTTTAGATTAGTCTGGTTTAATATTATCAGGTGTACTGAGGTACAGTTAAAAGCGTTAGTTTACATTCTGTGCAGTCAAAGAAAAGACAAATACATGAAGACAATGAAGCCATTTACATTGCAGAGATAAAGGATATAACATTTAGTGCAAGATAAAGTCCGATTATAGTTCAAAGGTCTCGAATGAGTTAGACGGTAGGTACGACCATCTTCTCTGGTTGGTGGTAGGATGGTTCAGTTGCCTGATAACAGTTGGGAAGAAACTTTCCCTGAATCTGGAGGTGTGCGTTTTCACAGTTCTATACCTTTTGCCCGATGGGAGAGGGGAGAAGAGGGAGTGGCCGGGGGTGAGACTGGCCCTTGATTATGCTGCTGGCCTTGCCGAGGCAGCGTGAGATGTAGATGGAGTCAATGGAAGGGAGGTTGGTTTGTGTGATGGTCTGGGCTACATCCACAACTCTGCAATTTCTTGCGGTCTTGGATGGAGCTGTTCCCAAACCAGGCTTAGATGCATCCCGATAAGATGCTTTCTGGAGCGTATCTGTGGAAGTTGGTGAGGGTTGTTGGGGACATGCCGAACTACTTAAGCCATCTAAGGAAGTATTAGTGTGTAAGCATTGGTGTGTATCTTGTATATGCTGATACTTTAGCTACTTCAGAGTAATCTACTATCCCTATACTCTTTCACTGAAGTATGATTGTGCTTATGTAGAGTAAGTTTTTTACTGAATAAAGGACACAAGAAGTGTTGAAGAAACTTAGAGGGTCAGGCAGAATCTCTGGAGAACATGGACAAGGGATGTTTTAAACATAGAAAATAGGTGCAGGAGGAGGCCATTTGGCCATTCGAGCCAGCACCGCCATTCATTGTGATCATGGCTGATCATCCACAATCAGTAACCCATGCCTGCCTTCTCCCCATACCCCTTGATTCCGCTGGCCCCTAGAGCTCTATCTAACTCTCTTTTAAATTCATCCAGTGAATTGGCCTCCACCGCCTTCTGTGGCAGAGAATTCCACAAATTCACAACTCTCTGGGTGAAAAGGTTTTCTTCTCACCTCAGTTTTAAATGGCCTCCCCTTTATTCTTAGACTGTGGCTCCTGGTTCAAGTCAAGTCAAGTCAAATTTATTTGTCACATACACATACACGATGTGCAGTGAAATGAAAGTGGCAATGTCTGCGGATTGTGCACAAAAAAGAATTACAGTTACAGCATATAAATAAAGTTAATAAGTTACTAAACATTGGGAACATTTTCCCTGCATCTAGGTTGTCTAGTCCTTTTATAATTTATACGTCTCTATAAGATCCTCTCTCATCCAGTTTTGGATTGGGACCCTTCAGACACTCATTTTTACTGAACTGAATTTCACTGTGCGTAGGTATATGTGATAATAATATACCATTGAACCATTGAAGTTTAAACAAACACTCTCTCCAGCAGCCGATAAACTCATGGTTCAATTGTCACCAAGCCATGGGGTGCTCAGTACTGCCCTCTAGTGCCGTGCTACTCTCATCTCATGCAGCTGTGAATATCATCAAAGTTGAGCTTAGTTTAGTTTAGAGATTATCATATCATATATATACAGCCGGAAACAGGCCTTTTCGGCCCTCCAAGTCCGTGCCGCCCAGCGATCCCCGCACATTAACACTATCCTACACCCACTAGGGACAATTTTTACATTTACCCAGCCAATTAACCTACATACCTGTACGTCTTTGGAGTGCGGGAGGAAACCGAAGATCTCGGAGAAAACCCACGCAGGTCACGGGGAGAACGTACAAACTCCGTACAGTGCAGCACCCGTAGTCAGGATCGAACCTGAGTCTCCGGCGCTGCATTCGCTGTAAAGCAGCAACTCTACCGCTGCGCTACCGTGAATCCGCACCATCCAACGATCCCTACAAATTAGGGGTAATTTTACAGAAGCCATTTAACCTGCAAACCTATAAGTCTTTTGGTCTATTCACAAAATGCTGGAGTAACTCAGCAGGTCAGGCAGCATCTCGGGAGAGAAGGAATATTTTGTGAATAAATCGATTTGTACCAGCATCTGCAGTTATTTTCTTATACTACAGTCTTTTGGTCTCCTAATTTGAGGAAGGACATCCTTGTAATTGAGGCAGTGCAGCGTAGGTTCACGAGATTGATCCCTGGGATGGCGGGACTGTCAAATGAGGAAAGATTGGAAAGACTGGGCTTTTATTCACTGTAGTTTAGAAGGATGAGAGGGGAACTTATAGAGACGTATAAAATTATAAAAGGACTGGACAAGCTAGATGCAGGAAAAATGTTCCCAATGCTGGGGGAGTCCAGAACCAGGGGCCACAGTCTAAGAATAAAGGGGAGCCCATTTAAAACTGAGGTGAGAAAAAACATTTTCACCCAGAGAGTTGTGAATTTGTGGAATTCTCTGCCACAGAAGGCAGCGGAGGCCAATTCACTGGATGAATTTAAAAGAGAGTTGGATAGAGCTCTCGGGGCTAGTGGAATCAAGGGATATGGGGAGAAGGCAGGCACAGGTTACTAATTGTGGATGATCAGCCATGATCACAATGAATGGCGGTGCTGGCTCAAAGGGCCAAATGGCCTCCTCCCGAACCTATTTTCTATGTTTTTATATTTCATTCATTTGTTCTATATCTCTCTACATCGCCGTCTACATCTCGTTTCCCTCTCCCCTGGCCCAGTCTGAAGCAGTCTCAACCCAAAACGTCACCCATTCCTTCTATCCATAGATGCTGCCTGACCTGCTGAGTTACTCCAGCATTTTGAGCCTATCTTCGGTTTAAAGCAGCATCTGTGGTTCCTTCCTACATGGGCACTCCAATTAACATTTATATTTTATTTAAACTCTATTAAAAAGGAACAATTGTGGTTCGAGAGGTTGTTGTGTGTGGTCAGTCACCAACTTTTTCTGCACCATAACAGCCACTGCCTTCAAAGGAAAATATTTAGTTCAGTTTAGAGTAGGGTTGCCAACTGTCCCGTATTAGCCGGGACATCCCGTATATTCGGCTAAATTGGTTTATCCCGTAAGGGACCGCCCTTGTCCGAGGGGCACTGTAGGCCCGGACCACTGTGGGCCCGGACACTCTAGGCCTGGACACTGTAAGCCCGGACACTCTAGGCCCGGACACTGTAGGCCCGGGGGCCGCTGTAGGCCCGGACAGTGTAGGCTAACGGAGTATGTTCGGGGAGCGGGGCCTAGTGTGTTCGCCTGACGGTTACGTAGCAACCCGCCTCCCGGCCCGGGCAGCCCCCATTGGTGGAGCAGGAGCATGTGGCCGCTGGCTGGGTGAGGTCACGTGGGGCGGTGACGTCACCTTGTCCCGTATTTGGGAGTTAGAAAGTTGGCAACCCTAGTTTAGAGATACATCATGAAAATAGGCCTTTGGGCCCACCGAGCCCACATCGCCCATTGATTACCTGTTCACACTGGTTCTATGTTATCCCACTTTCTCATCCACTCACAACACAATTTACTGAGGGCCAATTAACCTGCACGTCCTTGATAGACACAATATGTTAGGGTAGGCTCAGCGGGTCAGGCAGCTTCACTGGAGAAAAAGAACAGGTAACGTTTCGGGTCGGAACCCTTCGTCAGACTCGGGCTCTGAAGTTTCAGGATCAGGGTTCCGACCCGAAACTTTACCTATTCTTTTTCTCCAGAGATGCTGCCTGACCCGCTGAATTACTCCAGCACTTTGTGTCTATCTGCGGTATAAAGCAGCATCTGCGGTTCCTTCCTGCACATCTTTGGGATGTGGGAGGAAACCGGAGTTAACCCACACGGTCTCCGGGAGAACCTGCAGACTCCACACGGATGGCACCTGAGCTCAGGATCGAATCCGGTTCTCCGGGCGCTGCGAGGCAGCAACTCTGCCAGCTGTGCCACTGCCAGCTGCACCACTGCCAGCTGCGCCACTGCCAGCTGTGCCACTGCCAGCTGCACCACTGCCGCAGGTGCAGTTTTGGTCTCCAAATTTGAGGAAGGATATTCTTGCTATTGAGGGTGTGCAGCGTAGGTTTACTAGGTTAATTCCCGGAATGGCGGGACTGTCGTATGTTGAAAGACTGGAGCGACTAGGCTTGTATACACTGGAACTTAGAAGAATGAGAGGGGATCTTATCGAAACGTATAAGATTATTAAGGGGTTGGACAAGTTAGAGGCAGGAAACATGTTCCCAATGTTGGGGGAGTCCAGAACCAGGGGCCACAGTTTAAGAATAAGGGGTAGGCCATTTAGAACTGAGATGAGGAAAAACTTTTTCAGTCAGAGAGTTGTGAATCTGTGGAATTCTCTGCCTCAGAAGGCAGTGGAGGCCAATTCTCTGAATGCATTCAAGAGAGAGCTAGATAGAGCTCTTAAGGATAGCGGAGTCAGGGGGTATGGGGAGAAGGCAGGAAGGGGGCACTGATTGAGAATGATCAGGCATGATCACATTGAATGGCGGTGCTGGCTCGAAGGACCGAATGGCCTCCTCATGCACCTATTGTCTATTCAGTTTCAGTTTCTTGTCACATGGACCGAGGTACAAAAAGCTCGGAATCGTGCTCTGCAAATGCGTTCCTTCCCACGGCTCTTCGCCACTGCACTCGTGGACAAAGGATGCCAGTGCCTTCTGCGTGCCAACCACACGCCACAGCATTGCCAGCCTACACATGAATGAATGAATACGTTTATTGGCCAAGTATGTACACAGACAAGGAATGTGCCTTGGCGCTCCGCTCGCAAGTAACAACACGAACATACAGTAAACAATTAAGAATAAAGCATAAAACATTAAGAATACAACATTACAGTTTAAACATGCGAGTGAAATAAACCAGAGCAAAAAGAGGCTACGGAGTTTTTGTTGTTGAGTAGAGCAACTACTCGCTGTTTTTATGTCCGGCTGTGGCTGCTTTGACAGTCCGGAGTCGTCTTCCAGAGAGAAGTGCTTCAAAGAGTTTGAGGCCAGAGTGAGAGGGGTCAGAGATGATCTTGCCCGCTCGCTTCCTGGCCCTTGCAGTGTACAGTTCGTCGATGGTTGGGGGAAGGTTGCAGCCAACAACCTTCTCGGCTGATCGAACGATGCGCTGCAGCCTCCGGATGTCGTGCCTGGTGGCTGAGCCAAACCAGACCATGATGGAGAAGGTGAGGACGGACTCTACGATGGCAGTGTAAAATTGGACCATGATTGCCTGTGGCAGATTGTTTCCTCATCCCACCTCTCCTCCTGCACGTCAGCCTGGTGTGCGATGCACGCTGCCTGTGTTTCACCGGTCACAGGACCAGATCAAGATCCACGTCATCAGCGTAGATCGTGTCGGGATCCTGCATCTCGTCGCCCAGTTTCTTCCACCAGGGCCCCCTGGTGAACTGCAGCATGGCACCGTGGCACTGCTTGGCTCTGGCTGCCACCGGTGCGGACCTGCAGCTAAAGAGCTCCACATCCTTCCCGGTCGCCTCCTTCAGACTGGGAGCGCCTGGATGCAAACGGCAAGAGAAATCCAGTTTAAAGAAAAACAACCAGAACACAAAGAAAGGTCCGCGTAAATCAATCGTTCAAACTGCAAGGGACTTCGACCTAGGGTTGTCAACTTCCTCACTCCCAAATAAGGGACAAAGGGTGACGTCACCGCCCCGCGCCCCACTTGACCTCACCCAGCCAGTGGCCACGTGCTCCCACTCCACCAATGGTGGCCGCCCAGGCAGGGAGGCTGGTTGCTACGCAACCTCCATTAGGCAGCGTCCTGGACTCCGGGCCTACACTGTCCGGGATAGACAATAGACAATAGACAATAGGTGCAGGAGGAGGCCCTTCGAGCCAGCACCGCCATTCAATGTGATCATGGCTGATCATTCTACAATCAGTACCCAGTTCCTGCCTTCTCTCCATACCCCCATTACAGCGGCCCCCGGGCCTACACTGTCTGGGATTACAGCCCCCCCACCTCCCGGGCCTAAATGGGACAAGGGTGGTCCTGTACGGGACAAACCAATTTAGCCCAAAATACGGGATGTCCCGGCTAATACGGAACAGTTGGCAACCCAACTTCAACCCTAAATGTTTACTTCAGTTTCTGCCTAATCTGTTAAGTATTTTTAGTTTTTGCTTGAGAGAGAGAGAGAGAGAGAGAAAGAGAGTGTATTTTATTGTCATATTAGTTCAGTTTAGTTTAGAGATACTGCGCGGAAACAAGCCCCTCGGCCCACCACGCCAACCAGCGATCCCTGTACACTAGCGCTGTCCAACACACACTGGGGCCAATGTACAATTTTACTACAGATTAATTGTAGCCAATTAAGCTACAAACCTGTACATTTTTGGAGTGTGGGAGGAAACCGGAGCACCCGGAGAAAACCCACGCAGGTCACGGGGAGAACGTCCAAACTCCGTACAGACGGCGCCCGTGGTCGGGATTGAACACGGGTCTCTGGCGCGGTAAGGCAGCAACTCTACCGCTGCGCAGGAAGGGTGCAGAAGGGATTTCAGCTGTGAAGGGATTCACCAAGATGGAGCATTTCAGCTGCGTGCAGCCCAGGTGAGGTCTGCTGTACGATTTACCGGATTGTATGCAAAACAAAGCATTTCTCCACACCTGGGTACACCTGACAATACGGTATCATTACGAGGGGAAACTGGCTCGGCTGGGGTTGGTTTCCTTGCAGCAGTAATGCTCTGAGGATCTGCAGTGTTTTTGACCAGATGGGTCGACAATTCCTTTTACCCACTGAAACGGCACCACCAGCCACAATCTTCCAGCAGACTGGGACTAGCTTAGATAGCTTAAGAAGTGTAAGAAAATAACTGCAGATGCTGGTACAAATCGAAGGCATTTATTTCACAAAATGCTGGAGTAAATCAGCAGGTCAGGCAGCATCTCAGGAGAGAAGGAATGGGCGATGTTTCGGGTCGAGACCATTCTTCATTCTGAAGAAGGGTCTCGACCCAAAACGTCACCCATTCCTTCTCTCCTGAGGTGCTGCCTGACCTGCTGAGTTACTCCAGCATTTTGTGAAATAAATAGCTTAGATAGCTTGGTCGCTTTGTAAATGGGAACAGACATGACAAGTGGAATAGAATGTGCAGAACTGAGGTCATCCATTTTAGTATAAAATATTCAAAGGCTGGCTATTTTGTATTAATGTGGGAGATTGAAAATCCTCGGTGTTCATAATCCTTGTGTGTCCTTGTACAAGAATCACTGAAAGTAAACAGAGCACAGAAACAGACCTTTCAGCCCAATTTGCCCATCCCGACCAAGATGCCCCCATCTAAGCTAGTCCCATTTGACCGTGTTTGGCCCATATCCCTTTAAACCGTTCCTATCTGTCCACCTGTCCAAGTGTCTTTTAAATGCTGTTACAGCACCAGCCTCAACTACCCCCTCCAACAGTTCGTTCCACATAACCACTACACTGCGAGTTAAAACGTTGCCCTTAGGTTTAGTTTTAGTTTGTTTAGAGATACGGTGCGGAAACAGGCCTTTCGGCCCATCGAGTCCACACCCACCTGCGATCCCCGCACACTTACATTATCCTACACACACTAGGGACAATTTACATTTATACCAAGCCAATTAACCTGGAGTGTTTGGAGTGTGGGAGGAAATCGAACATCTCAGAGAAAGCCCACACAGGTCACGGGGAGAACGTACAAACTATGTACAGGCAGCACACATAGTCAGGATCGAACCCGGGTATCTGGCACTGTAAGGCAGTAGTTCTACCGCTGCGCCACCGTGCCATCTATTAAATCTTGCTCTTCTCACTTTAAACCTATGTCCTCTGGTTTTCGATTCCCCATCTCTAATGTATTGTGTCTATTAACAGACTCTAAACTCACACTTGAATATTATTTCCAAAAATTAATTGTTAATTTTAAAGTGATGGGTTTTGGTTAAGAAATATTAAGGACATGGGGAACAACAGGTGCATGGAATATTGTAGGAAGGATCTGCAGATGCTGATTTAAACTGAAAATAGACACAAAATGCTGGAGTAACTCAGCTGGACAGGCTGAAGTAGGGCCTGAAGAAGGGTCTCGGGTCGCGACCCTTCTTCAGACTGAGAAGGTCGTCACAAAAGGACACAAAGTGCCGGAAAATGAAGAAGGTCTCGACCCAGAACGTCACCCATTCCTTCCATCCAGAGATGCTGCCTGTCCCTCGGAGTTATTCCAGCATTTTGTGTCTATCTTCACCTGCATGGAATGGATGAATAGGGGCTAAATGGACACATTCTGGTCCCATATTTGGGTGGCGCAGTGGCGCAGCGGTAGAGTTGCTGCCTTACAGCGCCAGAGACCCGGGTTCCATCCCGACTGCTGGTACTGTCTGTACGGAGTTTGTACGTTGTCCCCGTGACCGAGAGAGATTTTCTCCGAGATCTTCGGTTTCCTCCCACGCTCCAAAGGCATACAGATCTGTAGGTTAACTGGATTGGTATAAGTGTAAACTGTCCCTAGTGCATTTAGCTTAGAGATACAGTGTGGAAACAGGCACATCGGCCCACCGGGTCTGCACCGACCAGCGATCCCCGCACATTAACACCATCCTACACACACCGGGGACAATTTTTAAATTTTACCAAGCCAATTAACCTACGTACCTGTACGTCTTTGGAGTGTGGGAGGAAACCGAAGATATCGAAGAAAACCCACGCAGGTCACAGGGAGAACGTACAAACTCCGTACATACGGCGCCCGTAGTCAGGATCAAACCCGGGTCTCCGGCGCTGCATTCGCTGTAAGACCTGTCCGGGCTGTATCTCTAAACTAAACTAAAAGATATTTCTGTGCTCCGACTTACTCATCAGTAGCTCGATGTCCGTGTTGATCTGGGCAAGCAGTGCCTCTCCCCGCAGCTCTGACCTCTGTTCCAGGTTTCTCCTCATGAGGTACTGACCCAGCATCTCCTGGACCTGGGCATGTTGTTCCTTTGTTCTCTCCTCTGTCACATGAGTAACCTAAAAGCAGACGTAGGTTAAAATGCGGCCGTCAATTTTGGGTGCATTGTTATTAATCAGAAGACATAGCGAAGAAGTCATAAATTATTGGAGCAGAAGTAGGCCATTTGGCCCATCAAGTCTACTCCACCATTCAATCATGGGTGATCTCTCTTTTCTTCTCGACCCCATTCTCCTGCCTTCTCCCCATATCTCTTGACACCCGTACTAATCAAGAACCTATCCTTAAAAATATCCATTGACGGCCTCCACAGCCTTCTGAGGCAATGAATTCCACAGATTCACCACCCTCTCCCATGTGAATCCTATTGATGACTCAGATGAATGAATAATGACATTTTGTGTCTGTCTTTGGTGTAACCCAGCATCTGCAGTTCCTTTGGATTTGCCTGTAAAGGCAGGAATGATCATTGATGCTGAATCGAAAAGATATGCCATAAAGAATCAATTATTAGTCAATTATTTACCTGCATGCTGCCTGGATTAGAGTGTATGAGCAATACAATACAATATATCTTTATTGTCATTGTATAGGGGTACAACGAGATTGGGAATGCGCCTCCCATACAATGCAATAAATCAATTAGCTAGTCAGTATTAATTTAAACAACCCAATGAAACAAATTAGAACAGTTTTAAAACAGAATAAAGTGCAAGTAGGTCTGTGCCGGTTCACTGTGCGATGTGACCATCCGGCTCAGCAGGACCGGTTCATAGCAGCTATGGCCCTGGGGATGAAGCTGTTCCTGAGTCTGGAGGTGCGGGCGTAGAAGGCCTTGTATCGTCTGCCCGATGGTGGAAGTTCGAACAGACTGTTGCAGGGGTGTGAAGAGTCTTTGTGAATGCTGGTGGTTTTCTGAGGCATTGTGTGTTGTAGATGCCCTCCAAGGCTGGTAGCTGTGTTCCGATGGTCCTCTGAGCTCTATGGACTACCCGCTGAATAGCTTTCCTCTCTGCCTCCGTGCAGCTGAGATACCACCCAGGGATGCCATGTGTTAGGATGCTCTCTATGGTGCAGCGGTAGAAGGTCGTCAGCAGCTGTTGGGGTAGATCAGACTTCTTCAGTGTTCTCAGGTAGAACAGTCGTTGCTGTGCCTTCTTGACCAGCGCAGCGGTGTTAGTGGACCATGTTAGGTCCTCCGAAATGTGAGTGCCCAGAAACTTGAAGCTGGACACTCGCTCCACACTGACCCCATTGATAAGGATCGGGGCGTATTCCCTGTTGTGTGACCTACGGAAGTTGATGATCAGCTCCTTGGTCTTAGAGGTATTTAGGGACAGATTGATACAGAGACACAAAATGCTGGGGTAACTCAGCGGGCCAGACAGCATCTCTGGAGAGAAGGAAGAGGTGAAGTTCCAGATCGGAACCATTCTGCACTCTGAAGAAGTGTTCCGAACCCGAAACGTCACCTATTCCTTTTCTCCAGAGATGCTGCCTGACCCGCTAAGTTATTCCAGCAATTTGTGTCTGTCTTCGGTATAAACCAGCATCTGCAGTTCCTTCCTACACACACAGTAATAAAGAGATTGGCCAAACTTGGATGGTTTTCTCTGGAACACCAGAGTTTGAGGGAAGACCTGATAGAAATATATAACATTTTAGGCAAAGACAGGGCAGACAGTCAGACACCTTTTTTTCTCAGGGTGGAAAAATCAAATACTTGAGGGTGCAGCTTTATGGCGAAATGGCCAAAGTTTAAAGATGTGTGGGGCAAGATGAGTGGTGGGCGGCTGGGACATGTTGGCAGGGGCGACGGTGGAGGCAGATACGATTGTGGTGCTGAACTGCTGCCTCAGAGACCTGGGTCCTATCCTGACCTCAGGTGCTGTCTGTGTAGAGCTTCCATGTTCTTCCTGTGACAGTGTGGGTTTCCTCCGGGTGCTCCTGTTTCCTCCCACAATCCCAAAGATATGCTGGTTCGTAGGTTAATTAGCCCCTGTAAATCGCCTCTTAATGTGTATGGAGTGGATGAGAAGGAGGGACAACATAGAACTTGTGTGTAGGAAGGAACGGCAGATGCTGATTTACACCAAAGATAGACACAAAAAGCTGGAGTAACTTAGCGAGTCTGGCAGCACCTTTGGAGAATTTCAAAAATTCATGAGCTCTAGAACCAGAATTAGGCCATTCGGCCCATCAAGTCTACTCCATTCAATCATATAAGAAAATAACTGCAGATGCTGGTACAAATCGAAGGTATTTATTCACAAAATGCTGGAGTAACTCAGCAGGTCAGGCAGCATCTCAGGAGAGACGCTTCAGACCATTCAATCAAGGCTGATCTATCTTTCCCGTCTCAACCCTGTTCTCTTGCCTTCTCCTCATCACCCGACACCCTCACTCATCAAGAAGCAATAGTTGTGTAGGAAAATAACTGCAGATACTGGTACAAATCGAAGGTATCACAAAATGCTGGAGTAACTCAGAGGGACAGGCAGCATCTGAGGAGGGAAGGAATGGGTGACCTTTCGGGTCGAGACCCTTCTTCAGACTGATGTCAAGGGAGGGGGCGGGACCCGAACATCAGTCTGAAGAAGGGTCTCGACCCGAAACGTCACCCATTCCTTCTCTCCTCAGATGCTGCCTGACCCTCTGAGTTACTCCAGCATTTTGTGATACCTTCGGAAAAGCAATAGTTGACGTTTTTCGGGTCGAAACCCTTCTTCAGGACTAGTGTGAACAGGTGGTCGATGGTCGGTGTGGATTTGGTGGGCTGAAGGGCCTGTTTCCATGCTGTATCTGTAAAACTAAAACTAAAGATCAGCGCCCAATTCCAATAGAGCATACTCACTGGATGATGCTTGACATAGTCCTCCAGCTGGGCACGCAGTTCTTGTCTCCGTGTGTCTGTCAGACCCTTTGGTCCGTGCCAGGCGAGGCTATCTCTTCTCAGGTTTCTACGTTTTTCTAAGAACCTCAGCACCTGCAACCATGAGAAACATTTCATGCAGGATTTCTGAAACACACTGTTTACAATGACAAAACAAAAAGACGTAAAGTGCTGGAGTAACCAGTGGGTCAGGTGACACCTCTGGAGAACATGGATAGGTGACATTTAAGGTCGGGACCACAACAAGAGAGCAGTCCAGTACTACTATCTACCTCATCAGGGACTCTCGGACTATCTTTGATCGGACTTTACTGGCTTTATCTTGCACTAAACGTTATTCCCTTATCACCTATCTGCACACTGTAAATGGCTCGATTACAATCATGTATTGTCTTTCCCCTGACTGGTTAGCACGCACGTGCAAGGCGGCACGGTGGCGCAACGGTAGAGTTGCTGCCTTACAGCGAATGCAGCGCCGGAGACTCAGGTTCGATCCTGACTACGGGTGCTGTACTGTAAGGAGTTTGTACGTTCTCCCCGTGACCTGCGTGGGTTTTCTCCAAGATCTTCGGTTTCCTCCCACACTCCAAAGACGTACAGGTATGTAGGTTAATTGACTGGGTAAAATGTGAAAATTGTCCCTAGTGTGTGTAGGATAGTGTTAATGTGCGGGGATTGCTGGGCGGCGCGGACTTGGTGGGCCGAAAAGGCCTGTTTCCGCGCTGTATGAAATACGATATGATATGATATATGAAAAGCTTTTCACTATACCTCAGTACACGTGGCCATAAGCTAAACTAGACTCTTCTTCAGACTGATTGCAGGGGAGGTGGAGAGAGCTGGAGGAGAGGAGGAACAGGACAATGCTTTAGGTAGTTGGTGGACACGGGCGATGGAGGTTTTTGATAGGCAGATGAATGGACAAAGGCGAGAGAGGAAAACACAGATGGTGTGAGACAAAAGGTAGGATAGTGTTAATGTACGGGGATCACTGGGCGGCACGGACTTGGAGGGCCGAAAAGGCCTGTTTCCGGCTGTAGATATATGATATGATATGATATGAAGAGTTGCAAAATGTGAAGCTAGAGGAAGTGTGGCACGGTGGCGCAGCGGTAGAGTTGCTGCCTTACAGCGAATGCAGCGCCGGAGACTCGGGGTTGATCCCGACTGCGGGTGCTGTCTGTAAGGAGTTTGTACGTTCTCCCCGTGACCTGCGTGGGTTTTCTCCGCGATCTTTGGTTTCCTCCCACACTCCGAAGACGTACAGGTATGTAGGTTAATTGGCTTGGTAAATGTAAAAATTGTCCCTAGTGTGTGTAAGATAGTGTTAATATGTGGGGATCGCTGGTCGGCGCGGACCCGGTGGGCCGAAGGGCCTATTTCTGCGCTGTACCTCTAAACTAAACTAAACTAAACTGAAGGAGTGTAGGTGGAAGGAGAGGAGGAAGAGGTTCAGATTCAGGTAGGGCAAAGAAGAGGGGGGGGGGGGGGGGGAGGGAGGGATGCGGGGTGGGGAAAGAAGTGGATTAATGCCCATTCCAATTCATGGCAATTCAAGATAAACAACTTTAAATGGGGTATGGGGAGAAGGCAGGAACGGGGTACTGATTGTGAATGATCAGATTGAATGGCGGTGCTGGCTCGAAGGGCCGAATGGCCTCCTCCTGCACCTATTGTCTGTAAATCGCTGGCCATACCAGTGTCTGACCAGTGTCTGCCAAAGTCCCTGATGCGTTTCTATTGTCCTACTCTTTGAAACTCCAGCTTAATCTGTTTCTCAGTTGATAGTACACACACTTTAATTTAGATGTTTGCGAATTGAGATGGGAACAAACTTGAGCGGAATAATTTAGGTTAGGATTCCACTGCACTACTGGGGGATTGATGCACTGCAAGTTGGAAGTAACATCAAACTGAGACTTTGTACTCCATGTTCAATAGGGAGTAAAAGATCCTCTGCCACGAACTTGACAAAGTTCTCCCGGGTACACTTAGTCAATATTTATTCCTCAACCAACATAATTAAAAACCAAAAGGTAATTGACCTGAAATGATCATAGTTCCTTTTCCCCACAGATGTTGCCTGACTTACATGGTACATAGTTCCTTGAAAGTGGTGTCACAGGTAGATACATACAGTGGTCAAAAAGGCTTTTGGCACGTTGGCCTTCATCAGTCAAGAGCATCGAGTATAAAGGTTAGGAGGTTATGTTACAGTTGTACACGTCTGGGGGGCTACATTTAGAACGTTGTGTTCAGTTTTGGTCACCATGTTATAGGGGAAATGTTGTCAAACTGGAAAAGGTGCAGAGAAGATTTAGATTTTAGATTTTTTTTTTAGATTTAGAGATACAGCGCGGAAACAGGCCCTTCGGCCCAACGAGTCCGCGCCGCCCAGCGATCCCCGCACACTAACACGATCCACACACACTAGGGATAATTTTTACATTTACCCAGTCAATTAACCTACATACCTGTACGGCTTTGGAGTGTGGGAGGAAACCGAAGATCTCGGAGAAAACCCACGCAGGTCACGGGGAGAACGTACAAAATTCCGTACAGACGGCGCCCGTAGTCAGGATCGAACCTGAGTCTCCGGCGCTGCATTCGCTGTAAGGCAGCAACTCTACCGCTGCGCACAAGGATGTTGCCAGGACTCGAGGGCCTGAGATACAGGGAGAGGTTGGGCAGGCTAGGACTTTATGAGGGTGACCATATAGAGGTGTAGAAAATCATGGGAAGAATAGATAGGGTAAATGCACAGTCTTTTGCCCAGGTTAGGGGAATCGAGAACCAGAGGACATAGGTCTAAGCGGACCGGGGGGGGGGAATATTTAATAGGGCGGCACGGCGGCACAGCGGTAGAGTTGCTGCCTTACAGCGCTTACAACGCCAGAGCCCGGGTTCAATGCAGACTACGGGTGCTGTCTGTACGGAGTTTGTACGTTCTCCCCGTGATATGTGTGGGTTTTCTCCGAGATCTTCAGTCTTCTCCCACACTCCAAAGACGTACAGGTTGTTGGTTAATTGGCTTGGTATAAATGTAAAATCCCTAGTGTGGGTGGGATGGCGTTAATGTGCGGGGATCGCTGGTCGGTGCAGACTCGGTGGGCCGAAGGGCCTGTTTCCGTGCTGGATCTCTAAACTGAACCAAAACCTTTTTTACACAAAGGGAGGTGAGCATATGGAACGAGCTGCTGGAGGAGGTTGTTAAGGCAGGTACTATTGCAACGTTTAAAAAACATTTAGACAAGTACATGGATAGGATTAAAGGAATATGGACCAAACGCAGGCAGGTTTGACCAGTGGCCTGTTTCCACACTGTATGACTCTATGACACGATGACCTGCTGAATATTTACAAGATATTCTGAGTTCATTTATAAGCGAAACATTATGTAAGTCGTTATGGGGCTCTGGTTTGTGGCAGCTTGTGCTGAGTAAATTAGGTGTCGCGTTTCCTACTTTACAACATTTTGTATTCCTATATTTTGTAAAGTACTTAGCCGCTTACTGAGATTGTGAAAGAGGCACAATGCAAGCCGTTCACCTGCCTTCTTTATCCCTTTTTTACAGGTCTCCTTCATGATTAGGACGTCCAAATTAGGCAGAAGGTATGAGATCAGAGCTTTCTTAAAAATTCAAGGCAGTTGTTTGCGTGCCCAGTGAATCCTTCACCTGTTGAGTCATCAGCATGACATCCCATGCTTATTCATGTGCATGATGTGATAATTACCTCATCATTTTTTTCTGGCTGTGCATTATCCACCATGTCCCAATGAAACTCTGAGTTAATAGACAATAGACAATAGGTGCAGGAGGAGGCCATTCGGCCCTTCGAACCAGCACCGCCATTCAATGTGATCATGGCTGATCATTCTCAATCAGTACCCCGTTCCCGCCTTCTCCCCATACCCCCTGACCCCGCTATCCTTAAGAGCTCTATCTAGCTCTCTCTTGAATGCATTCACAGAATTGGCCTCCACTGCCTTCTGATGCAGAGAATTCCACAGATTCACAACTCTCTGACTGAAAATGTTTTTCCTCATCTCAGTTCTAAATGGCCTACCCCTTATTCTTAAACTGTGGCACCTTGTTCTGGACTCCTCCAACATTGGGAACATGTTTCCTGCCTCTAACGTGTCCAACCCCTTAATAATCTTATACGTTTCGATAAGATCTCCTCTCATCCTTCTAAATTCCAGCGTATACAAGCCTAGTCGCTCCAGTCTTTCAACATACGACAGTCCCGCCATTCCGGGAATTAACCTAGTTCCCAATCTTGGTCACAAAAGGCTCCAGAGGGAGGCAATAGAAGTTAACGTTGCCTCCTGACCCACAGACTCGTGAGGATATCTCCACCTCAAAACTCCCCTCCACGTCACACACCATCCTGACCATCCCATCCAACATCCTAGATCCTAGGAGACAACTCCACCCCCCTTCTGTCCTAGGGCAGACTGATTCCCCTCCCCCCCCCCCCTTCCCCAATCTTTGCACATCCCCAACCCTGGACTTTCCACTCGTTACTTTAATTTCATGTTTCATGTATCTTGTCGTGTTTTCTGACTGTTGGCAGACCAATTTCCCTCCTGGGATAAATAAAGTTCTATTGCATCGTATCGTATCGTATAGAAAGGATTTTTCCGGTAGTGGGAGAGTCTAGGACCAGAGGACACATCCTCAGAATAAAAGGTGTGCCTTTAGAATGGAGATGAGGAGGAATTTATTTGTTCAGACGGTGGTGAATCTGTGGAATTCATCGCCATGGACCGCTGGGGAGGCCGTCTGAATATTTTTAAAGCGTGGAATGATTGGTTCTTGATTAGTAAAGATGTCAAAGGCCACGGGGAGAAGGCAGGTGAATATGGTTGAGGGAAAAATAGTTCGGCCGTGATCGAATGGCGGAACACACTCAATGGGCCAAATGGCCTGATTGTGTTCGAGTCTGACTTAAACATGGATCAGCCTTTTGCTCATCTGCCTGGTCAAGTCCTGGACTACCATGTGTGTACCTTCACCACAGGAACTAAAGCCCTCACTTACTTTAGAGTTTATTTGTGATGGGCAATAAATGCTGATCTTGCCAACCGTAAACTTGAATTATATTTTATTTTACAAAAAAGCGAAGTTTGTTCTTAGAAGTGCACTGTGGCACAGCGGTAGAGTTACAGCGTTACAGCGCCAGAGACCCGGGTTCAATCCTGACCACAGGTGCCGTCTGTGTGGAGTTTGTACGTTCTCCCCGTGACCTGCGTGGGTTTTCTCCGGGATCTCCGGTTTCCTCCCACACTCCATACAGGTTTCTAGGCAAATTGGCTTGATATAAATGGTAAATTGTGTTTGTAGGATAATAGACAATAGACAATAGATGATAGGTGCAGGAGGAGGCCATTCAGCCCTTCGACCCAGCACCGCCATTCAATGTGATCATGGCTGATCATTCTCAATCAGTACCCTGTTCCTGCCTTCTCCCCATACCCTCTGACTCCGCTATCCTTAAGAGCTCTATCTAGCTCTCTCTTGAATGCATTCAGAAAATTGGCCTCCACTGCCCTCTGAGGCAGAGAATTCCACAGATTCACAACTTTCTGACTGAAAATGGATAGTGTTAGTGTGCGGGGATCACTGGTCGGCACGGACTCGGTGGGCCAAAAGTCCTATTTCCGCGCTGTATCTCTAAACTATATATGAATGCGCAAAGTATAAGAAGTAAAGTAGTTGAGCTTGAGGCCCAGTTAGAGGTTGGTAGATATGACATTGTGGAGATTACAGAGACGTGGCTGCAGGAGGATCGGGCCTGGGAACTTAATAATCAGGGTTATACATCCTATAGAAAGGACAGGCAGGTGGACAGAGGCAGTGGGGTAGCTATGCTGGTGAAGGATGAAATTCAGTCCCTTGCGAGGGAAAACATAGGGACTGACGAGGTAGAGTCACTGTGGATTGAGTTGAGGAATTGTAAAGGCAAGAAGACACTAATTGGTGTTATCTACAGACCCTCAAATAGTAGCCCGGATGTAGGGTGTAAGATGCAGCAGGAGTTAAAACTGGCATGTAAGAAAGGTGATGCCACTGTGGTGATGGGGGATTTCAATATGCAGGTAGACTGGGAAAATCAGGTTGGTTCTGGACCCCAAGAAAGAGAGTTTGTAGAGTGCCTTCGAGATGGATTCTTAGAGTAGCTTGTAATGGAGCCTACCAGAGAAAAGGCAATTCTGGATTTAGTGTTGTCCAATGAACCAGATTTGATAAGAGAACTCGAGGTAAAGGAACCGCTTGGAGGTAGTGATCATAATATGATTAGTTTTAATCTGCAATTTGAGAAGGAGAAGGTTAAATCGGAAGTGTCAGTGTTGCAGTTGAACAAAGGGGACTATGAAGGCATGAGAGAGGAGCTGGCCAAGGTAGACTGGAAAGGGATCCTAGCAAGATTGACGGTGGAACAGCAATGGCAGGTATTTCTGAACATAATCCGAAAGACGCAGGATCATTTCATTCCAAAGAGGAAGAAAGATTCTAAGGGGAGTAGGAGGCAACTGTGGCTGACAAGGGAAGTTGGGGATCTAATAAAACTAAAAGAAAAGATGTATAACATAGCAAAGAGTAGCCAGAAGCCAGAGGATTGGGAAACTTTCATAGGACAACAGAAGGTAACAAAACGGGCAAAACGGGTTGAAAAGATGAAGTACGAGGGGAAGCTGGCCAAGAATATAAAGAAAGACAGTAAAAGCTTCTTTAGATATGTTAAGAGATAAAGAGTAGCAAAGTCAAATGTGGGTCCCTTGAAGGCAGACACGGGTGAAATTATTATGGGTAACAAGGAAATGGCAGAAGAGTTGAACAGGTACTTCGGATCTGTCTTCACTAAGGAAGACACAAACAATCTCCCAGATGTACTGGAGGACAGAGGATCTAGGGGGGTAGAGGAACTGAAAGAAATTTTCATTAGGTGAGAAATAGTATTGGGTAGACTAATGGGACTGAAGGATGATAAATCCCCTGGGCCTGATGGTCTGCATCCCAGGGTCCTCAGGGAGGTGGCTCGAGAAATAGTGGACACATTGGTGATCATTTTCCAATGTTCAATAGATTCAGGATCAGTTCCTGTGGATTGGAGGATAACTAATGTTATCCCGCTTTTCAAGAAAGGAGCGAGAGAGAAAACGGGGAATTACAGACCAGTTAGCCTGACTTCGGTGGTGGGAAAGATGCTGGAGTCAATTATTAAAGAGGTAATAACGGTGCATTTGGATAGCAATAAAAGGATAAGTCCAAGTCCGCATGGATTTATGAAAGGGAAATCATGCTTGACTAATCTGGAATTTTTTGAGGACGTGACAAGTAAAATGGATGAAGGGGAGCCAGTGGATGTAGTGTATCTAGACTTTCAGAAAGCCTTTGATAAGGTCCCGCACGGGAGATTGGTGACTAAAATTGGAGCACATGGTATTGGGGGTAGGGTGTTAACATGGATAGAGAATTGGTTGGCAGACAGGGAGCAAAGAGTAGGAGTAAACGGGTCATTTTCAGAATGGCAGGCAGTGGCGAGTGGAGTGCCGCAAGGCTCGGTGTTGGGGCCGCAACTGTTTACCATATATATTAATGATTTGGAAGAGGGAATTAGAAGCAACACTAGCAAGTTTGCGGATGACACAAAGCTGGGTGGCAGTGTAAACTGTGAAGAGGATGTTAGGAGGTTGCAGGGTGACCTGGGCAGGTTGAGTGAGTGGGCAGATGCGTGGCAGCTGCTGTATAATATAGACAAATGTGAGGTTACCCACTTTGGCGGCAGAAACAAGGAGGCAGATTATTATCTCAATGGAGTTATGTTAGGTAAGGGGAGGTGCAGCGAGACCTGGGTGTCCTTGTACACCAGTCACTGAAAGTTGGCGTGCAGGTGCAGCAGGCAGTGAAGAAAGCTAATGGAATGTTGGCCTTCATAACAAGAGGATTTCAGTATAGGAGTAAAGAGGTTCTTCTGCAGTTGTACAGGGCCCTGGTAAGACCACATCTGGAGTATTGTGTACAGTTTTGGTCTCCTAATTTGAGGAAGGACATCCTTGTAATTGAGGCAGTGCAGCGTAGGTTCACGAGATTGATCCCTGGGATGGCGGGACTGACATATGAGGAAAGATTGAAAAGACTAGGTTTATATTCACTGGAGTTTAGAAGGATGAGAGGGGATCTTATAGAAACATATAAAATTATAAAAGGACTGGGCAAGCTAGATGCAGGAAAAATGTTCCCAATGTTGGGCGAATCCAGAACCAGGGGCCACAGTCTTAGAATAAAGGGGAGGCCATTTAAAACTGAGGTGAGAAAAAACTTTTTCACCCAGAGAGTTGTGAATTTGTGGAATTCTCTGCCGCAGAGGGCAGTGGAAGCCAAATCACTGGATGGATTTAAGAGAGAGTTAGATAGAGCTCTAGGGGCTAGTGGAATCAAGGGATATGGGGAGAAGGCAGGCACGGGTTACTGATTGGGGACGATCAGCCATGATCACAATGAATAGCGGTGCTGGCTTGAAGGGCCGAATTTTCTATGTTTCTAAGTGACTAAAGTGAGCAGTTGTTCAGCCTTACAAGGGAACTTTCCTCCCTCTGAATAACCCACATTCCTTATGACTTCTGACCCATATCCTGGTGATCCTTGAGGTAAAACGGGAAAATGCAACAACTGTGCCCAGCGCAGAAATAGGGCAGCACCATGGCGCAGCGGTAGAGTTGCTGCCTTACAGCGTTTGCAGCGCCAGAGACTCAGGTTCGCTCCTGACTGTGGGTGCTGTCTGTACGGAGTTTGTACGTTCGCCCCGTGACCTGGTGAGTTTTCTCCGAGATCTTCGGTTTCCTCCCACATTCCAAAGACGTACAGGTTTGTAGGTTAATTGGTTTGGTGTGTGTAAGATACTGTTTAATGTGCGGAGATCGCTGGTCGGTGCGGACAGGGTGGGCCGAAGGGCCTGTTTGCGTGCTGTGTCGCTAAACTCAACTAAACTAAATTATTACTAGTAAGGGCGGCACGGTAGCGCAGCGGTAGAGTTGCTGCTTTACAGCGAATGCAGCGCCGGAAACAGGTTCGATCCTGACTACGGGTGCTGCACTGTAAGGAGTTTGTACGTTTTCCCCGTGACCTGCGTGGGTTTTCTCCGAGATCTTCGGTTTCCTCCCACACTCCAAAGACGTACAGGTATATAGGTTAATTGGCTGGGTAAATGTAAAAATTGTCCCTAGTGGGTGTAGGATAGTGTTAATGTACGGGGATCACTGGGCGGCACGGACTTGGTGGGCCGAAAAGGCCTGTTTCCGGCTGTATATATATGATATGATATGATATGAAAAAGAACATAAGCGTTAATCTTCAACCTATTAAGAAAGCACTCACTGATCTCTGCACAATGATGGCTGCCTTGAATTCCTTCAGGGACGACTTCTGCTGGCTGAAGCATTGTCTCTGTCGATAACCACGCCAGACCTTCTGAATCACCATTGCCGCTTGCTCCTTCTCACGCTTTAGGTATTTCGCGATTTCACCTGCACAAAGAAGAGGCTGGGCGTCTGTTAAACGGGACTGGGAGCAGAAGGGGTAAGACCAGCGCGGCCTGTCTTAGTCTAGTCTTAGTCTGAAGAAGGGCCTCGAAACGTCACCCATTCCTTCTCTCTAGAGATGCTGCCTGTCCTGTTTGTTGTACTTCATGTTATACCTTTGGTATGACTGTGGACGGACCACAAGTACACGTGTTTAAAAGGTTAGAATGCTGGAGCTTAAATCCAGGCTGTTTATTCCACGGCCACCTGGAACCAGAGTGACCACCAAATCACCTCAATCTCTTATATACATGTTACTACACAGGCAAACAACGTAGTCCCTGTGATACAACAAAGTAGTCCTTGCAATATCACAACACTGTTGAGTTACTCGAGCATTTTGTGTCTATCTTTAGTCTAGTTTAGTTTAGAGATGCAGCATGGAAACAGGCCCTTCGGCCCACTGAGTCTATGCCGACCAGCGACGCTAACGCTATCCTACATGCACTAGGGACAATTTACAATTTTACCAAGCCAATTTGGGTACAAACCTGTACGTCTTTGGAGTGTGGGGGGGGGGGAACTGGAGCGCCCACAGAAAACCCACGGGGTCCCCGGAGAGAAGTTACAAACTCCATACAGACAGCACCCATTGTCAAGATCGAAGCTGGGTCTCTGGCGCTGTGGGGCAACAACTCTACCACTGGGCCACTGTGCCTCTCTGTGCGGCCCAGTCTCCAAGAAGGGTGGCTGGCCTAAAACGCGTCAGGCCAATTCCTTCTACAGGCCAATTCCTTCATCCTGGCACGGTGGCACAGCGGTAGAGTTGCTGCCTTACAGCGAATGCAGCGCCGGAGACTCAGGTTCGATCCCGACTACGGGCGCCGTCTGTACGGAGTTTGTACGTTCTCCCCGTGACCTGCGTGGGTTTTCTCCGAGATCTTCGGTTTCCTCCCACACTCCAAAGACATACAGGTATGTAGGTTAATTGGCTGGGCAAATGTAAAAATTGTCCCTAGTGGGTGTAGGATAGTGTTAGTGTGCGGGGATCGCTGGGCGGCGCGGACCCGGTGGGCCGAAGGGCCTGTTTCCTCGCTGTATCTCTAAATCTTAAAAAAAAAAATCTAAGATGCCGAGTTCCTCCAGCAGTTTTTTTTTCAAAACCAAAGTTGTGGTATCAACATGATTAAAATAAAAAGTGTAGATGATGCCAGTCTGCAAACAGAACGAGAAAACAGGCAACTAAAAGAAGGTTGCATCTGTGGAGGGAAGTGGACAAGCGATGTTGAGTCGGCCCGAAATGTTGACCATCCATTCCCCTCCACAGATGCTGCCTGACCCACTGAGTTCCTCTGTCGTCTCTTGTACCTCCAGTCGACCCAAAGGTTCAAAGGTGCAACAGACGAATCGCAAGACACAAGGAACCACCAGATGCTGTAGTCATGAGCAAAACACAAAGTGCTGCAGTAATTCAGCTGGGGCGGGTCAAGCAGCATCTCCGGAGGGAATGGGCAGGTGGCGTTTTGGGTCGAGATCCTTCTTCAGTCGGGTCCCACCCTCCACTCATCCATCTCACTCAGCAACGAATGGCGAAGGTCCATTTGTCGCTGGTTTGCTTAGACTTGCACCTGCATGGTCTGACGAAGGGTCACAACCTTTAACGCCATCTATCCCTTTTCTCCAGCGATGCTGCCTGGCCCGCTGAGTTATGCACACCTGAGTTCCTGTGCTCACCTGGATAAGCCGGGAAGCACTGTGAGAGTCTTTTTTTTTTTTTTTGCTTCTCCAGTGCTTTTAACACCATCCGGCCTGCACTGACTAAGATGCAGGTGGATGCTCCATTGATATCCTGCATCACCAACTACCTGACTGGACGACCACAATATGTCAGCCTACAGAACTGTGTGTCAGACATAGACAATAGGTGCTGGAGGAGGCCATTCGGCCCTTAGAGCCAGCACCACCATTCAATGTGATCATGGCTGATCATTCTCAATCAGTACCCCGTTCCTGCCTTCTCCCCATACCCCCTGACTCCGCTATCCTTAAGAGCTCTATCTAGCTCTCTCTTGAATGCATTCAGAGAATTGGCCTCCACTGCCTTCTGAGGCAGAGAATTCCACAGATTCACAACTCTCTGACTGAAAAAGTTTTTCCTCATCTCAGTTCTAAATGGCCTACTCCTTATTCTTAAACTGTGGCCCCTTGTTCTGGACTCCCCCAACATTGGGAACATGTTTCCTGCCTCTAATGTGTCCAACCCCTTAATAATCTTATACGTTTCGATAAGATCTCCTCTCATCCTTCTAAATTCCAGTGTATACAAGCCTAGTCGCTCCAGTCTTTCAACATATGATAGTCCCGCCATTCCGGGAATTAACCTAGTAAACCTACGCTGCACACCCTCAATAGCAAGAATATCCTTCCTCAAATTTGGAGACCAAAACTGCAAGTACTCCAGGTGCGGTCTCACCAGGGCCCTGTACAACTGCAGAAGGATCTCTTAGCTCCTATACTCAAATCCTCTTGTTATGAAGGCCAACATTCCATTGGCTTTCTTCACTGCCTGCTGTACCTGCATGCTTCCTTTCAGTGACTGATGCACAAGGACACCCAGATCTCGTTGTACGTTCCCTGTTCCTAACTTTAGGAGGAGAGGAACACTCCTGTCCCTTGTCTCCATCAATGGTGTGGATGTGCAGTTGACCAGGGAGTACAAATACCTTGGAGTGTACCTGGACTGTAAACAGGACTGGTCCAGGAATGCCGAGGCCCTGTACAAGAAGAGACAGAGCCAGCTGTACTTTCTAAGGAGGCTCTGCTCCTTCAACGTCTGCAGTAAGATGCTACAGATGTTCTACCAATCGGTGGTAGCCAGTGCCATCTTCTACGCTGCCGTGTGCTGGGGCCATGGACTCCAACAAGGATCAACAGACCCATCAGGAAGACCAGCTCTGTCCTGAGGGCAGAGTTGGATTCATGGGAGGTGTGGTCTTGGAGGGGAGGATGCTCCTCAAACTGCGGAGCATCCTGGACAATACAGCTCACCCCCTCCGTGACACCCTGGTCAACCTGAGGAACACCTTCAGCAACAGACTGGTCCCACCAAGATGCAGCACAGAACACCACAGGAGATCCTTCTTCCCTGTCGCTATCAAAATTGTAATACTTTAATTTTATGTTTCATGTATCTTGTGTTTTATGACTGTTTGCAGATCAATTTCCCTCCTGGGATAAATAAAGTTCTAGCGTATTGTATTCCAGCTTTTTGTGTCTATCTTCGGTGTAAACCTGCTCTTCCTTCCTGCACCTTACAATTGTTTAGTTTAGATTAGAGATACAGCAAGGAAATGTTTCCCTTTGGGTTGGGGCCCTTCTTCATACCCAGGTGGATTGCAAGAATTTTCTAGACTTAATTTTCAGAAGCACAGACAATTAATTTTCAGGAATGCTACTTACTTGCAGGGACTATTTCCAGCAGGCTGAGTTGTCGCTGACGAAAGCCTCGAAGAGCCCGGTGTCTCTGCAGCTGCAGTTGGTGTCTCAGGTCCTCTTCCTCTCTCTCCTTCTCTAGTCGTTGTGCATCCTGTTCACGTTTTGCCCTGGTAGCATTTAATATCATGATTAATAATCACTAATCAGTGAAAATGGTCTATTTGGGGAGAAGGCAGGAACGGGTTACTGATTGAGAATGATCAGCCATGATCACATTGAATGGTGGTGCTGGCTCGAAGGGCCGAATGGCCTCCTCCTGCACCTATTGTTTATTGTCTAAAATGGGCCATGTTACACACAGATGCCAAATATATATGCCATAGAATACAGAGGTTTTGATGGTAGGAATACCCACTTGATAAGCTTCCACTTCCACCAAGGCATTTGATCATTAAATCTTTGTATTCCAACTTCATGTGGTTGCCAATGTCCTAGCTTTCTTAAACCCTTCAGATTAAACTTTATCAACCTTGGTCCTGAAGGTTTTATTAATCCAGCATTCAAGGTATACAGTTTAGTTTGGTTTAGTTTAGTGTCACGTGTAAAAAGACAAGATGGAACCCGGGTCTCTGGCACTGTAAGGCAGCAAATCTACCGCTGCGCCACCATGCCGCCCACCATTAGTTTAGTTTACTATTGCCACATAGACAGAGGTACCGTGAAAAGCTTTTTGTTGCGTGCTATCCAGTCAGCAAGAAGACCGTATATGATTACCGTCAAACCTTCCACTTTGTACAGATTCACGATAAGGGGAATAACGTTTAGTGCAAGATAAAGTCCAGTGAAGTCCGAATAAAGATAGTCCTAGGGTCTTCAATGAGGTAGATGGTAGCTCAGGACTGCTCTCTAGTTGGTGATAGGACGGTTCAGTTGCCTGATAACAGCGTGGAAGAAACTGTCCCTGAATCTGGAGGTGTGCATTTTCATACTTCTGTCTGATGGGAGAGGGGAGAAGAGGGAGTGACAGGTGTGAAATTCGCCCTTGATTTTGCTGCTGGCCTTGCCGAGGCAGCGTGAAGTGTAAATGGAGTCAAGGGAAGGGAGGATGGTTTGTGTGATGGTCCAAGATGGACAGGTGGGGTGTGTTCCAGATTTCCGTGTCTGTGAGTGGTTTAAAAAAAAAATACAGGTTTCTCTTTTCACTTTCAAAGGGATTTTAAAAAAGTAACTCTAGCTTATGCAAAAGCAAAATAATTGCACTTTGGGGAAATCTCAAATAATAACTGGAGATTCGCAAGTCATCTTGTTGAAAGTTGACGTATCAATTTTAAAACATTATCTGTTCTTCTCTTCACAGATGCGGCCCATCTCCTTCAGTAGCTTACCCAATCTTTCCTCATAGTTACCCTTTTCTAACATGTTTACAGTTTTCGATTTTCTAACGGCAACGCAATTGTAAATCTCCTCCGCACCTCCTCCAGTGAAGTTCACATCTTTTGTGCGGGTGCGGTGATCAGGAAAGAACCGAAGGCAAGTTGGCGGCCTGCCTTATGTTCATGGTTAAGTGTAGAAACTAAGGAACTGCAGATGCTGGTTTATACCAAAGGTAGACACAAAGTGCTTGGAGTAACTCAGCGGGCCTCCTCCACTGTCAGAGTGAGGCCAAACGCAAACTGGAGGGACAGCACCTCATATTTCGTTTGGGCAGCTTACAGCCCAGCGGTGTGAATATTGATTTCTCTAACTTCAAAGTAATTCCTGCATCAGCTCTCTCTCCGTCCCGCTCCCCCACCCTAGTCGTTCTACTAGTTTCACTGTCGTCCTGGTGAGTTTCATTGTCTATATTACTCGGTAACATCTAGCCCACTGCTAACAATGGCCCGTTTCCTTGATCATTGTAACCTTTTTGCATATCTTTCATCCATTTGTTCCATATCTCTCGATATCACCATCTATATCTGAAGGAGGGTCTCGACCCGAAACGTCACCCATTCCTTCTCTCCTGAGATGCTGCCTGACCTGCTGAGTTACTCCAGCATTTTGTGAATAATCACCATCTATATCTCTCGTTTCCCTTTCCCCAGACTCTCAGTCTGAAGAAGATAGACATAAAATGCTGGAGTAACTCAGCGGGTCAGGCAGCATCTCAGGAGAGAAGGAATGGGTGACGTTTCTTCTGTCCCTCTCTTCCCCTCCCCTTCCCAGTTCTCCCTCTATCTTCCTGTCTCCACCTATATCCTTCCTTTGTCCCGCCCCCCCTGACATCAGTCTGAAGAAGGGTCTCGACCCGAAACGTCACCCATTCCTTCTCTCCTGAGATGCTGCCTGACCCGCTGAGTTACTCCAGTATTTTGTGTCTACCTTCGATTTGAACCAGCATCGCAAGTTATTTTCCTACTCAATCTGAAGAAGGGTCGCGACCCGAAACGTCACCTATTCCTTTTCCCCACAGATGCTGCCTGACCCGCAGAGCTACCCCAACTGTTTGCGTTTATCTCCGGTTGAAACCGGCATCTGCAGTTCCTTCCTCCAGACAATGATCAAAAAGTGGTTCAGAGGGGACAAAAGCATTACCTGAAACTCCTTTGTAAATCTGTCACGACCTTTGGAAGTTTCTTCACTCGCTTCCTTGTCCGATGGGCTCTCCACGTTGCTTGGATCAAGCACGCAGCTCGATACAATTTCTTCGAACACAAAAAGTCACACTTTTATTTTAAGCCACACTGCATGAGCGTAATGTACAAAGAAATAAAAAATAAATGAGAGGAGGATTTATTCACAAAGTGCTGGAGTAACTCAGCAGGTCAGGCAGCATCTCAGGAGAGAAGGAATGGGTGACCCGAAACGTCACCCATTCCTTCTCTCCTGAGATGCTGCCTGACCTGCTGAGTTACTCCAGCATTTTGTGAATAAATACCTTTGATTTGTACCAGCATCTGCAGTTATTTTCTTACACTACCTAATGAGAGGAGGATGGTCATTCATCAAAATGAAGATGGTGTTTCCATGCCACCCAGCAGCAACTAACTGCATTTTATTCCCAGAAAGTTTAATGACTTCACCAACTTAACACCATAATGGTTTTAGTCTTTTGTTCCTGCTGCTTCTGAATGGCAGAATGCAGGCAGGTGGGACTAATGTACATGGGACATGTTGGTCGGTGTGGGCCAGTTGGGCTGAAGTGCTCGTTTCTATGCTGCGTGACTCTATGACAATAGAAAGCGGTGGCGCGGCGGTAGAGTTGCTGCCTCATAGCGCCAGAGACGCAGCTTCTATACCGACTATGGGTGCACTCTGTATGGGGTTTGTACGTTCTCCCAGACACCGCGTGGGTTTTTTCACCACACTCCAAAGACATGCAGGTTTGTAGGTTAATTGGCTTCTGTAAAATTGGAAAAATTGTCTGTGGTGTCTGGGATTGTGCCGGTGAACGGGTTGATGTCTGGTCGGCACAGACGCAGTGGGCCAAAAGGCTTGTTTCTACACTATATCTAGGGTTGCCAACTGTCCTGTATTAGCCGGGACATCCCGTATTTTGGGCTAAATTGTTTTTTCCCGTACGGGACCGCCCTAGTCCCATATTAGGCCCAGTGGGCGCTGTAGGCCTGGGTTCTGTAGGCCCGGACAGTGTAGGCCCGGACAGTGTAGGTCTGGACAGTGTAGGTCTGGACGGACAGTGTAGGTCCGGAGGCCCGGGCACCGCCTAACGGAGGTTGCTAAGCAACTCGCCTCCCGGCCCGAGCGGCCACCATTGGTGGAGCGGGAGCACGTGGCCGCTGGCTGGGTGAGGTCACGTGGGACGCAGGACGGTGATGTCACCTTGTCCCTTATTTGGGAGTGAGATAGTTGGCACCCCTAACTGTATGTCTAAAGTCTAAAGTCAAGTCTAAAGAGAGCCAAGTCACAAAAACTTCACGTGATGGAAAATCTATCCAACGAGTCACACTCTGCGGTCCATTCCCTGTAGACTTGCAAAATTTGAGGCTCTCTTTACCGTTGAGATAACAATGTCTACCTGCTCCTTTACTCTTTGGATGGACCCGACATGGAGTAGTTCTAATAGGTGACACAAGTCCTTGTCGAACCCTCGTCCTGTCCACAGTTTATTCAAAAGCCGACTTAAACCTGGGAATCAAATTGTTGAAGGATTATTTTTAGAACATTCTTTGACAGTTACTTTCTTTTAAATTCAAATATTTATATCATAATGCAAGAAATTAGAAATTCTGTTGCCTTCCCGAAACAGAAAATCACCAGATACAGAAGGTCTGTCCTCACCTTCTCCATCATGGTCTGGTTTGGCTCAGCCACCAAGCTCTTAAGGATAGCGGAGTCAGGGGGTACGGGGAGAAGGCAGGAACGGGGTACTGATTGAGAATGATCAGCCATGATCACATTGAATGGCGGTGCTGGCTCGAAGGGCCGAATGGCCTCTTCCTGCACCTATTGTCTATTGTCTGGCCCTGTCTACCAGCTGTACCAACCATTTTAATTTAGATAAAGGACATTTACCAAGTCAACGTTGGCTTGGCCACTGAATTAGGTTGCTTCAAATGCAGACTCTGACATTCCATTGCAATGGAATGACAAATTATGAAACAAGCTGGTTGGAGTAAATTCACATGACCTTTCTGCTTTCCCCAAACCTTAATACATTAAACCAACATACTCAGGTTTCCACTTGGTTGCTATAACACCGCATTGTTTCTCTTTGATCCAGATACGGTTGATTCTACGTACTGTAAATCAGCAGAACAACAGAATCCATCAGTGATTCCCTGCCACTGGAACAGAGTAGGGATCAAACTGCCCATAAAAAAGACTATTGGTTCAGCTGCTTCTGCTGGCTATTTGGAAAAGACTATCCAGTTAGTCCCACATCCCCCATTTCACAATAGCCCCGGCAACGTTTTGTTTCATCCAGTTATTCAAATTTCTTTTCAAAGTTACTTTGAATTTAAATCAGAGATCCCTTCAGGCAGCACGGTCAGGACTGGACCAACGCAGTGCATAAGAACAAAACCTACATCTCCCAGTTGGGTCTACTACAAATTACTTTAAACTTGTGACCAGGCATATGTGGCACAGATAAGAACAAACAAGAGGATTGAAGGGTCCCACAACAACAGTACTTGCTTGTCACGCACAGAAGCAGGGCGGCACGGTGGCGCAGCGGTAGTGCTGCTGCCTTACAGCGTCGGAGACCCAGGTTCGATCCTGACTACGGGCGCTGTCTGTACGGAGTTTGTACGTTCTCCCAGTGACCATGTGGGTTTTCTACGAGATCTTCGGTTTCCTCCCACACTCCAAAGACGTAGAGGTTTGCAGCAGGTTAATTGGCTCGGAATACATGTAAACAATTGTCCCTAGTGTGCGTAGGATAGTATTAATACGCGAGGATCGCTGGTCGGTGCGGGCTCGGTGGGCCGAAGGGCCTGTTTCCGCGCTGTATCTCTAAACTAAACACCAATCAACCCGCTGGGTCCATGCTGTTTCCCACCAAAGCAATCCATTTCCCTTCCCCTGCAAATGATTCTTTCTCGCATGTCCATGCCCCTTCGGGTCATTTCACCACCTACTGCCACCTGCATGGATGGCACAACGGTAGAGTTGCTGCCTTCCAGCGCCAGAGAACTGGGTTTGATCCTGACTACGAGTGCTCTCTGTACTGAGTTTGCATGCTCTCCCTGAGGCTCCCGGTGCTCCTGGTGGTTTCCTGCCACATTTCACCGGTTTGTCGGTTAATTGGCTTGTGTAAAATTGTAAATTGTCCCTAGGTGTGTAGGATAGCGCTAGTGTACGGGGTGATCGCCGGTCGGCACCGACTCGGTGAGCCGAAAGGTCTGTTTCCACACTGTATCTCTGAATTAAATTAAATGTAAATGGCAGTCGTCCATTCATCCCGACAGCACATCCCTTGGATGTGAAAGGAAACTGGAGCGCTTAACAGGAACCTAAGGAGTCACAGAGAAAGCATGCAAATTCCAAATAGGCAACACCTTTACCTGCGGTGCAGCAAAGAATAAAATAATGTTAGCTTATCACTCAATTAACGTGAATATCGTAATGTGGTAATTATATAAATAATCGCAAGGTCATAGAGTTATAGAGTTATACTGCGTGGAAACAGGCCCTTTGGCCCAACTTGCTCACATGCCCCATCTACACGTCCAATGACAGTGCTTGGCCCATATCCCTCTAAATCTCTATCATGTACCTGTCTGAATGTCTTTGGCTATATTGGCTATATTTAAGAGGGAGTTAGATGTGGCCCTTGTGGCTAAAGGGATCAGGGGATATGGAGAGAAGGCAGGTACGGGATACTGAGTTGGATGATCAGCCATGATCATATTGAATGGCGGTGCAGGCTCGAAGGGCCGAATGGCCTACTCCTGCACCTATTTTCTATGTTTCTATATTTCTAACGTTATGATAGTACTTGCCTAAAACTACCTCCGTTGGCAGCTCATTCGAAAACCCATCACCCTTTGTGTAAAAAAGTTATCCCTCAGGTTCTTATGAAATCTTTCCCCCTTCATCTTAAACCTATGGCCTCTTGTTCTCAAACCTATGTCCTCTGGTTTAGCTTAGTTCAGAGATACAGTGCGAAACAGGCCTTTCGGCCCACCAAGTCTGCACCGACATTACACATTAACACTACCCTACACACGCTCAGGACAATTTAACATTCATACCAAGCCAATTAACCTACAAACCTGTACGGATTTTACAGGGAGGAAACCTAAGATCTCTGAGTAACCCCGTGCAGGTCACGGGGAGAACGTACAAACTCAGTACAGACAAGCACCCGTGGTCAGAATCAAACCCGGGTCTCTGGCGCAGTAAGTCGGTAGCTCTACCGCTACTGGTTCTCGAAAAGTATGTATCATCAGTACAATCTGATCTTTCGTGGAACTGCGTTACTTTGAAAGATGGTCAGAAAGAATTGTTCAGTGTGATTTGGAAAAATTATCAGTTGTTGTTGTAAAAGAAAATCATTGGTTGAATATTAAGGGAATTGTGAAGTCTGCTTTAAGAAGTACATTTTTTTACAAGGAGATTGCCAATATTCTTGTTACTGAATTTCCTTATGGGAGAATCGGCATAGTGGCATATTGGTAGCGCTGCTGCCTTACAGAGTCCGAGACGTGGGATCGATCCTGACTACGGGTGCTGTCTGTGCGGAGTTTGTACATCCACCCCGCGATCTTTGTGGGTTTTCTCCGGGCGCTCCGGTTTCCTCCCACACTCCAAAGACGTACTGGTTTGTAGGTTTGGTAAGTGTAAATATTGTCCCTAGTGGGTGTAGGATAGTGTTAGTGTGTGGGAATCGTTGGGCGGCGTGGACTCGGTGGGCCGAAGGGGCCTGTTTCCACGCTGTATCTCTACACTAAACTAAACTTATTGGTGAGCATTTTGATAACTAAGGTGTGGAGGGAAAGATGTATGCAAAATTGAACTGTATCTAGGTGCATGTGACAACAAAGTACAATTGAATAGTGATGTTATCACTTGAAATATTCTGGAAGTTCCTTAGATCTTTGAAAACAAGTTAGGCTGATTTGAAGAAGGGTCTCGACCCAAAACGTTACCTATTCCTTTTCTCCAGAGATCCTATCTGACCCACTGAATTACTCCAGCTTTTTATGTCTATCTTCAGTTTAAACCAGCATCTGCAGTTCCTTCCTACACATTTAGGCTGCTTTAGTTTAGAGATACAGTGCGGAAACAGGCCCTTTCAGCCCACCGGGTCCGCGCCGACCAGCGATCCCTGCACATTAACACCCACCGGGGACAATTTTCACATTTACCAAGCCGATTAACCTACAAACCTGCACATCTTTGGAGTGTGGGAGGAAACCGAAGATCTCGGAGAAAACCCACGCAGGTCACGGGGAGAACGTACAAACTCCGTACAGACAGCGCCCCTAGTCGGGATTGAACCCTGGTCTCGCTGAAAGGCAGTAACTCTACCGCTGCGCCACCGTGACCGCACATAATATTCTTCAATATAATATTCTTCACTTCATGGTGAGTTTGACTGTAAGTAATTAATACTTCACATACCTTTGTAGGAATTCCTGAGCATTTGCAAGGTAGGAGGGTGGGATTCCACAATCAACAGCATGATTTTAATGCAAGTGCTTCCGATAACGGGGTTGGTGTTTTCAAATAGCTCGTAAATTATTTCGTCCAGGATTAAGTGGATGCTTCTCTCCTTCACAGACAGCAATAGTGTTCTGAAAGGCAATTCATTCTGTTAATTCTACAATTCTGTAATTGATATCCCGGTGTCAACTGATTTCATCTGCAATGCCGTTCTCAGTCTAGTTTATTGTCACATGTACTGGGGTACAGTGAAAAGTTTTTGTTGCTTGCTAACCGGCAAGCGGAAAGACAATACATGATTACAATCGAGCCGTTTACAGTGTACAGATACATTAGGGAATTACGTTTAGTACAAGGTTAAGCCAGCAAATGATAAATGTGAGGTTATCCAATTTGGTGGCAAGAACAGAAGGCAGATTATTATCTGAATGTTGTTAGATCTGGACATGGGGAGGTGCAACGAGACCTGTGTGTGCTTGTACATCAGTTACTGAAAGTAGGCATGCAGGTACAGCAGGCAGTGAAGAAAGCTAATGGCATGTTGGCCTTCATTGCAAGAGGATTTGAGTTTTGGAGCAAGGAGGTCCTACTGAAGTTGTACAGGGCCCTGATGAGACCGCACCTGGAGTATTGTGTGCAATTTTGGTCCCCTAATTTGAGGAAGGACATTATTGCTATTGAGGGAGTGCAGCGTAGGTTCACCAGGTTAATTCCCAGGATGGCAAGACTGACATTTGATAAAAGAATGGGTTGATTGGGCTCGTATTCACCGGAATTTAGAAGGATGAGGGATCTTATAGAAACATACAAAATTCTTGAAGGATTGGACAGGCTAGATGCAGGAAAAATATTCCCGATGTTGGGGGAGTTCAGAACCATGGGTCACAGTAATAAGGGGTAGGCCATTTAGGACTGAGATGAGGAAGAACTTCTTCACCCAGAGAGTTGTGAATCTGTGGAATTCTCTGCCACAGAAGGCAGTGGAGGCCAATTCACTGGATATTTTCAAGAAAGAGTTGCCAATTCACTGGATGTTTTCAAGAGTTAGATTTAGCTCTTAGAGCTAAAGGAATCAATGGATATGGGGAAAAGGCAGGAATGGGGTACTGATTTTAGATGATCAGCCATGGTCAAAATGAATGGCGGTGCTGGCTCGAAGGGCTGAATGGCCTACTCCTGCACCTATTTTTCTATGTTTCTAAAGCCCGATTAAGGATAGTCCGAGGTTCATCACAGAGGTAGATAGTAGTTCAGCACTGCTCTCTGGTTGTGGTAGGATGATTCATTTGCCTGATAACAGCTGGGAAGAAACTGTCCCTGAATCTGGAGGTGCGCATTTTCACACTTCAACCTTTTGCCTGATAGAAGAGGGAGTGGCCAGGGTGAGACTCGTGCTTGATTATGTTGGTGGCCTTGCCGAGGCAGCGTGAGGTATAAATGGAGTCAATGGAAGGGAGGTTGGTTTGTGTGATGGTCTGGGCTGCATCCACAATTCGCTGCAATTTCTTGCTGTCTTGGATGGAGCTGTTTCCAAACCAAAGTTGCGATGTATCCTGATAAAATGTTTTCTACAGTGTACCTGCAGCTAGTCAGTGATGATATCCTGGAATCTGGTGTTAACTAACCTCATCTGTAATACAGGCACTATAATTGGTTTCAGCTACTTTGGTTTAGGATGGAAGAAATTGCCAGACTTTCGCCTACACTATCCAACAATTGTAATTCGGGACTATATTGTCAGCGGCCTCACCATTTGCATACTTGTATATTGTATGCAAAATAAAGAATTTCACTGTACCAAATATATGTGACAATAAAGTATCAATCAATCAATGTAATTGGAAAAATGCATTTGAATGGATATCAGACAAGAACTGGAGACATAAGGAACTGCAGATAAGTCCATGTGATAAGAGCAGAATTAGGCCATTCGGCCCATCAAGTCTGCTCCGCCATTCAATCATGGCTGATCTATCTTTCCCTCTTAACCCCAAACTCCTGCCTTCTCCCCATAACCCCTGACACCCGTGCTAATCAAGAATCTATCTATCTCTGCCTGAAAAATATCTATTGACTTGGCCTCCACAGCATTCTGTGGCAAAGAATTCCACAGATTCACCACCCTCTGACAAAAGAATGCTGGAATCTTGCATAGAATTTAAACTCAGAGGCATCATCTCTGGAGGACATGGATAGGTGGCGTTTCAGGTCAGGACCTTCTTCAAACTGATGGGGGGGGGGGGGGGCTGGAGTTGGAACAGAGATGGGGTAGAGGAAATGGCTGGCGTGTAATAGGTGGATGCAGGCGAGAGGGCTGTTGATTTACTGATGGGTGCAGAAAGCGTAGGGATGAAGAGGGGATCTAGACAGAAAAAGTCTGAATGGTTCTTCTCAGTCTTGCACTGGTCCAAGGAACGAATCACAAATTCCTGCTGACAAGACCTGTTACTTTGTTCATGAGGTCATAAGAGATAGGAGTAGAATTAGGCCATTTGGCCCATCGTTACTCCGCCATTCAATCATGGCTGATTTATCTTTCCCTCTTAAACCCATTCTCCTGCCTTCTCCCCGTAACCTCTGGCACCCGTACTAATCAAGAATCTATCTATCTGTGGATTGAATTCTAGTTAATATCCTTGCAGTGATTGTAAATATCTATTTCTGACAGGGAGATGCTTTGGTAAAAACTTAATTTGATTTGAAGTGTTTTATAAATCACACCTTTAAAAAACAATAACATAGTAATAAATTATTGTCCTAAATGTACAATAAAAGGGACAGTCTCGATTACTTGAATGGTAGCTAATTTTAGTTTTTTATTCACTGATATGAATAATTATGGATGTTTAGTTTAGTTTAGAGATACAGCGTGGAAACAGGCCCTTCGGCCCACCGAATCCGCACCGACCAGTGATCCCCGCACATTAACACTACCCTATACACACCAGGGACAATTTTTTACATTTATACATTTATACCAAGCCAATTAACCTACAAACCTGTACGTCTTTTGCGTTTTTGCGTGTGGGAGGAAACCAAAGATCTCGGAATAAACCCACGCAGGTCACAGTGAGAACGTACAAACTCCGTACAGACAGGATCGAACCCGGGTCCCTGGCGCTGTAAGCGCTGTAAGACCACAACTCTACAGCTGCGCCACCATGCCAAAAAAGCACGTTATAATGGTTTAAAATAGTAAACAATACACAATTTCTGAGGGAAGATATCACTGAAGTTTCTTTCGTTTGAACACTACAAATACCAACTAAACGATGAAACCGCCCTCACCTATGTTGAGCTATCACCTGCCACGCTTTGTCCAGCCTCTCCCCTTTTCCAGCTTTCTTCTCCCCCCACAATCAGCCTGAAGAAGAGTCTCGACCCAAAACGTCACCAATCCATGTTCTCCAGAGATGCAGCCTGACCTGGTGAGTTATGCCAACACTTTGTGTCCGTTTGTGTATTAACCAGCATGTACAGTTCTTTGTTTTGACATATGAACTGCCTTCGTTGCACCTGGGACTTTGGGCTTCTTTTTACACTAATATTGTTTTATTTTGAATTTTTTGAATTTTTGTTTTTGTTTATTGTGTTATTTGTGTGTACTATGTTTACAGGCCAGTTATGTTGCTGTAAGGAAGAATTTCAGTACACCGTGACAGGGCGGCATACCTTACAGCACCTGACTACGGGTGCTGTCTTTACAGAGTTTGTACATTTTCCCCATGAATGTGTGGGGTTTTCTCCGGGTGCTCCGATTTCCTCCCACATTCCAAAGACGTACAGGTTTGCAGGTTGACACACAATGCTGGAGTAACTCAGCGGGTTGTGCAGCTTCTCAGGAGCGAAGGAATGGGTGACGTTTCGGGTCGAGACCCTTCTTCAGAACCTTCTTTTAACCAGCATCTGCAGTTTTTTTCCCTACAGGTTTGTAGGTTAATTGGCTTTGGTAAAAATTGTAAATTGTCCCTAGTGTGTAGGATAGTGCTAGTGTAAGGGGATTGCCGGTCGGCGCGGACATGGTAGGCCGAAGGGCCTGCTTCCGCACTCTATCTCTAAACTGGACTAAACTACATATGACAATTAAACACTTTTGAAATGGGCGAATTGTACAAATGTCTCAACTTCACAAACAGATACAAGCATTTTACCCGTTCAGCTGGAGAATACTGAGCAGAACAGACACCATGATGGTCGTGGTTTCCAAATCGTCAGTGAGCAACAACTGGAGCAAGTGATCAGACTGAAAGACTGCATTGAAAAGGGAAAATTAATTATACATTTCACACAGGCAAAGTCACACAGCCTCGACCTCTGTGAGTATCAGTGTTAAGGCTCATGTCTGAACAATTGCAAGTTAAAATCATGAGACAAATAGATTGGGTAAACGCACAGTCTTTTGCCCAGAGTAGGAGAATCGAGAACCAGAAGACATAGGTTTAAGGTGAGGGGGGAAAGCATTTAATAGGAACCCAAGGGGTAGCTTTTTTTACACCAAGGGTGGTAGTTATATAGAGCAAGCTGCAGGAGGGGGTAGTTGAGGCAGGTACTATCACAACGTTTAAGAAGCATTTAGACTAAACTATTACAACAGAATTTAAAAGACATTTGGACAGGTAAATGGTTTGGATAGGGTTAGAGAACCAAACGCTGGCATGTGGGAATAGTGTGGATGGGGCATGTTGGTTGGTGGGCAAGTTGGGCCGAAGAGCCTATTTCCACGCGTATCACTCTATGGTTATAATGGTCCTTGTGAAAATTGCATGAAAATGGCTTATCAGATCATTTGGGATATCCCCGTGCTGTTTTTAAACACATCTCAACTATTGTTGCTATGTTTGCAAATCTCTTTTCGTGCAAGTTGTCCAAAAATAACTTGCATGCAGGTGTATAACTACTAGGCAAATGCAAAGAATTTTTAAAGAAGCTTTGGTTTCAGAAATGATTGCATCATCACCATTGACGAATAACTTTAGTTTTAGTTTGGAGACGCAGCACGGAAACATGCCCTTTGGCCCACCGAGTCCATGGTGACCATCGATCACCCGTTCATGCTAGTTTTATGTTATTCCACTTTCTCATCCACTCCCTCCACAATAGGGTCAATTTTAAAGAGGCCAATTAATGTACAAACCCGCCAGTTTTTGGGATGTGGGAGGAAACCGGAGCACCCCCCCCCCCCCAAGAGGAAACCCACGGGTTCACAGGGAGAACGTGCAAACTCCACACACAGCACGTGATCATGTGTACAAAATCATGAGGGGAATAGATCGGGTAGGTGCACACAGTCTTTTGTCCAGAGTAGGGGAATTGAGGACCAGAGGACATAGGTTCAAGGTGAAGGGGAAAAGATTTAATACGAGGGGTAACTTTTTCACACAAAGGGCGGTGGGTGTATGGAACAAGCTGCCAGAGGAGGTAGTTGAGGCTGGGACTGTCCCATCGTTTAAGAGACAGTTAGACAGGAGATGGATAGGACGGGTTTGGAGGGATATGGACCAAGCGCAGGCAAGTGGTACTAGTTGAAGGCCGGTGAAGACATTGTTGGCCGGTGTGGGCAAGTTAGGCTGAAGGGCCTGTTTCCACACTGTATCACTCTATGACGAGGCCAGCATCCAACTTGGGTCTCTGGCACTATAGACAATAGACAAGAGGTGCAGGAGTAGGCCATTCGGCCCTTCGAGCCAGCACCGCCATTCAATGTGATCATGGCTGATCATTCTCAATCAGTACCCCGTTCCTGCTTTCTCCCCATACCCCCTGACTCCGCTATCCTTAAGAGCTCTATCTAGCTCTCTCTTGAATGTATCCAGAGAATTGGCCTCCACTGCCCTCTGAGGCAGAGAACTCCACAGATTCACAACTCTTACTGTGAGGCATCACGAGTTGCTCATGAACTACTCGTACGAGTTCATGCAAGCTGTGTCTGTAGAGAGGAGCAGAGGAATGGAGGGAAAAATGATGGGGTTGATGATGAACTAGGGGTGACTCGGTGAGACAGACGTGGCTTCTTCAATTGAAGCAATGACTCATTTTAGTTTCAAATTCTACCAAGGATCCAAAGATTTGCTGACCTTGAATATGTATGCAGATATGCATAACATGACTGATGTTAGAATCATCTCTTTATGATGTCTCCAAGTGAATTATGCAGTTTTCAAGTGCAGCATGTCATTAATTTTGGAAACACGATAGCCAGCTTGCGTATAGCAAACCCATTCATATGTCACTGTGATTACCACATTTTATGTGTGTGTGTACATATTTCACTGTGATTACCACATTATACGTGTGTGTGTGCCTGTGCAAATAGTAAACTTTGCTGGCTAATATAACTTCATCCACAGTTAACCCAGAAGCTTGGTGGCAGCACAGCGGCGCAGTGGTAGAGTTACTGCCTTACAGCGGCAGAGACACGGGTTTCGATCCTGGCTATACGGAGTTTGTACATTCTCCCTGTGACCACGTGGGTTTTCGCCAGGCGCTCCATTTTCCTCCCACACTTCAAAGATGCACAGGTTAATTGGTGTTGATAAGTTGTAAACATTGTCCCTAGTGTGCGTAGGTTAGTGTGGGCGGACACAGTGGGCCAACGAGCCTGCTTCCTCGCTGTATCTCTAAACACTAAACTCAAATAGAATTTTAAATTGTGAGCTGTTGAAGCTAAATGCTATTATCTGCAAATGTTGGATTAAAAAAAGCAGAAGAGGAGTGGAAGCAGGAGTTGAGATTAAATTTGTCCAATCTATTTCTTGATGTGGTTCAATTCTTGTGGATCAATGCTCCTTTTTTTACACTCTTCTGAAAGCTCCTTTTACCATCCTGTTTTCTGCACATGGTCTGGTGCAACTATTGGGTTCTAATCAGAATAGGCAGAGCAGGTAAATTTGAAGAAGGCCGTCCTTGCTATTGAGGCAGTGCAGCGTAGGTTCACGAGGTTAATCCCTGGGATGGATGGACTGTCATATGAGGAAAGATTGGAAAGACTGTGCTTTTATTTACTGGAGTTTAGAAGGATGAGAGGGGATCTTATAGAGACGTATAAAATTATAAAAGGATTACAAGCCAGATGCAGGAAACATGTTCCCAATGTTGGGGGAGTCCAGAACCAGGGGACACAGTCTAAGAATAAAGCGGAAGCCATTTAAAACTGAGGTGAGAAGAAACCTTTTAACCGTATTGTATTCAGTTTTGGTCACCCTGCTAAAGGGAGGATGTTAAGCTGGAACGAGCCCAAAGAGGATTTGTAATGATGTTGCCATGACTTGAAGGGCTGGGTTAAAGGGAGAGGTAGGGCTGGCTTGGACTATCTTCCTTAGCGTTTAGGAAGATGAGGGGTGATCTTGTGGAGGTATGGAGGATCTGGAGGGGAATAGATGGTGTGAATGCAGTCTTTTACCCAGAGTAGGGAAATTAAGAACCAGAAGACAGATGTTTAAGTGGAGGGGGGGGGGGGGGGGGGGGGAGGGAAGATTTAATAGAAACCAAGACTGAGGAAGGGTCTTGCTATTGAGGGCGTGCAGCGTAGGTTTACTAGGTTAATTCCCGGAATGGCGGGACTGTCATATGTTGAAAGACTGGAGCGACTAGGCTTGTATACACTGGAATTTAGAAGGATGAGAGATCTTATCAAAACGTATAAGATTATAAAGGGGTTGGACATGTTAGAGGCAGGAAACATGTTCCCAATATTGGGGGAGTCCAGAACCAGGGGACACAGTCTAAGAATAAAGCGGAAGCCATTTAAAACTGAGGTGAGAAGAAACCTTTTAACCGAGAGAGTTGTGAATTTGTGGAATTCTCTGCAACAGAAGGCAGTGGAGGCCAAATCACTGGATGAATTTAAAAGAGAGTTAGATACTCTAGGGGATAGTGGAATCAAGGGATGTGGGGAGAAGGCAGGCACGGGTTACTGATTGTGGATGATCAGCCATGATCATAATGAATGGCGCTGCTGGTTCGAAGGGCCAAATGGCCTCCTCCTGCACCTATTTTCTGTTTCTATGTTTTTAGGCCCTGAGGCAGGAAATACAAGACCCACTGGATTTCCTGAATGAAGTTCGGAAGGAACAGAAGTGCCACATTGCACAATGTTCTCACGGTTCATACATAAATTAAGGCACAAACGATGCAGAACTTCTCGATACACAATTTTGACTCACACCATTAGTCGGAAAATATATACACTGCCAACAAAAGTTGGAGTATTGTATTCAGTTTTGGTCACCCTGCTAAAGGGAGGATGTTAAGCTGGAACGAGTCCAAAGAGGATTTGTAATGATGTTGCCATGACTTGAAGGGCTGGGTTAAAGGGAGAGGTAGGGCTGGCTTGGACTATCTTCCTTAGAGTTTAGGAAGATGAGGGGTGATCTTGTGGAGGTATGGAGGATTTAGAGGGGAATAGATGGTGTGAATGCAGTCTTTTACCCAGAGTAGGGAAATTAAGAACCAGAAGACAGATGTTTAAGCCGAGGTGGGGGGAAGGGGGGGGGGGGGAGGGAAGATTTAATAGGAACCAAGACTGAGGAAGGGTCTTGACCCGGAACATCACCTATTCCTTTTCTGCCGAGATGCTGGCGGACCTGCTGAGTTACTCCAGCATTTAAAGTTTATCTTTTTCACAGAGGGTGGTAGGATTTAATAGTTAAGGCAAATACTATAACAAAATTCAAAAGACATTTAGACAGTTACATGGATAGCAATGGTTCAGAGCGACCTGGGCCAAACACAGGCAGGTGGGACTAGTGTCGATGGGGCATCTTGGTCGGTGGGCAGGTTGGGCTGAAGGGCCTGTTGCCGTGCTGTATGACTCTATGTTTCATCATATCATATATATACAGCCGGAAACAGGCCTTTTCGGCCCTCCAAGTCCGTGCCGCCCAGTGATCCCCGTACATTAACACTATCCTACACCCACTAGGGACAATTTTTACCTTTTTTTTTTTTTTTTACATTTACCCAGCCAATTAACCTACACACCTCTACGTCTTTGGAGTGTGGGAGGAAACCGAAGATCTCGGAGAAAACCCACGCAGGTCACGGGGAGAACGTACAAACTCCTTACAGTGCAGTACCCGTAGTCAGGATCGAACCTGAGTCTCCGGCGCTGCATTCGCTGTAAAGCAGCAACTCTACCGCTGCGCTACCGTGCCGCCCTTAACTTAACATATTCCCATCAATTATGGCGTATCCACTGTGTCTTTTCCCATCTATGCACCGAGATGACCTATCTATGAACCATCGACCTCCCTTGGCCAGAGGCTGTTCCTCCAGGTCTTGCCTACTCTTGGTCTCTAATTCTATTATTTCGCTACAATCATGTTCTGGCTTCCCTGTCTCTTTTTCTTTTTCTTCGGGCGGGTACAAAAACTGAGATGGGTTTAAGTTTTTGTCCGTAATCAGGGTCAAATCATCCTTTTCCATCAGGATAGCTTCATATTTTAATATCCTTGAGTCTGTCAACCACCTCTGAGACTTCTGTGCCAATATTGTTCTCACCGTATGTGGGATGGAGACCACCAAAACCCCCCGAAGGTCAATTTCCTGCTCTCCTCTACTGTGGCTGCCACTGCCTGTATACAGACAGGCTATCCTCGTGACACTGGGCCCAATATTTTTGATAAAAATGCCACGGGCTGCCGGTTTCCCCCCCTCCTTTGAGTCAATACCCCGAAGGCTATCCCATGTTGGGCAAGGCGTTTCTCAGCCCTTCTAGGTCTCGGGTCGCCCAAGGAATATACTGGGTTTGTCCTGCCTTTTTCAAAAGTAATGGCATCATTCTCCCCCTCAGCTCCTGTCTCTCGTTCACCATCTCCTGTTGTGGTTCTATCTGTATATTTTCCCACCTCATTCTTCTCTGGGCGTACCCCTGGCTTTCCTTTCTTTTTCTTTCCATATCTTTTTCCATCTCCCTTATCTCTATCTCTAAGCGCTTTATGGATGCCTCTATTTCCCTTCTACACTCCCTTATTCTTTCCCCATCACTTTCTAATTCTGCTTCATTCTCACAGTTTTGCCCTCTCTCTGATGCCTGCTGATTACTTGCCTGTGTTTCTGCGTTGCTGTCTCCCTCATACTCCTCATTTGCTGCCTGACAGGTCCCATAAATCTTTCTGTCCCTGAGGTCCCTGAGGTCCTGCAGCCTTTTGATGTCTGCTTCCAGTTCCCGTGCTTCTTGCTTCATCCTTTCCTTTTCTCGATGCCCCCTTCTCTGTCTATATTCCTTTATATCTTGCTCATGTTCCAAGTTGTGACTTCTCCCTCTATCTCCACTATTCCCTTTCACCAAAGGGCACTGCTTTATTCCGTCCTGGTCGGAATAAGGAGGGGAATACCCAGGGTCCCTTAGGCTAGGGGTATAGAGTTGATTTTTTTCTCCTGAAGCTCCTGACTTTCATGCTGTTTTATAGGTTTTTCACCCTTGTTTGGGGTGGTATTCTTTTCCTGGTATGCTTTCCTCAGCCTTTCTCCTTCTATTCTAAATAATTTAAGTACGCCTAGTTCTTTTTCCTTTTTCGTTACTCGGGTTTCTGATTTATCCTTAGGCTTATAGTTCTTAATTAACACTCCCATTTCATCACACATATTTATATCAAAATATAAATATATCAAAATTTATATCATATTTATATCATTCCGTGGGCCATTTCGTAACCAATTCTTTCGTCCTTTTTTTTCCCATTTCTCAGTGTTTTTTAATATCCTCTTTGGATACGGGGAACTTCCTGTAGTTCAACTGCAGTTATTTTATTCATTTTATTCGTCTTATGTTAGTGCACTTGGTCAGTCAGTTTAAATGCAGTCCTTGGTCTCACTCCGTTCCGTCTCTATAGTCACTATGCTACCTATTTCGCTATTTCTATCTTCTATAGTTCTACTATATTCCTTTAATATTTATTCCGAGGCATCGGCAAGCCTGTGATTCCTGCGATTCTTTCAAGATTTATTCTTCGCTTTCCCCCACTAATTAGGTGGCCCAGGTACTTCACCTCTTGTTCCACAAACTGGATTTTAGTAAACGTACCTGGGGAACCCAACAGCCTGCATAACAACTTTCCTCCAGATTAGGGGAAGCTCTTGAATTAACAAACACATTTAGTGCCTGCCGTACCCAATCCTCATCGGAGCCCAGTCGTGGCCACCAGACTGAACTCCCTTTTATTGGTTCTTTTGGCCAATCAAAATAACAGAACTTAATCATTTTTGTCTTCTCCAATCCCTGGGTTTTCCCTGCCCCCAATAGCTCAGCATTCGCCCCAACGGACTATCAGGCGGAATGCGGGGGTTGGGCTTACCGCCCTTCCCCTCCCTTTTGGGCTTTCCGTTTCCACTGCCCATTCTCCTGATCGGAATTCCCCTCTGATCTGTTATCCCTGTCCGACCTTTCCCATCCGACAGAACCCAATCGCCCGAGTAATACTTAATAGTCACTTTTCTTACCCGGGTCCTGTGCACAGAAATTGCTCGATTGATCCCTTCCTTACTCCGGATTCCCTCTTGTTTCCACGAGTCTCTTGTCCGGATATCACTCGCTCAAACCGCTGATGGCAAGCATGGAGATCAGAGACTGCTGAAATCAGCAGGGTGCACCTTCTCTTCCTTCCGTGCCTCCGCCAAGCGGCTGAAGTGGCGATCCCGGACGAGCCCCCAAGCTTGTGAGATGTAAATGTGAGTGCTCACAATCACGATGCCAGAGACAAAGTCGTGGAAACAAGACAAGTTTATTCACGGGTCTGCAGAGCCAACTACCATTCAATAATCTCTTTAATAGATTAGTTATAATAAAGTAATTTGACCACAAATATAGCAATATATAATACTCTAAAAAAAATCACCATTTTAGTTCCCTCTGGAGTTGACCTTGGTCTCAGTTTGGAGCACTTCCAGAAAAATCGACAGTTTGGAGATACAGGGCGGAAACAGGCCCTTTCGGCCCACCGGGTCCGCGCCGACCAGCGATCCCCGCACACTAACACCATCGTGTACGCACTAGTTTACATTTACCAAGCCAATTAGCCAACAAACTTGTACGTCTTTGGAGTGTGGGAGGAAACCGGAGATCTCGGAGAAAACCCACGCGGGTCACGGGGAGAACGTACAAACTCCATAGAAACAGCACCCGTAGTCGGGATCGAACCCTGGTGCTGCATTCGCTGTAAGGCAGCAACTCTACTGTTGCACCACCGTGCCGCAACCATTCCCCAAGATTCCCCAAGACCGTATTCCCCAAGATATGAAATCCCCTTAAAAACATGGAACAGTGAAGCACAGGCTCGGGCCCTTTTGCCAGTGTTGACTACACCAACGTTGATGCCAATTTGAAATAATTCCATCTGCTCGCACGTGGTCTATATTCCACCATCCCCTGCCCATTCATGTGCTTGTCTAGATGCTTCGCAACTGTCACGACAGCAACATTGTAACACTTCACCCCGATTCTGGCCTCTCTCCACTGGCTCCCAGTATGGTACAGAATCGATTTCAAACCCCCATATCAAAAATCTTCTAACCCACCACTCTATCTCCAGGTCCCTCACGTCGGCCGACTTGGGGCTACTCACTATCCCGCGGTCTAGGCTTAAGCTCAGGGGTAACCGCGCTTTTGCGGTTGCAGCTCCTAGACTGTGGAACAGCATCCCTCTCCCCATCAGAACTGCCCCCTCCATCGACTCCTTTAAGTCCAGGCTCAAAACCTATTTCTATTCCCTAGCGTTTGAGACCCTCTGAGGGGGCGCTGTGAACTGTTTATGTCTGTGCTGTTATGTTTGTGTGCTATTGTATGTTCTTTTTTAGTACCTGCACTGATGTACAGCACTTTGGTCAACGTGGGTTGCGTTTAACCGTGCTATACAAATAAAATTGACTTGACTTGACTTGACTTACGAGGCATCTTGTTACGCAAGATTACATTCATCCTGTTATGCAAGAAGGTAATACACTGAGCACAAGCCGATGGGGTTGCCTGGCCAGTCTCCCATCATCCGTAACCAGTCAAACCACATCCTGTATTTCTCTCCCCGCCCCGATCACCCTGGTCATTTCTGATTCAGCTACAGCTCAACATCATTCATTCAAACTTCTCTAGTAGAGCCACTGCCTCACGGCACCAGAGAACCAGATTCAGTCCTGACCTCGGACACTGTCTGAATGGAGTGTATGTGTGTGTTCTCCTTGACCATGAGGTTTCCTCAGGACATTAAACGAAGGTCTAGTTCATAATTCTAGGAGCAGAATTAGGCCATTTGGCCCATCAAGTCTATTCCGCCATTCAATCATGGTTGATCTATCTTGCCCTCTCGAAGGTATCACAAAATGCAGGCGTAACTCAGCGGGTCAGGCAGCATCTCTGGAGAGAAGGAATGGGTAACGTTTCGGGTCGAGACCCTTCTTCAGACTGATGTCAGGGGGGGGGGGGGGGGGGGCGGGCGGGACTGTCCCTGAACTAGCATTCAAGAGAGAGCTAGATAGAGCTCTTAAGGATAGCGGAGTCAGGGGGTATGGGGAGAAGGCAGGAACGGGGTACTGATTGAGAATGATCAGCCATGATCACATTGAATGGTGGTGCTGGCTCGAAGGGCCGAATGGCCTACTCCTGCACATATTGTCTATTGTCCCGCCCCCCCCCCCGACATCAGTCTGAAGAAGGGTCTCAACCCGAAACGTCACCCATTCCATCTCTCCAGAGATGCTGCCTGACCCGCTGAGTTACTCCAGCATTTTATGATACCTTCGATTTGTACCAGCATCTGCACTTATTTTCCTACATATCTTGCCCTCTCAACCCACAATCAGTCTGAAGAAGGGTCTCGACCTGAAACATTACCGATCCATTTTGTCCAGAGATTCTGCCTAACCCGCTGAGTTACTCCAGCATAAACCAGCATCTGCAGTTCCTTTTTATCACATTGCGTCGGCTTCATTTTATTGTTGGCCTCTTCTATTTTTTTTCTAATCGTCAACTGTCAACTTCGAAGCTGTTGATCACCCTCATAATCAACTCCTCGTCTCAATGGCCCATTTCCTTTATCATCGTCTGCATATCTTTCATTAATTTGCTCCACATCCCCTCAATATGTTCCTCGTTTCCAATTCCCCTGACCCTCAGTCAGAAGAAGGGTCTCGACCCGAAACATCACCTGTTCTTTTTCTCCAGAGATGCTGCCTGAGTTCCTCCAGCGTTTTGTGCCTATCTGCGGTTTAAACCAGCATCTGCAGTTCCTTCCTACACTCCTCGTCTCACTGTCTGCTTTCATCTGATTGCACTTCCTCGATGTGCCTTATAATAGAATAGAATAGACAATAGGTGCAGGAGGAGGCCATTCGGCCCTTCGAGCCAGCACCACCATTCAATGTGATCATGGCTGATCATTCTCAATCAGTACCCCGTTCCTGCCTTCTCCCCATACCCCCCTGACTCCGCTATCGCTAAGAGCTCTAACAAGCTCTCTCTTGAATGCATTCAGAGAATTGGCCTCCACTGCCTTCTGAGGCAGAGAATTCCACAGATTCACAACTCTCTGACTGAAAAAGTTTTTCCTCATCTCAGTTCTAAATGGCCTACCCCTTATTCTTAAACTGTGGCTCCTTGTTCTGGACGCCCCCAACATTGGGAACATGTTTCCTGCCTCTAACGTGTCCAACCCCTTAATAATCTTATACGTTTCGATAAGATCTCCTCTCATCCTTCTAAATTCCAGTGTATCCAGTACATTCCAGTGTATGACGTTATTCTCTCTCTAGGTTTAACATTTTAAAGCTAGTAATTTCGCAAGGCAGTTAAAACGTGGCACTCACCATGCTGAGTCAGCTGAATATGACCACTTAGGAGCCAGCAAAGAGAGTCAGTCACATTGTGGAAATAGCGCAGAAAATCTCGTTTGTCATCATCCTTGATAGAGAAACAAATTGTCAATCATTTCAAACATTAAAATGTTCAATTTATCACATATTTTCTTCTTTACATTTTATATCTTATCGAAACGTATAAGATTATTAAGGGGTTGGACACGTTAGAGGCAGGAAACATGTTCCCAATGTTGGGGGAGTCCAGAACCAGGGGCCACAGTTTAAGAATAAGGGGTAGGCCATTTAGAACGGAGATGAGGAAAAACTTTTTCAGTCACAGAGAGTTGTGAATCTGTGGAATTCTCTGCCTCAGAAGGCAGTGGAGGCCAATTCTCTTGATGCATTCAAGAGAGAGCTAGATAGAGCTCTTAAGGATAGCGGAGTCAGGGGGTATGGGGAGAAGGCAGGAACGGGGTACTGATTGAGAATGATCAGCCATGATCACATTGAATGGCGGTGCTGGCTAGAAGGGCCGAATGGCCTACTCCTGCACCTATTGTCTATTTGTAATGTTAGTATTGATCCTATGTTGAGACGTTTTATTGGATGATTGTACTTCTCCAACTGAGAGCAAGTTTCTGCCCTTAGTGCTGTAGTTAATGGGAGAACAGCACAGGACCAACCTGTGGAAATGCCAGAGTACCAGAAGTTTTATTAAATAGGGAAAATTATCCCTGCAAGCATTGAAAGCATTGAGTGGACCTTCAATATAGTTTACATGACAACATAATGTTTCAAATCCATCCGTGGCCACGTTTTGATGTAATGTAATTATTTACTCAATAGCAAGCCACAGTAATTAGATATTAGTCTATAGAGATTAGCCGCACAAACTCTGGCCCACCAAGTCCGTGTCGACCATTGATCACCCGTACATTAGCACTATAGAAACATAGAAAATAGGTGCAGGAGGAGGCCATTCGGCCCTTCAAGCCAGCACCGCCATTCATTGTGATCATGGCTGATCGTCCCCACTCCCCATATCCCTCAATTCCACTAGTCCCTAGAGCTCTACCTAACTCTCTCTTAAATCCATCCAGTGATTTGGCTTCCACTGCCCTCTGTGGCAGAGAATTCCACAAATTCACAACTCTCTGGGTGAAAATTATATACTATCGTATACACTAGACAATTTATAGAAACCAATTAACTTACAAACCTGTACGTCTTTGAATAGTGGGAGGAAACCAGAGCACTCGGAGAAAACCCGCGTAGTCACAGGGAGAATGTACAAACTCTGTACAGACAGCAGCCTTAGTGAGGATCGAACCTAGATATCTGGTGCTGTAAGGCAGTGACTCTACCTTGCCGGCCTCATCTTCCCAAAACAAAGATTACTATTCGAAGCTTTTCAAACACTTGCAAAGACTTGACCAGTGGAAGGTAATGACATAATTGCATTCAACAGACAGCCTGGTTAAGTACATGAAGTTGGACATGAAAGAAGAACATGTTGATGGGGATTTGATAACTTAAATGGTAACCCCCAAGGAATGGCTGGAGTGATTAATGCTAGGATTAGGGATACATAAGGAGTAACAAGTAACCTAGAGATTAGGAGTCCCATTTATAATTTGAAGTGCGAGCAAGAATGTCCTACTTAGATAGATGACAAACCCCAAACACCTTTTGAGCAATTCGCCTGGAAATCTTAAAGCATATGTAAAATATATGGAACATCAGACCATGCCAAATGAGCGAGTGTACGTGATAGTTTTTTTTAAATGGTCACGACATTTGAAGGACACCTTTTTCACACAGAGGCTGGTGTGTATGCAGAACAAGGTGCCAGTAGAAGTAGTAGAGATGAGTAAAATTACAATGTTTAAAAGGAACTTTAACATGGATAGGAAAAGTATGGAAGGATATCGAACAGGCAAGTGGGACTAGCTTGTCAGGCAACTTGGATGAAGGGTTGAAGAGATAGTTTCCATGCTGCATAGCTTTTATGATCAGGCAACGTTTCAGGTCCGGATTCATCTTAAGTTTGATTCAGAAGAGTCCCGACCCAAAATGTCACCTGTCCATTCTCTCCACAGATGCTCCCTGAATTGAATTCCGACAACACTTTGTATTATGAACTAAATCAAGGGTGGCTTAAGTGCAGGGAAATGCTTCTACGATAAATGGAAGATTCAGTTTTTAATATTTACTAGCCGGGCTCGGCAACCCTCCCCAAACTGACGACACTCACCCACTCCATCCCCCCTCAAAACTCCCCCGGGGCCGGGGTGGGTGAGGAGGGAGAGGAAAGGAAAGGGGAGAGGAAGCCACTCACCTCGTCCCCAGGCGGCCAGCAGCAGGAGAGCTCTCCTCACCCCCCCCCCCCCCCCCCTCATTGGCCGTCACTCACGTACTCGGGCGGGTCCTGCCCCCCCGCCGAGCGCCAACCCTCCCCCAACTGAGCATGCGCGGATCTGGCAGCCATTTTACGCAAGTATTAGATCAACGGGCCCCAACTGCGCAGGCACGGAGCCGTTAGGTTACCATTGTGATGTCGAACACGGAGGTATTACTGTGCAGGCGCGGCTGACAGTCAGGGAGGGTGGAAAAGGGATTTATTAAAGTTTAAAAGGTGATTTATAAAGTTTGAAAAGTGAATAACTTTTAAAATATAACATCCATTTGAACCGCAGGCCAATAGTGAGTAAGATGGGCCTAAAATTGTTGCGCTATCGTGTACCGTTTTGGCTGTATTTCGGGTACGCACATATTTCGGGTACGCATATACAAACTGACAGACACACGAGATGAGAGTTTTGGTAATATATAGATTTTTTGGAGTTACATGTTTTGTATGTATGGGCATATAGGTGGAGTTGAAGAATTGAGAAGGATTAAGGAATTTAAAAAAATAAGTTAACGAGATTTTGAATGACAGTAGGTGCAGGAGGAGGCCATTCGGCCCTTCGAGCCAGCACCGCCATTCATATCATATCATATCATATCATATATATACAGCCGGAAACAGGCCTTTTCGGCCCTCCAAGTCCGTGCCGCCCGGTGATCCCCGTACATTAACACTATCCTACACACACTAGGGACAATTTTTACATTTACCCAGCCAATTAACCTACATACCTGTACGTCTTTGGAGTGTGGGAGGAAACCGAAGATCTCGGAGAAAACCCACGCAGGTCACGGGGAGAACGTACAAACTCCTTACAGTGCAGCACCCGTAGTCAGGATCGAACCTGAGTCTCCGGCGCTGCATTCGCTGTAAAGCAGCAACCCTACCGCTGCGCTACCGTGCCGCCCTGTGATCATGGCTGATCATTCTCAATCTGTTCCTGCCTTCTCCCCATACCCCCTGACTCCGCTATCCTTAAGAGCTCTATCCAGCTCTCTCTTGAACGCATCCAGAGAATTGGCCTCCACTGCCTTCTGAGGCAGAGAATTCCACAGATTCACAACTCTCTGACTGAAAAAGTTTTTCCTCATCTCAGTTTTAAATGGCCTACCCCTTATTCTTAAACTGTGGCCCCTTGTTCTGGACTCCCCCAACATTGGGAACATGTTTCCTGCCTCTAACGTGTCCAACCCCTTAATAATTTTATACGTTTCGATAAGATCTCCTCTCATCCTTCTAAATTCCAGTGTATCTAAGCCTAGTCACTCCTGTCTTTCAACATATGATAGTCCTGCCATTCCGGGAATTAACCTAGTAAACCTACGCTGCACGCCCTCAATAGCAAGAATATCCTTCCTCAAATTTGGAGACCAAAACTGCACACAGTACTCCAGGTGCGGTCTCACTAGGGCCCTGTACAACTGCAGAAGGACCTCTTTGTGGGAGGAAACCGATGAAAATGCGTTCACTGGGAAAATGGACAAACTCCATACATACAGCACCCATTGGCAGGATTGAAACCGGGTCACTGGGGCTGTCAGGTAGCAGCTCTACCACTGCGCCGCCCCCTTATATTAAACTGAATGCAAAATTTAGCTCATTGATATACTCCCTATCATTGAGACTCACATGATAAGCCGAGCCTTTAGCTTATAGTGCAGTGAGCTCATAAGATTATAAGTGATAGGAGTACTTGATACAAAAGTTAGTGGTTTTGCAGATAGAGAAGATGGCTGTGAACGATTGCAGCAGGATCTGGCTCGATTGGCCAGGTGGGCGGAGGAATGGTTGATGGAATTTAATACAGAGAAGTGTGAGGTGTTGCATTTTGGGACGTCGAACAGGGGCAGGACCTACACAGTAAACGGTAGGCCTCTGGGTAGTGTTGTAGAGCAGATGGATCTAGGAGTGCAGGTGCATGGTTCCTTGAAGGTCGAATCGCAGGTAGATAAGGTGGTCATAAAAGCTTTTGGCACTTTGGCCATCATCAGTCAGAGTATTGAGTATAGAAGTTGGGAGGTCATGTTGCAGTTGTATAAGACATTGGTGAGAACGCATTTAGAATATTGTGTTCAGTTCTGGGCACCATGTTATAGGAAAGATATTGTCAAGCTTGAAAGGGTTCAGAAAAGATTTACAAGGATGTTGCCAGGACTGGAGGGTGTGAGCTATAGGGAGAGGTTGAGCAGGCTGGCTCTGTATTCCATGGAGCGCAGGAGGATGAGGAGAGATCTTATAGAGGTATACAAAATCATGAGAGGAATAGATCGGGCAGATGCACAGTCTTTTGCCCAGAGTAGGGGAATCGAGGACCAGAGGACATAGGTTCAAGGTGAAGTGGAAAACATTTAATAGGAATCCAAGGGGTAACCTTTTCACACAAAGGGTGGTGGGTGTATGGAACAAGCTGCCAGAGGAGGTAGTTGAGGCTGGCACTGTTCCATCGTTTAAGAAATAGTTAGACAGGTACATGGATAGGACAGGTTTGGAGGGATATGGGCCAAGCGCAGGAAGGTGGGATTAGTGTAGCTGGGACATTGTTGGTCGGTGTGGGCAAGTTGGGCCGAAGGGCCTGTTTCCACACTGTATCACTCTATGACTCTATGAGTAGAATTAGGCCATTCGGCCCATCAAGTCTACTCCGCCATTCATTCATGGCTTATCTATCTCTCCCTCCTAACCACATTCTCCTGCCTTCTCCCCATAACCTCTGACACCAGTACTAATCAAGAACTACTACTCATAAGATAAATATATTGAGTGCTGGGTATGCAGTAGTCAGGTAGAAGCCAATGTGCAATCACCTCATCAGCTTTGAGAAAGCGAGCCTGCAGTCGTCGTGCCAGCAACATGAGATTGTCTGCAGCTGATGGCAACACTTTGCTGTGAAATTCTTCTGCATCATCCTTTGGATCCAGACCCACACAGGCCGTGCTGAGAAAGCAATACAAATTACCATTAAATTGGTAAAACTCCAAATATTCCGGGAGACACATTTCACCCTATGTTAACATGGAACGCAGAACAGTGCAAGAACAGGCTCTTTAGCCCACAATGTCTCTGCCAACAAGACCTCAAGACCATCTCTTACCTACCTCCATATCCCTCCAGATGTATGTGCCCATCCGAAAGCCTCTTTCAATGTGACCATCATATCTACCTCAACCACCAACCCTGGAAGCGCGGTCCAGGCATTCATCACCCTCCATGTAAAAAGTTGACCTGCACATCTCCTTAAAACATTGTTCCTCTCTCCTTCTGCGGGACTTTAACATCGCGGAGCTAGCGATCCCTTTGCCGGGGATCGAGGATCCAACCGCGGGGCCTGTGGACTTTCACATCGTGAAGCCCGGGGTCTCTGGTAAGAAGAGGCCAACTCGGGAGCTCCATGCCGAGGAGTTTCAACCTCCCCGACGCGGGAGTTTCGATCACCCCCAACAGGAGCTTCGATCGTCGGCCGCGGGGACTTTGATCGCCCTGACTGCGGATGGTTTGACTGCCCTGACCGCGGGAGAACAAGGGGAAGAAGCTTGAACTTTATAACCTTCCATCACAGTGAGGAATGTGGAGTCCACTGTAGTATACGAAGATAACTGCAGATGCTGGTACAAATCGAAGTGCTTGCATGCGGGGTGATCGCTGCTGGGTGCAGATTATTCACAAAATGCTGGAGTAACTCAGCAGGTCAGGCAGCATCTTGGGAGAGAAGGAATGGGTGACGTTTCGGGTCGAGACCCTTCTTCAGACTGATGTCAGGGGGGCGGGACAAAGGAAGGATATAGGTGGAGACAGGAAGATAGAGGGAGATCTGGGAAGGAGGAGGGGACGGGAGGGACAGAGGAACTATCTAAAGTTGGAGAAGTCGATGTTCATACCACTGGGCAGCAAACTGCCCAGACGAAATATGAGGTGCTGTTCCTCCAATTTCCGGTGGGCCTCACTATGGCACTGGAGGAGGCCCATGACAGAAAGGTCAGACTGGGAATGGGAGGGGGAGGTGGAAACAGGAAGATAGAGGGAGATCTGGGAAGGAGGAGGGGAAGAGAGGGACAGAGGAACAATCTAAAGTTGGAGAAGTCGATGTTTGTATCCAGCTTTGTATCATCTGCAAATTTGCTAATGGTACTTTTAATCCCTTCATCCAAGACACCCTTCAAATGGAGATTTAAATGGCATCGAATAATAATCAACTGTGAGTGAATGAAAGTTTTGCTTGCAAAACTACTCAAGAGATTTAAGCACCAACATAAATCAAGGAAATAAATTTGAGGCACTTTACAAACAGCAGAGATTTGCAGGGAATTGATGAGGTTAGTTTAGTGCAAACTGTTGACTGCTTGAAAAGAACAGTCTGGGGACTTGAACATTGAGACGAGAAACAGTTTGTGAACTCAAGGTTCCAACTGATAAGACAGAACTGCAAACAAACCCTTCATGGTATGAAGGTAATGCTCACTGGTCCCAGTCTGAAGAAGGGTTTCGACCCGAAACGTCGCCCATTCCTTCTCTCCTGAGATGCTGCCTGACCTGCTGAGTTACTCCAGCATTTTGTGAATAAATACCTTCGATTTGTACCAGCATCTGCAGTTATTTTCCTATATGGTCCTGAGATCAGGATAGGGGTGCCAACTATCTCACTTCCATATAAGGGACAAGGTGACGTCACAGCCCCGCGCCCCACGTGACCTCACCCAGCCTGCGGCCACGTGCTCCCGCTCCACCAATGGCGGCCGCCCGGGCCGGGAGGCGGGTTGCTGCACAACTTCCGTTAGGCGGCGCCTGGACCTCCGGACCTACACTGTCCGGACCTACACTGTCTGGGCCTACAGCGTCCTGGCCTACAGTGTCCGGGCTTATAGCGCCCCCCGGGCCTAATACGGGACAAGGGCGGCCCCATATGGGACATACCAATTTAACCCAAAATACGTGATGTCCCGGCTAATACGGGACAGTTGGCAAACCTACATCAGGACCAAGAAGGACGGGACACAACATGGGTGATTAGTTTTGAGGCAGTAAGAGGCACCACAAAAATTGATACCCTAATACATCCTATATAAAGAAACCTGCTTTCAGCTGTACATTCAGTGTCTTGTGTCTGTTAATTATAGCAGGAGAGTCGCCTATCCATGTCCTCCAGAGATGTTACCTGGCCCACTGAGTTACTCCTGCATTTTGTGTTCGACTCCAACAGATACTGCTGGTTTGCTGAGTATTTAGATTTAGATTTTTTTTAGATTTAGAGATACAGCGCGGAAACATGCCCTTCGGCCCACCGAGTCCGCGCCGCCCAGCGGTCCCCGCACACACACACTCGGGACAATTTTGACATTTACCCAGTCAATTAACCTACATACCTGTACGTCTTTGGAGTGTGGGAGGAAACTGAAGATCTCGTAGAAAACCCAAGCAGGTCACGGGGAGAACGTACAAACTCCGTACAGACGGCGCCCGTAGTCAGGGTCGAACCTGAGTCTCCGGCGCTGCATTCGTTGTAAGGTAGCAACTCTACCGCTGCGCCACCGTGCCGCCCTTTTTATAACAGTGCATTTGTTTAGTGAACCAAAGTTTTTTTTCCCCAGCAACTTGCATTTATACACCAATATTAATAGAACATTGAACCGAATATCCCCAGAGTAGACTCTTTGGCTCACAATGTCTGTGCCAAACATGATGCCAAAACCAACTCATATCTGCCTACACATATGTATATCCCTCCATGTCCACATGCAATACAATACACTACAATGTCCTTTATTGTCATTGTACAAGTACAACGAGATTTTGATTGTCGCTTCCATATCGATGGTATCAAATCAAATTTAAAATAAATCACAGCGAACATGTAAACAACAAGGGGGGGGCGGAAGGAAAAAGAAAAAACGCATAAGATTATTAAGGGGTTGGACACGTTAGAGGCAGGAAACATGTTCCCTATGTTGGGGGAGTCCAGAACAAGGGGACACAGTTTAAGAATAAGGGGTAGGCCATTTAGAACTGAGATGAGGAAAAACATTTTCAGTCAGAGAGTTGTGAATCTGTGGAATTCTCTGCCTCAGAAGGCAGTGGAGGCCAATTCTCTGAATGCATTCAAGGGAGAGCTAGATAGAGCAGCATCCCTCTCCCCATCAAAACTGCCCCCTCCATCGACTCCTTTAAGTCCAGGCTCAAAACCTATTTCTACTCCCTAGCGTTTGAGGCCCATTGAGGAGGCGCTGTGAACTGTTTTGTATGTGCTGTTATGTTTGTATGCTACTGTATGTTTCATTTTTTTTCCTTAGCACCTAATCAGATGTACAGCACTTTGGTCAATGTGGGTTGTTTTTAAATGTGCTATATAAATAAAATTGACTTGACTTGACTTAAGGATAGCGGAGTCAGGGGGTATGGGGAGAAGGCAGGAACGGGGTACTGATTGAGAATGATCAGCCATGATCACATTGAATGGCGGTGCTGGCTCGAAGGGCCTCCTCCTGCACCTATTGTCTATTGAAAAAGGGGGGAACAAGGTAAAGTGCAAAAAAAAGGTTCATGCAGGGGTCAGTTGTGCCAGATGACCCCCTGCCTGTCCAATAGTCTCTTAAATGCCACTATCTTATCTGCCTCAATCACCACCTTGGCAGCATGTTAAAAGAAAATTGCTCTGCATATCTCCCTTGAACTTTGCCCACCTCACCTTATAGCTGTGCCATCCAGTATTTGATTTTTCCATTCTGGGAAAAAAGGTCACGACTGCCTACTCTATCTATTCCTCTCATAATTTTATATACTTCTCTCACGTCTCCCTGCAACCTCCGGCCTTCCGGAGAAAACAATCCAAGCAATTCAACTTCTCCTAATACCCCCTAATCCAGACATCATTCTGGTAAGTGGCAAGTGTCTCAATTTTTCACAAAGCAGTAATAGAAGCTGGGCTTAAATTAAAAAGCTACCTTCACCACATTAAACGACACAAATCGCTGGAGTAACTCCGCAGGTCAGGCAACATCTCTAGAGAACATGGATACGTGATGTTTCGGGCCGAGACCCTTCTTCGTTCTGTTTGTGAGGTGGGACTGGGAGTTGAGAGAGATGAAAGCTGGAAAATAACCCAAATGGCATGTGTTGCTGAAACTCAAGTGTTCTCATGATTTCTGTCAGCCAAATACATCACACATTTTTCATAGTCTGGTTGAAGAACTCTCGAGCACGTTCCTGGCTGATATTGAAAGGAGATTTAACATAATAACGCATTCTATTCAGAAATTATGGAGCTGATTTCATGGTTGGATGACTGCAGCGATCTGTTATTTCACCCGGTCAGAACTTCTTGTGCACACTGTTCTGTTCCAGGAGCATCCGACTGCAAAGTGGGACCTAACGAATTGTGCCCTGTATTAATATCCAAACTGGACTGTAAAGCAGTACAGGCTTACGGTGAAAAACTAGTTTCAACACTTTTCTGAAGCCACCTCGATGCAGAAATGCTTGAAACCATTTATTTCAGGTCCACCACCGATTTTCAGGCACCCTTGGCTCAAGGGTGTTATCCGTTTCGCCAGACCAATAGACAATAGACAATAGACAATAGGTGCAGGAGTAGGCCATACGGCCCTTTGAGCCAGCACCACCATTCAATGTGATCATGGCTGATCATTCTCAATCAGTACCTTGTTCCTGCCTTCTCCCCATACCCCCTTAAGAGCTCTATCTAGCTCTCTCTTGAATGCAGTCAGAGAATTGGCCTCCACTGCCTTCTGAGGCAGTGAATTCCATAGATTTACAACTCTCTGACTGAAAACGTTTTTCCTCATCTCCGTTCTAAATGCCCTACCCCTTATTCTTAAACTGTGGCCCCTTGTTCTGGACTCCCCCAACATTGGGAACATGTTTCCTGCCTCTAACGTGTCCAACCCCTTAATAATCTTATATGTTTCGATAAGACCCCCTCTCATCCTTCTAAATTCCAGTGTATACAAGCCTAGCCGCTCCAGCCTTGGGTGGCCGAGATACTGGCCCGCAAAGTCGGCCGCGGAATCTGCTAGTTCCGGTTAGGCCGGAGTTCCAGAACCCCCGCCGCTGGGGGCAAATTCGACCCGCCGCAGAAGTCGGCTATGGGAACGGATCTGCCGGCTCCAGAGCTCCGGCAGCAGGGAGTCAAATTCGACCGGCCGATTGCCCGCGGAAGTCCCGATGAGGTAGAGATCGGCCGCTTTGCCCGACCTAGGCGGCACATTTTCGGGGGGACTTCCGGGGGGGGGGAGGGGGGTTGATGGATTTCAAGTGCGCTCTCGTAATTTTATCCAGATTAAAGATGGTGACGGAGGAAGAAAATAAAATTTGGTGGTGGACCTGTACCATACACTGATATTTGAGAAAAAGGACCATCCAAAAGCGGAAATGTGGTCGATCTTTCTGAGTGTAGACAGCCAGAGATGTCATCTTAAGAACAGACAAATGGTAGATTTTGCAAGCTACATGAACTACAGGAAGTTTTGTTGATGAAAGTAGACCCCTTGACCACTGATTTCCAGAGCAGACTTGCAATACTCAAATATTTACTTATAAAATAATATAATCCACACATCTACTCATGTAGGTGGGCTGTTTATACTTTCGTGAAATACAGCCCGAATGAAACATTAAAGTGGTTTTATTTTTTAGACCAACAATCGAGATCATACTTAACACGTATAACAAATCTGGACAATCCTGAAATAATAATGAACTTCTAACAGTTGCTCCACATTAATGCAGCACTTTGAGTGATTCAAATTGGTTAGATCACAATCCAGGAGAATTATAGCATTTGCAAATTCATTTTATTTTCATTTATTAATTAATTTATTTATTTATTCCACACACCCCCCACTAGTCAATACAACACAACAGATTGACCATACAGTTGTGAAAGTTAAATAGTACGAAATCATTGCACAAAACAATATAATCACACATGGTATTTTCTGACCAAAAAAAGTGTAGGCAGAAGCCAAAGCTTATTGTGCCTACGCTTAATACTTAACAAATATAATTTTAAAAACCACAACATCATAAGTCAGAAGCAGATAAACAAAACATAAAAACACAAATACAGTCAAGAACCATCATTTCTGTCATGTCAGTCATTTCTCAGTGCTGATCACATATTTTGTATCTTACAAATAAAATATTTTTGAACATTTTCTTGAATTTACACATATTACTACACTCTTTTAATTCATTTTAAAACAAGTGCTATTCATCAAAATTGCATTGTTCATAAGTGATAAGAGCAGAATTCTGCCATCCGGCCCATTAGGTTTACTCTGCCATTCAATCGTGACTGGTCTATCTCTCCCTTCTAACTCCATTCTCTTCCCCATAACTCCATTCTCTTCTCCAGAACAAGGGGCCACAGTTTAAGAATAAGGGGTAGGCCATTTAGAACGGAGATGAGGAAAAACTTTTTCAGTCAGAGTTGTGAATCTGTGGAATTCTCTGTCTCAGAAGGCAGTGGAGGCCAATTCTCTGAATGCATTCAAGAGAGAACTAGATAGAGCTCTTAAGGATAGCGGAGTCAGGGGGTATGGGAAGAAGGCAGGAACGGGGTACTGTTTGAGAATGATCAGCCATGATCACATTGAATGGCGGTGCTGGCTCGAAGGGCCGAATGGCCTCCTCCTGCACCTATTGTCTATTGTCTATTGTCTATAACCCCTGACACCCATACTAATCAAGAATCTACCTATCTCTGCCTTAAAAAATATCCATTGACATTGACCTCCACAGCCTTGTGGCAATGAATTCCACAAATTTACCACCCTCTGACTAAAGAAATTCCTCCTCATCCCCTTCCTAAAGGAACGTCCTTTAATTCTGAGGCTATGAACTCTGGTCAAGTCAAGTTTATTTGTCACATACATATACAAGATGTGCAGTGAAATGAAAGTGGCAACGCCTGCGGATTGTGCTAAACTACAAAACAGAATAGAAAAAAAAAAATTTAACACAAAAATTAATTAATACTGTAAATTTAATTAGTCCCTGGTGATATGAGAGTTAACAGTCCTGATGGCCTGTGGGAAGAAACTCCGTCTCATCCTCTCTGTTTTCACAGCGTGACAGCTGAGGCGTTTGCCTGACAGTAGCAGCTGGAACAGTCCGTTGCTGGGGTGTCCTAGACTTTCCCACTAGTGGAAACAACCTCTCCACATCCACTCCATCAAGCCTTTCACTGTTGGGTCTCAATGAGACCGTATTGGAGGCCACACACCAATTAGACAAGGTGGGAGTGGGATAAGGTGTTAAAATGCCCAGATTGAACCAGTCTTTCAGACACTGCATTCCACGTACTTGCCATTCTTTAGACTTTCAGATTAGCGATTCTAGACTTTAGAGATACGGCACGGAAACAGGCCCTTTGGCCCACTTTAATCCACTCCGATCAGCGATCACCCAGTGCACTAGTACTATCCTACAAACTAGGGACAATTTACAATTTTTACTGAAGCTAAAAACCTGTTTGTCTTTGGCGCGTGGGAGGAAACCGGAAAACCCGGAGACAAGCCACACGGTCACAGGGGGAATGTACAGACAGCACCCGTAGTCAGGATCAAACCCGAATCTCTGGCACTGCAAGGCAGCAACTCTACCGCTGCGCCACCATGCCGCCATCTCTGGGTGAAGATTCCCCTCGCGTTTGCTCTGAATCTCTTCCTCCTTATCGTACAACTATGTTCTCTACTTTTATCTAACTCTGTTGTAGGGAAAGATTTCCTGCTGTCTAGTGATCTTGGAGTTTAATTTGTTCATAGTTTTCATTCTGTTAAAGTGTTAAACAGCCTTTTGTATCAATGATTTATTTTGTTTTAAATTGGTTTGGACATCTAAGTTATACACTTTCCCAACTGCTTTTCATGGCAACGTGTAGTAACAGGCTTGCTTTGTTCTGACCAAACCACAAACGCAAGGAAGCTGAATACCAGTCACAGAGTGATACAGCGTGGAAACAGGCCCTTTGGCCCAACTTGCCCACACCGGCCAACATGTCCCAGCTACACTAGTCCCACCTACACTAGTCCCACCTGCCTGCATTTGATCTATATCCCAACAAACCTATCCAATCCATGTACTTGTCTAACTGTGTCTTAAACGTTGGGATAGTACCTGCCTCAACTACCTCCTCTGGCTGTTCCATACACCCACCACCCTTTGTGAGAAAGAGTTACTCCTCAAACTCCTATTAAATCTTTTCCCCTTCACCTTAAACCTACGTCCTCTGGTCATTGATTCACCTACTCTAGGCAAGAGATTCTGTGCGTCTACCCGATCTATTCCTCAGCTATGGAGATGAGGTTCCTAATCTTCTTTACCTGAGTATGTCAGCCAGCTGCACAGCTGTGAACCATTGTCCTCGGATGTTGCGGTAGTCCTGTGCAAGCACCAGTACACAGTACTGAATTAGGTCGTAGTAATAAATATCCTCCTTCAACTTCTTTAACTCACGGCTTCCAAATGGCGGTCCTTTTAAGATATCTGAAAAATATATGGCAAGGTAAAAGGGGAAAGAATTATTGCTACACCAAGGACAAAATCTTAAACTATGCTGGAAAATATAAACATAATCGCACAGCCTGCCGAGAACCATTTTCAATTTTCAAACTTTACCATTTAGAGTTCAGAGATACAGCACAGAAACAGGGCCCTCGGCCCACCGAGTCCGTGTCGACCAGCGATCCCCGCACATTAATACACTACACTAAGGACAATTTACAATGATACCAAGTCAATTTACCTACAAACCTGTACGTCTTTGGAGTGTGGGAGGAAACCAGAGAAACTGGAAATAAACCCACGCAGGTCACGGGGAGAAGGTACAAACTCCGCATGGGCAGCAACGTAGTCAGGATCAAACCCGGGTCTCTGGCCCTGTAAGACAGCACTGCAGCCACTGTGCCGCCCATTTGACCTTAGCAACTTGAGCACCCAGCAAAATTGACAAAAATTAAGCACTATTATTGTGGATTTCTTCACAGAATAGTCAAAGGTATGGAAATAAAGAATTATTTCCTTATTCCTTAAAGAAATAAGGAATAATTATTCCTTATCTTGTATAAAGTACATAATGTTAGAGTACATAATGCTAGACCCTTCTTCGGACTCCAACATTTAAGAATTTGGGAATATGGATTAACTGAACGAATTTGCAGATGCTTCCTGTGCCTTTGTGTCCTCAACCAGTAGTCAGGAATTTGACATTTTAGTATTGTACTGTGATGCTAGAGACACTCTCTTTTGGAAGAAATAGTAAACCTTGTAACTGAATAAAAACAATCCTCGTTACAATATTTGGAAGCAGAGCAAGGAAATTTTCCGAGCTGTCCTAGCCAAGATTCATCCGAAAACAAACATTACAAAAATAGATTTGTCTGGTCACTCATACACTTTGCAGCCTCGGGAGCCCGCTGTACACAAAAGGGGCATTTAGATTTAGATTTTTTTAGATTTAGAGATACAGCGCAGAAACAGGCCCTTCGGCCCACCAGGTCCGTGTCGCCCAGCGATCCCCGCACATTAACACTATCCTACACCCATTAAGGACAATTTTTACATTTGCCCAGGCAATTAACCTACAAATCTGTACGTCTTTGGTGAGTGGGAGGAAACCGAAGATCTCGGAGAAAACCCACGCAGGTCACGGGGAGAACGTACAAACTCCGTACAGACAGCGCCCATAGTCAGGATCGAACCCGAGTCTCCGGCGCTGCGTTCGCTGTAAGGCAGCAACTCTACCGCTGCGCCACCGTGACCGCCATTGTAATCCCTACATTATAAAAGGAACCATTCTTGGATGACCCGAGGCCATGAAAGGCACTATACAAATGAATGTCTGTCTTTCTTCCATTTTAACAGGAGAAAGAGATCAGAGATTCAACAGGAAAGACGTAGCTGTTAATGGAGTGGCAAAAATCAGGGACCCCAGCAAGAGGTGAAGATAGGAAAGAGAAGAGAGATGTCAGAGAATTGTAGGCTTGGTGGAGGTTACATAGAAAGAAGATCATAAGTGATAGGAGTAGAATTTGGCCATTCGGCCCGTCAAGTCTACTCTGCCGTTCAATCGTCACGGTGGCGCAGCGGTAGAGTTGCTGCCTTACAGCGAATGCGGCACCGGAGACTCAGGTTCGATCCTGACTACGGGCGCCGTCTGTACGGAGTTTGTACGTTCTCCCTGTGACCTGCGTGCGTTTTCACCGAGAACTTCAGTTTCCTCCCACACTCCAAAGACGTACAGGTATGTAGGTTAATTGACTGGGTAAATGTAAAAATTGTCCCTCGTGTGTGTAGGATAGTATTAATGTGCGGGGATCGCTGGGCGGCGCGGACTCGGTGGGCCGAAGGGCCTGTTTCCACGGTGTATCTCTAAATCTTTTAAAAAAAATCTAAAATCTAAATCAGGCTGATCTATCTCTCCCTCCTAACCCCATTCTCCTGCCTTCTCCCCATAACCTCTGACACCTGTATTAATCAAGAGTCTATCTATCACTAACTTAAATATATCCACTGACTTTGCCTCCACAACCTTCTGTGGCAAAGAATTCCACAGATTTACCACCCTCTGACGAAAGAAATTCCTCTTCAAGTCCTTCCTAAAAGAACGTCCTTTAATTCTGAGGCCGTGACCTCTAGTCCTAGACTCTCCCACGAGTGGAAAATCCTCTCCACATCCACTCTATCTAAGCTTTTCATTATTCTGTACGTTTCAATGAGGTCAACCCTCATTCTTCTAAACTCCAGTGAATATAGGCCCAGTGCCTTCAAACGAAGTTAGGTCTATAGAGGGATTTGACGGGAGTTTTAAAATTTAGATATAGTCATACCAAGCACAGTGGAGGCAAGGGTATAATGGGTAAAGAGTTTGGAAGCACACTGTGGTTAGCTTGAACTGGTTTAAGGCAAGTCTGGGATGGTAAATTAGCAAAGAGAGTGTTGGAACATTACAGCAGGATCTTAATCACTTGGGCAGGTGGGCTGAGGAATGGTTAATGGAGTTTAATGCAGTTAAGTGTTGCATTTTTGGAAGGCAAACCAAGACAGGACCTTAACAGTGAATGGTAGAGCTCTGAGGAGTGTTGTGGACCAGAGGGATCTAGGAGTGTAGGTACATATTTTCTTGAAAGTGGCATCACAGGCAGATAGGGTGGTCAAGATGGCTTTTGGCACATTGGCTTTAATCAGTTAGGGCATTGAGTATAGAAGTTGGGATGTCATATTATAGATGTACAAGATGGTGTTGAGGGCACATTTGAAGTGTTGTGATCAGTTTTGGTCGTCCTGCTATAGGAAAGATGTTGTTAAGCTAGAAAGAGTGCAGAGAAGATTTTCGAGGACGTTGCCAGGATTTGATGGCCTGAGCTTTTGGGAGAGGTTGGGCAGGCTTGGATTCTATTCTTTGGAGCACAGAAGGATGAGGAGTGATCGTGTAGAAGTGTATAAGATCATGATGATAATAGATAGGGTGAATATACAGAGTCTTTTACCCAGAGTAGGAGAATCAAGAACCAGAGGACATAGGTTTACGGTAAGAGGAGAGAGAGTTAATAGGAGAACCTGAGGGGCAACTTTTTCCACACAGCAGGGGGTGAGTGTATGAAATGTGCTGCCAGAGGGGGTAGTTGAGGCAGGTATTATAACAACATTTAAACGACATTTGTACGATTACATGGATAAGAAAGGTTTAGAGGGATATGGGTTAAACTAGGGCAGGTGGGACCAGTGGATATGGGGCATCTTGGGCTGAAAGGTGCGTTTCCATGTTGTATGACTCTAATGATGTTTTGAAAATCTGGTAAACAAAAATTAATTCAAGAAGAAGACAGTGTTGAATGGAAAGTTTTAGGTACAAGAGTTTAAGTCTCAAGAGCCTTTTCTTTTCTTCAGTGTAGTAAAGGAAATGTCACGTTTCCTCAGGAAAATGGCTTTCTTCAGGGGTTAGGTTCAAGTCAACCTGACAAAAACTTTATGGAACACAGCTGAGACAAATAGTTGGCAATGCTGGATGTGAGCTTGAATGTTGGCACCGCACTCAGGAGACAGGAAAATACACTCCGAGCAACATGCACGTGATGACCAGCTTTCCGTTTTCAGCACTCCAATTTGAAGGTCAAGGACGCAAGGAAAGAGAATGGTAATGTCCTGAAACATATCCATAAGACCGTAAGACATAGGAGCAGAATTAGGCCATTCAGCCCATCCAGTCTACTCCACCATTCAATCATTGCTGATCTATTTTTCCCCCATTCTCCTGCCTTTACCCCGTAACCTTTGATGCCCTTCCTAATCCAGAGCCTATCACAAATCTACTAACAGTGTATTAGGTGCCTGGAATGCGCTGCCAGAGGTGGTGGTGGAAGCAGATACGATAGTGATGTTTAAGAGGCTTTCAGATAGGTACATGAATATGCAGGGAATGCAAGGGTATGGATCATGTGCAAGCAGGAAGGACCAGTTGAATCTGACATCGTGGGCCAAAGAGCCTGCACCTGTTTTATGTTCTAAGATGAGTTGAGGACAGCATAGATCATACTCCATCATTCAATCATTGCTGATCTATTTTTTATGTTTAAGATTTAGATTTTATTTTAGATTTAGATTTAGAGATACAGCGCAGAAACAGGCCCTTCGGCTGCCCAGCGATCCCCGCACACTAACATTATCCTACACCCACTAAGAACAATTTTTTTTACATTTGCCCAGCCAATTAACCTGCATACCTGTACGTCTTTGGAGTGTGGGAGGAAACCGAAGATCTCGGAGAAAACCCACGCAGGTCACGGGGAGAACGTACAAACTCCGTACAGACGGCGCTCGTAGTCAGGATCGAACCTGAGTCTCTGGCACTGCATTCGCTGTAAGGCAGCAACTCTACCGCTGCGCCGCCGTGCCGCACAAGATGGGAGGGGAAAAGTTAAAGAGGTCTTGAAGGACAAGTTTTTCCACACCAAGGGTGGTGGGCATGTGGAATGAGCTGACAGATAAAGTCGTAGAGGCAGCACAATAACAATGTTCAAAATACATTTATGCAGCTACATGGATAGTAAAGGTTTAGAGGAATCTACAGGTAAGTACGTCCCAAGTACAGGCAAATGGGACTCGATCATGTAGGCACCTGCATCTGCATTGTCAAGATGGCCCTAAAGGCCTGTTTCCATGATGATCATCTGTTTATAAACCTATGACTCTAGGTTTGAATAAGACTTTACCTCGGTTGGTCTTATTTGGTATATGAAATTAAACAGATTGGACAGGCCACATTTTAGCTTGTTTGATCCAAAGTTGTTCAGTAGTTCCATTTAAGCAGAAATAGAAGAACAGGAAAAGGTTATGTAGCCCTTCAACACTAATCTTCCATTCAATTATAGCTTAGCTGATCTGCAACCCATGAAACGGCTCAAAGAAACAACTTTTCTCCATACCTCTTTTATCTTTGCTTAGCAAAGCTCTCCTCCAGGCCAAGGTTTGGTAACCACAACTGCTCTGGCTCTGACCCAACTAGAGTTTTGTAATACTATGACTAAACCTCCATCCAAGATACAGTTTGCTCAACTGGTGTGGTGGCATTTCTGATAGAAAGTAATTAGGTCACAACCCTGACATGACACCCATTTCCCTTTCCAACGATTCAGCCTGATTTGAGCATTTTTCAAATATTCTATTTTTATTTCACAGTACTTAGCTTATGTTTAGACTTTAGGAAAACAGTGCGGAAAAAGCCTCTTTGGCCGCACCGACCAGTGTTCACCCCTGCACCAGCACTATCCTACACACCAAAGACAGTTAACTTTTTTTTAAAATCAAAGGCAATTAACCTACAAACCTGTACGTCGGTTTACTAGGTTAATTCCCGGAATGGCGGGACTGTCATATGTTGAAAGACTGGAGCGACTAGGCTTGTATACACTGGAATTTAGAAGGATGAGAGGAGATCTTATCGAAACGTATAAGATTATTAAGGGGTTGGACACGTTAGAGGCAGGAAACATGTTCCCAATGTTGGGGGAGTCCCGAAAAAGGAGCCTCAGTTTAAGAATAAGGGATAGCCCATTTAGAACGGAGATGAGGAAAAACTTTTTCAATCAGAGTTGTGAATCTGTGGAATTCTCTGCCTCAGAAGGCAGTGGAGGCCAATTCTCTGAATGCATTCAAGAGAGAGCTAGATAGAGCTCTTAAGGATAGCGGAGTCAGGGGGTATGGGGAGAAGGCAGGAACGGGGTACTGATTGAGAATGATCAGCCATGATCACATTGAATGGTGGTGCTGGCTCGAAGGGCCGAATGGCCTCCTCCTGCACTTATTGTCTATTGTCTTTAGGAGGAAACCAGAGCACCCGGAGAAAACCCACACAGTCACGGGGAGAACATACAAAATCGAACATACAAGAGCGCCCGCAGACAGGATCAAACCCAGGTCTCTTGCACTGCAAGGCAGGAGCTCTACTGCTGTGCCGCCCTGTGAAAAGTTGCAAGGTGTTGCAACTTCTATTGCTAGGTATTTTGGTTGACTTGAAGAGAATATCTGAAATGCATTTTTTTTAATATTGGCATTCACCAGCAACAAAACCTGAATTAACTCAGCGGGTCAGGCAGCTTCTCCAGAGGACATGGATAGGTAGTCACCTTTGATATTCATGTCCTCCAGAGATGCTGCCTGACCTGCTAAGTTACTCCAGCATTTATTCACAAAATGCTGGAGTAATTCAGCAGGTCAGGCAGCATCTCGGGAGAGAAGGAATGGGTGACGTTTCGGGTTGAGACCCTTCTTCAGATTGATGTTAGGGGGGCGGGACAAAGGAAGGATATAGGTGGAGACAGGAAGATAGAGGGAGATCTGGGAAGGAGGAGGGGAAGGGAGGGACAGAGGAACTATCTAAAGTTGGAGAAGTCGATGTTTATACCTAGGTATGAACATCGACTTCTCCAACTTTAGATAGTTCGATTTGTACCAGCATCTGCAGTTATTTTCTTAAGTTACTCCAGCACTTTGTGTTCTATGCAAGATTCCAGCATCTGCAGTTCCTTGTGTCAACAAAGGCTCTATTCAGTGTGTACAGAATTCTGAATTCAGTCCCTTGCTTTACTTGAGATAAACAGAAAATGCTGGAGCAACTCAGCGGGTCAGGCAGCATCTCCGGAGAAAATTGATAGGTGACGGTTCGGGTCAGGACCCTTCTTCAGACTGATTGAGGGGGGGGGGGGAGGGGGGGGACTGGAAGCAAGAAAAAATCCTTGCTCTGCTCCCTGTACACCTATGACTGTGTAGCCAAGTACTAGATTAGGTAGGCATCGTGACCAGCATGGATGGTGTGGTCCAAAAGTACAAAGTCAATTTGATCTTTAAGTTTGTGATACTACTGTTGTCAGTTTGACCTACAACGATGAGATGAAGGAGAGAAAAGAGATTGAGAATCCAGTGTCTCGGTGCCCGAACAATAACCTACTCTTAACATAAGAGAGACGAAGAAGCTGCTTGTTGATCCAAGGAAGCTAAGGGATGAACACAACCCTGTATTCATCAATGGAACTACTGTAGAGATGTTCAACAACTTCTACTTCTCAAGCATCTATATCACCAGCAACCTAACCTGGTCCCCTCTGGAATTTCTCCAGAAGCGCTATAGTAAGTATTCTGAGGGGATGCATCTAGCCTGGTATGGGAACTGCTGTGTTCTTGACTGCCTGAATCTGCAGAGAATGCGGAACAAACCTAGTCCATCACATGCTTATAACTTCCTTCCATCCAGCCCATCAGGGGTGCCTGCAAGGTATAGATCAGGTGTATGGTACAGAGCATATTGACCGGTTGTATCACGGCCTGGTTCGGCAACACAAGGAGATTGCAAACATTGGTGGACACTGTCCAGTCCATCACGGGTACTGATCTCCCCACCACAGAAGGAATCTTTAGGAGGTACTGCTTCAAGAAGGCAAGACCCACGAGAGACCCACAAGACCCACCTCAAGAAGGCAAGGCATCATCCAAGACCCACACCACCTTGACCATACTCTAATTTCACACCTACCTTTGGCCGGAAGATGTAAGAGTCTGAAAACCATGACCACCAGGTTCAAAAATGACTTCTGCCCAACAACCATGAGGATATTGAACACTGCAAAGCATTAACCACTGAACTAGAGTCTGCCTTGCGTTGCACTGTGGACTGGACTTTGCTTGCACTAGTATTGGGATTATTAATTTATTGAATTGTTTGTTTATTATATATTATCAGTGTGTAGTGTGTTACAGGTCTGCCATACATCCAAGCAAGTAAGAAATAATTTAATTGTTCTATTGTCGGTATTTATGACAATTAAACACTCTTGACTCTCGACACTTCCCAAGGCCCTACAGTTTGAGTCAGCTCACACTGAAGAAAAGAAAAGGATGCAGAAATGTTTAGTGCTCCTTGATTTTGTAACAAATAAGAGTTTTTTTTACCTTTTAACTTCAGCAGCAGTGTAGGAATTTTATTATCCGGGCTTTCTGCAACTTCAGTTGCCAAATGAAAAACGTGAACATCCCTCTTTGAATCTTGATCTGCATTCCTGCGCACAGAATGCAAAATAAGAGGACGCTTTGATAAATTATATCTGGTATTCATATTATAAAAAAGAAACCATTCTTCCAATGCAAAATTATTCTTTTGGTTGAAAAGAAAGTCTTGCCTTCTTCAACTGTATGTTTTCTAGTTACTTGGACAATGATATTACATCAAGTTCTTTGGAGTAAATATCACCAGCAATTTCTCCCTGGACCAGCCATATTGAAACAAAGGCCAAGAAAGCACACCAACGCCTCTATGTCCTTATAAGGATTAGGAAGTTTGGCATGTCTACAATAACCCTCCCCAACTTTTACAGATGCACCGTAGAAAGCATTTTATCGGGAAACATCACAGCACGCTTTGGGAACAGCTCCATTCAAGACCGCAAGAAATTGCCAAGAGTTGTGGATGTAGCCCAGCCCATCATGCAAACCAACCTCCCTTCAATTGACTCCATCTACACTTCACGCTGCCTCGGCAAGTGCACCAGTATAATCAAGGATGAGTCTCACCCTGGTTACTCCCTCTTCCATCAGGCAAGAGGTACAGAAGTTTGAAAATGCATATCTCCAAATTCAGGAACAGTTTCTTCTCAGCTGTTATCAGGAAACTGAACTATCCGCTCAGCAACTGCTCCTGGCCTTCATTCCACCTCATTGGAGACCTTTGAACTATCTTTAATCAGACTTTACTGGACTTTATTTTGTACTAAATGCTAGTCCCTTTATCCTATATCCGTACACTGGGGACAGCATGATTAGCACGCAACAAAAAGCTTTTCACTGTATGTCAGTACACGTGACAATAATAAACAAAATAATTATTTTGGTTGAAAAGAAAGTCTTGCCTTCTGGAGCTGCATGTTTTCATAAGTTCAAAAGTCGTAGGAGCAGAATCAGGCCATTCAGCCCATCAGGTCTACTCCGCCATTCAATCATGACTGATTTATCATTCCCTCTCAAACACATTCCCCTGCTTTCCACCCGTATCCCTTGACACCCTTTCTAATCGTATCTAAGGTATTGTTGGCTTGATCGTATTCATGTATGTATGTAGGATAGCACAGTAAACAAAACTTTGCTGTACCTACAATAATAGGTACATGACAATAATAAAGCTAAACCAAGCGGGGAATGGTGTGGAGGTGTAGCAAGGAGATGGGGTCATTCACAGTAGCAACAGATAGCACAGAGGCAAAGGAATGGATTGCCATTCGAATCCGTCAATGTCTGCCTTAAAAATATCTATTAGCTTGGCCTCCACAGCCGTCTGTGGCAATGCACCAGAGAAAGCATTTTATCAGGATGCATCTCAGCTTGGTTTGGAAACAGCTCCATCCAAGATCGCAAGGAATTGCAGCAAATTGTGGACACAACTCAGACCATCACACAAACCAACCTCCCTTCTATTGACTCAATAGACAATAGACAATAGGTGCAGGAGTAGCCCATTCGGCCCTTCGAGCCAGCACCGCCATTCAATGTGATCATGGTTGATCATTCTCAATCAGTACCCCGTTCTCCATGTAAACCTCACGCTGCCTCGGGAAGGGCGGCAGTGTAATCAAGGACGGGTCGTGCTCTGGCCACTCCCTCTTCTCCCCTCGGGCAAAAGGTATAAAAGTGTGAAAAAGCACACCTTCAGATTCAAGGACAGTTTCTTCCCAGCTGTTACTCCTTGACCAGACTTTGCTGGCTTAACCTTGTGCTATACATTATTCCCTTATCATACACTGCAAATGGCTCAATTGCAATAATGTATTGTCTTTCTGCTGACTGGATAGCACGCAAAAAAAGCTTTTCACTGTACCTCGGTACACATGACAATAAACTAAATTTGCAACTGAACTGAATTCCACAGACTCGCCACCCCCTAACTAAAGAAATTGCTCTTCATCTCAATTCTATAGGTACCTCCTTTTATTCTGAGGCGATGCCCTGGGGTCCTGGACTGTCCCACTAGTAGAAACATCCTCACCACATCTACTCTAACCAGTGTTTCTAGGTTATTTAGTTATGGTTTTGTATTATACAATACAATACAATATTTAGAAGGATGAGAGGAGATCTTATCGAAACGTATAAGATTATTAAGGGGTTGGACACGTTAGAGGCACAAAACATGTTCCCAATGTTGGGGGAGTCCAGAACAAGGGGCCACAGTTTAAGAATAAGGGGTAGGCCATTTAGAACTGAGATGAGGAAAAACGTTTTCAGTCAGAGAGTTGTGAATCTGTGGAATTCTCTGCCTCAGAAGGCAGTGGAGGCCAATTCTCTGAATGCATTCAAGAGAGAGCTGGATAGAGCTCTTAAGGATAGCGGAGTCAGGGGGTATGGGGAGAAGGCAGGAACGGGGTACTGATTGAGAATGATCAGCCATGATCACATTGAATGGAGGTGCTGGCTCGAAGGGCCGAATGGCCTCCTCCTGTACCTATTGTCTATAATATATCTTTATTGTCATTGTACAGGCAGGGGTACAACGAGATTGGGACTGCGCCTCCCATACGATGCAAACAACCCAATTAAACAAATTAGAAACAGTTTTAAAGCAGAAGAGAGTGCAAGTAGGTCTGTGCCGGTTCGCTGTGACCATCTGGCTCAGCAGGACCGGTTCATGGCAGCTATGGCCCTGGGGATGATGCTGTTCCTGAGTCTCTATTTTATATAGTGTAAGAAAATAACTGCAGATGCTGGTACAAATACGACGGTATTTATTCACAAAATGCTGGAGTAACTCAGCAGGTCAGGCAGCATCTCAGGAGAGAAGAAAAAATATATATATTTTATATATATATATGTTCCTGAGTTATATTTTATATGTATAGTTTTTCTAGGGGTTTTCCTGTTACTTGAACAAATGGTGGGGATTACTTCAGGAATCTCCAAGCATTTGCCTCTCTCGGGAAGCATTTCACTAACAGATTCGACAAGATGACCCAGGTGATCTGAAGGTGAAGCTTTTTCATCACAATTTAATTTCTTGAGCTGGAAGTCGCAGGCCTGCGATCTCCGGCACTTTCAGAGGCCGCTGGCCGCCGGCGGGAGCTCCAACAAGGGCAAGGCCGGCGGCTGGCACACAGCAGGTTCGGCCTCACCTCAGGCTTGGGCTGGTTCCCGGGCGAACTCTAGGCCTCGGCTTCCCAGCGCAGCGGACTAAATACGCGAACCCACGACCACCAAAATGTACGGGGACCCCCCGCCCCGCCCCGCCTCGCCTCGCCCCGCCCCGCCTCGCCTCGCCATGTCCGACTTACCGCTTGGTCGCTCCGCCTGTCGACGCCGAGCTGCCGCTGGCCGCCATCGCCCCCCCCCCGCTAGGCCGCAGTGGCTCGCGGTCTCCATGGCAACGGAGCCCTCTGGTGCTCTGCAGCAACACTCTCCACACAGGCTTCTCTCTCTCTCTCTCTCTCTCAGTGATATCAACAAATCACACTTTTAAAAAAAATTTTTTTTTTCCTACCTGCACAACAATTACTATGCATGATTGCTTGCAGACACAACCCAAATAGATTCAGGGACAGTGTGTTCCCAGCTGTTATCAGGCAACTGAACCATCCATCCATTCTACCATCAACTAGAGAGCAGTCTCTAAACTATAAGAAAATAACTGCAGATGCTGGTACAAATCGATTTATTCACAAAATGCTGGAGTAACTCAGCAGGTCAGGCAGCATCTCGGGAGAGAAGGAATGGGTGACGTTTCGGGTCGAGACCCTTCTTCTTTTGAGATGCTGCCTGACCTGCTGAGTTACTCCAGCATTTTGTGAATAATTCGAGCAGTCTCTAAACTACTGTGTGGGAAGGAACTGCAGATGCTGGTTTGACACAAAATGCTGGAGTAACTCAGCGGGACAGGGCAGCATCTCTGGAGAGAAGGAATAGATGACTTTTCAGGTCTGAAGAAGGGTCTTGCCCTGAAATGTCACCCAGTCCTTCACTCCAGAAATGCTGCCTGTCCCAGGTTAATTCCCGGAATGGCGGGACTGTCGTATGTTGAAAGACTGGAGCGGCTGGAATTTAGAAGGATGAGAGGGGATCTTATCGAAATGTATAAGATTATTAAGGGGTTGGACACGTTAGAGGCAGGAAACATGTTACCAATGTTGGGGGAGTCCAGAACCAGGGGCCATAGTTTAAGAATAAGGGCTAGGCCATTTAGAACGGAGATGAGGAAAAACTTTTTCAGTCAGAGTTGTAAATCTGTGGAATCCACTGCCTCAGAAGGCAGTGGAGGCCAAGTCTCTGAATGCATTCAAGAGAGAGCTAGATAGAGCTCTTAAGGATAGCGGAGTCAGGGGGTATGGGGAGAAGGCAGGAACGGGGTACTGATTGAGAGTGATCAGCCATGATCACATTGAATGGTGGTGCTGGCTCGAAGGGCCGAATGGCCTACTCCTGCACCTATTGTCTATTGTCTGAAATGTCACCGAGTCCTTCTCTCCAGAAATGCTGCCTGTCCTGCTGAGTTACTCCAGCATTTTGTGTCTATCTTCGGACTCCTGAATTCCTATCTGTCTCGTTGGAAATCCTCGGACAATCTTTGATCGGTCTTTACTGGCTTTTTCTCACACTGAACGTTATTCCTGTATCATTTATCATCTGTACAATGTGAATGACTCGATTGTAATCATGTATTGTCTTTCCGCTGACTGGTTAGCACACAACAAAAGCTTTTCACTATACCTCGATACATGTGAAAATAAACTAAACGAAAAATAAATTTTGAATCATCTAAGTCAAATGATTTTGTTTAAACAGTTAGTATAGTTGCTAACAGCACAATAATCTGACATTATTTTTCCACCTTGGTCATTGCCACAATCATCTTTTAAAACTATCGACAAAATGATAGAATTAGGTTTCACTTTTTGCACAATTACTTCTTTGCCATTCAATTTATCCATTCCACATGCTCATTCCCTTTCAGCCTTGTCATTACCCATTCATAATTTAACATTTTATATTTAAGACTATTTATTAAAATAACATTTTTAAAATGTGATTTTTTTTTGTTGGTGTAATTGGTCAAACTAACTTGGATTGTTTTCTGTGGAATGTCAGAGGTTGAGGGCAGACCTGATAGACATATATAAAATTATGAGATGCATAGATAGGGTAGATTGTCACAACCTTTTTCTCAGGGTGGAATGTCAAAGACTCAAGGGCATAGGTATCAGGTGAGAGGGGCAAAGTTTAAAGGAGATGTGTGGAATAGATGTTTGGAATGCGATGCTGGAGATGGTTGAGGAGGCAGGTACCATTGTGATGTTTAAAAGCTTTTTAGATAGGTACGTACATTGATTTTCGGGGAATGGAGATATGTGGGAGGAAATTAGTTTGACTTGGCATCATGTTTGGCATAGACATTATGGGCCAAAGGACTGCTTCTATGCTGCATTGTTCCGTGTTCTAAAGGCGGAATATCCTTCAGTGAGTGACTCATATCCTGATATCCAGAAGGCACAAATTGCCATTCATAAGCTGGAAAGGGTGCAGAGAAAATTTACGAGGATGTTGCCATGACTCGATGGCCTAAGCTATAGGGAGAGGGTGAGCAGGCTAGCATTTTATTCCATGGAGCGCAGGAGGATGAGGGGTGATGTTATTTAGAGAGGTGCAAAATCATGAGAGGAATAGATCAGTTAAAAGCACAGAGTTTCTTTTCCAGAGTAGGAGAATCGAGAACCAGAGGACATAGGTTTAAAGTGAGGGAGAAATAATTTAATAGGAACCTGAGGGGCAACCTTTTTACACAAAGGATTTGAATTGAATTGAATTGAATTGAATACATTTTATTAGCCAAATATGTACACATACAAGGAATTTGCATTGGTGCTTTGCTAGCAAGGAACAACGCGATATACAGTAGGCAATTAAAAATAAAACATTATAATTTAAACATGTGAGGAATTAAATAAAATACCACAGCACAAGGATGCTACAGACTTTTGGCTGTTGAGTGGAGCTGCTGCTCGTGGAAAAAAAGCTGTTTTTATGTCAGGCTGTGGCAGGTTTGACAAGCCGGAGTCGCCTTCCAGAGGGAAGTGCTTCAAAGAGTTTATGGACAGGGTGAGAGGGGTCAGAGATGATCTTACCCACTCTCTTCCTGGCCCTTACAGTGTACATTTCATCGATGGGGGGAAGGTTGCAGCCAACAACCTTCTCGGCTGATCGAATGATGCGCTGCAGCCTCCGGATGTCATGCTTGGTGGCTGAGCCAAACCAGACCATGATGGAGCAGGTGAGGACAGACTCTATGATGGCAGTATAAAACTGGACCATCATTGCCTGTGGCAGATTGTGTTTTCTCAGCTGTCGCAGGAGGTACATCCTCTGTTGGGCCTTTTTGACTGTAAAGTCGATGGTGGCCTTCCATTTAAGGTCCCTGGAGATGTTGGTTCCAAGAAACAAATGACTCCACAGATGTGACTGTGGTGTTGTTGATGGTGAGTAAGGGGATGGGGAGCTCTCCGCCGTCTTAAGAGCATTGAGCTCCAGGTTGTTACGAAGGCACCAGGACGCCAGCTGTGTCACTTCCTGCCTGTAGGCAGATTCCTCCCCATCCTGTGGAGGTGCAGTCGTTGGTGTAGAGAGAGTAAAGGAGAGGGGAGAGTACGCAGCCTTCCAGTGCTCCAATGCTGTGGGTCTGTGGGTCCGAGATGTCCTTTCCCAGCCTCATATGCTGCTTCCTGTCTGTGAGGAAGTTGATGATCCACTGACAGAGGGGTTCAGGCACAGTCAACTGGGAGAGTTTGGAGTGTAGTAGCTCTGGCACAATGGTGTTGAATGCAGAGCTAAAATCGACAAACAAAATCCTTGCATAGGTCCCCCTGGCAGTCTAGGTGCTGGAGGATGAAGTGCAGGCCTAGGTTGACTGCATCATCCACTGATCTATTGGCCCGGTATGCAAACTGCAGGGGTTTTAGTAGGGGGTTTTGTTATATTTTTCAGGTGGGCCAGCACAAGTCTTTCAAGTGTCTTCATGATTACAGAGGTCAGTGCGACAGGCCTGTAGTCATTGACCAGTAATCCTTGGCGTTTTGGGTACGCGAACAATAGTGGAGACTTTGAAGCAGGCAGAGACAGTGCAGAATTGCAGGGGCTGATTGAAAATGTCTGTAGACTGGTACCAGTTGTTCAGCACAGAGCTTGAGGGTAGAGGGGGAAACATTGGATGGTGGGTGTATGCAATGAACTGCCAGGGGAGGTAGTTGAGGCAGGCTCTATCACAATGTTTCAGAAGCATTTAGGCATGTACATGGGTAGGATAGGTTTAAAAGGATATGGGCCAAATGCATGCAGGTGGGACTAGTGTAGATGGGACATGTTGGTTAGTGTGGGCAAATTGATCCAAGGGCCTGTCTCCATGCTATATGAGTCTGTGACTATAACAAGGCGAGTCAAAAATGTACGCTTCACTTGCCTGGACCAATCTAGTTTTAACAGCAGTCAAGGAGCTTGGCACCATTAAACCTTGGAACAGTACACAAGGGGTGAAGGAAGGTCTTATTGAATAGCAGAGCACATTTGATGGGACACAAAGTCTATCCTGCCCCCATTTCTTATATTCTAATCAGTGACTATTGTCACAAAATGCTTTGGATTCCCTGATATCTTGACTACAGAGAACATAGAACAGTACAGCACAGGAACATGCCCTCTGGAAACTCTGAGCCAAACAGGATGCCAAGATAACTAATCTTATCGAATCAATCTCCAATAAGATTATTAAGGGGTTGGACACGTTAGAGGCAGGAAACATGTTCCCAATGTTGGGGGAGTCCAGAACCAGGGGCCACAGTTTAAGAATAAGGGGTAGGCCATTTAAAACGGAGATGAGGAAACACTTTTTCAGTCAGAGAGTTGTGAATCTGTGGAATTCTCTGCCTCAGAAGGCAGTGGAGGCCAATTCTCTGAATGCATTCAAGAGAGAGCTAGATAGAGCTCTTAAGGATAGCGGAGTCAGGGGGTATGGGGAGAAGGCAGGAACGGGATACTGATTGAGAATGATCAGCCATGATCACATTGAATGGTGGTGCTGGCTCGAAGGGCCGAATGGCCTACTCCTGCACCTATTGTCTAATCTCCTCTGCCTGCACATTATCCATAGCTACACAAAAAGCTGCAGTAACTCAGCGGGACAGGCAATATCTCTGGAGAGAAGGAATAGATGATTTTCGGGTCGAGACCCTTCAGACCAGACAGAGATCAGACAGAGTCGAGATAGGAGGACTTAACTCTGTCCAGGGACACCGACAGTCCTTTCAGGTTAGGCAGAGGTTTACTTGCACCTCTTCCAACCTCATCTACTGTACCCGTCATACAAGATGTAGACTCTTATACATCGGTGAGACCAAATGTAGACTGGGCGATCGTTTCGCTGAACACCTTCGCCGCTCAGTCTGCCTGGACCTACCTGATCTCCCGGTTGCTAAACACTTTAATTCTCCATCCCATTCCCACACTGACCTTTCTGTCCTAGACCTCCTGCATTGTCAGAGTGAGGCTAAACACAAATTGGAGAAACAGCATCTCATATTTCTCTTGGGCAGCTTACAACCCAGTGGTATTGATTTCTTTAACTTCAAGTAACCCCGGCTTTCCCTCTCTCTCCATCCCTCCCCCATTCAAGTCGCATCAGCTTCTCATTTTCACTCAACAAACAGCTAACAATGGCCTGTTTCCTTTATCATTGTAACTTTTTTTCATATCTTTCATTCATTGTTCTATATCTCTCTACATCGTCTATATCCCTTGTTTCCCTTTCCCGTGACTTTCAGTCTGAAGAAGGGTAATGACCCAAATCATCACCCATTCCTTCCCTCCAGAGATGCAGCCTATCCTGCTGAGTTACTCCAGCTTTTTGTGTCTATCTTTGGTTTAAACCAGCATCTGCAGTTCCTTCCTGCACATTATCCATTTTCACAGTACCCTGTATAATCATGTGCCTACCTAAAAGCCTCTTAAATGCCACTATTATATCCCACCTCTACCACCAACTCTGGCAGCACGTTCCAGTCACCCACCACCCTCTGTGTGAAAATATCTTTTACTGTACCTCAATACACGTGACTATATTAGACCTGAACCTAAACCTGACCTGCATATCTCCTTTAAACATTTCCGCTCTCATCTTAAACCTATGCCCTCCAGTATTTGACATTTCCACCCTGGGGAAAAAAAGGTTCTGACTGTCCACTCTGTCTATGCTTATCATATTCCTGCATACTTCTATCAGGTCTGCCCTTGACCAGCAGTGTTCCAAAGAAATCAGTCCAAGTTTCTCCAATCTTTCCCTGTAGCTAATACTGGTTCAATAGTACTTTATTGTCAGCCATGATCACATTGAATGGCGGTGCTGGCTTGAAGGGCCCAATGGCCTACACCTGCACGTATTGTCTATTGTCTATTGTCTATTTTCTATTGTCTATTGTCACAAGTACCGAGGTACAGATAAATTCCTTTTTTGCATACAGTTCAGTAAAAAGATTACATTACATAACCCCAATCATAATTAAATACAAGTCACAGAGTCATAGAGTGATACAGCGTGGAAACAGGCCCTTCAGCCCAACTTGCCCACACCGGCCAACATTTCCCAGCTACACTAGTCCCATCTGCCTGCATTTGGCCCATATCCCTCCAAACCTGTCCTATCCATATATCTGTCGAACTATTTCTTAAATGTTGGGATAGTCCCTGTCTCAACCACCTCCTCTGGCAGCTTGATCCACACCCTCACCACCCTTTGTGTGAAAAAGTAACCCCTCAGATTCCTATTAAATCTTTTTGCCTTCACCTTAAACCTATGTCCTCTTGTCTTTGATTCACCTACTCTGGGCAAGAGACTCTGTGCATCTACCCAATCTATTCCTCTCATGATTTTATACTCCTCTGTGAGATCACCTCATCCTCCTGCATTCCAAGGAATAGAGTCAATAGACAATAGGTGCAGGAGTAGGCCATTCGGCCCTTCAAGACAGGACCGCCATTCACTGTGATCAGGGCTGATCATCCACAATCAGTACCCCGTTCCTGTCTTCTCCCCATATCCCTTGACTCCGATATCTTTAAGAGCTCTATCTAACTCTCTCTTGAAAGCATCCAGAGAATTAGCCTTCACTGCCTTCTGAGGCAGAGAATTCCACAGATTCACAACTCGAGTCCCCGCCTACTCAACCTTTCCCTATAGCTCAGAGGGCAGAGTTGGCCGTCCAAGAATTTCATTGTGCCGTTTCGGGACATATGACAATAAAAAACACTCTTGACTTACTCTTCTGTCCAGAGTCATAGAGTCTTACAGTGTACACTCGGCCCAACTTGCACACACTGACCAACATGTCCCATCTACACGAGTCCCACCTTCCTGCATTTGGCCCAGATCACTCTAAACCTTTCCTTTCCATGTACCTTTCCTTTTCTCCAGAGATGCTGCCTGACCCGATGAGCTACTCCATGATTTTGTGTCTATCCTCGATATAAACCAGCATCTGAAGTTCCATATTACAATATCCATATTTAAATATTTCCTGCCTAAATGTTTCTTAAAAGTTGCAATAGTACTACCTCCTCCGGCAGCTCATTCCATACACCCACCATCCTTTGTGTAAAAAAATGTTGCCCTTCAGGTTCCTAGTAAATCTTCCCCTCCTCACCTTAAACCTATGGTCTAATGTATATTTTAAGGTGGAAATTGACAGATTCTTAATTGGTACGGATGTTAAAAGTTCCGGGGAGAAGGTAGGAGAGTGGGGTTGAGAGGGAAAGATAGATCAGTTATGATTGAATGGCAGAGTAGACGATGGGGCAGAATGATCTAATTCTGCTCCTATTACTTATGAACATGAAAAGTCGCCATTTATTCAGGGTCACTGTGTAACTACAGAGTCACTGGTTATTCAGGGTGAGGAATGTGAAGATGTGAAGATATATACAAAATGCTTGAGTAACAGTAGGTCAGGCAGCATCTCCGGAGAAAAGGAATAGGTGCTGTTTCGGTTCGAAAAGGTTCTCGATCTGAAACGCCACCTATTCCTTCTCTCCAGAGATGCTGCCTGACCCGCTGAGTTACTCCAGCATTTTGTGTCTACCTCCGGGTAAAACCAGCATCTGCAGTTCCTTCCTACAACCAATAAAGAATCTATCTATCTCTGCCTTAAAAATATCCGAAGCATCTTTCTGCGGCAATGAATTCCACAAATTCCACGGTGGTGCAGCGGTTGAGTTGCTGCGCTTGTGGCGCTAGAGACCTGGGTTCGATCCTGACTACGGATGCGTGGAATTTGTCCGAGATCTTCGGTTTCCTCCCACACTCTAAATACATAAGGTTTGTAGGTTAATTGGCATTGTATGAAAATGTAAATTTTCCCTACTACGTGTGTAGCAGAGTGTTAATATGCGGGGATCGCTGGTCGGAGTGGACTCAGTGGGCCGAAGGGCCTATTTTCGTGCTGCATCTCTAAACTAAACTACCCTATGTTCTAGCAGCAGAATTAGGTCATTTGGCAATACATTTCAAGATACTGTACATGAAATGGTGCATGGCAGTCCCATTGCTGAACTAAGGATGCAATAGTGGCATTTAAGAGGCTTTTAGATAGGTAGATGAATATGTAGGGATGGAGGGATATGGATCACGTGTAGGCGAGGAGATTGGCTTAACTCAGAAGCATAGATATGGTGGGCTGAAGGGCCTGTTCCTGTGCTGTACTGTTCTATGTTCTATGTCCTTAACTCACCCACTTAACTAGTAGAAGATAGTAACTGGAGTAACTCAGCGGGACAAGCAGCATCTCTGGATCAAAGGAATGGATGACGTTTCATCTGTAGAAGGGCAACCAATTCTTCTCTCTAGATTCTTGATCAATACGGGTGTCAGGGGTTATGGGGAGGAGACAGGAGAATGGGGTTGAGAGGGAGAGACTTGGTTGAATGGCGGAGTGGACGATGAGCCAAATGGCCTTTGAGGTAATCCACTTTGGCGGCAAGAACAGGAAGACAGATTATTAAGGAAACCATCCCCTCCCCATTCTGCGTTCCGCAGAAACCGTTCCCTCCGTACCTCCCTGGTCCACTCATCCCTTCCTACCCAAACCACCCCATCCCCGGGCACTTTCCCCTGCAACCGCACGAGATGCAACACCTGTCCCTTTACCTCCCCCCTCAACTCCATCCAAGGACCCAAACAGTCTTTCCAAACAGAGGTTCACCTGCACCTCCTCCAACCTCATCTATTGCATCCGCTGCTCCAGATGTCAACTTATTTACATCGGCGAAACCAAACGCAGGCTCCGCGATCGCTTCGCTCAACACCTGCGCTCGGTCCGCGTTAACCAATCTGATCTCCCGGTGGCCGAGCACTTTAACTCCCCCTCCCATTCCCAGTCTGACCTTTCTGTCGTGGGCCTCCTCCAGTGCCATAGTGAGGCCCATCGGAAATTGGAGGAACAGCACCTCATATTTCGCCTGGGCAGCTTGCAGCCCAGTGGTATGAACATTGACTTCTCCAACTTTCCCCCTCCCCCTTCCCAGATCTCCCTCTATCTTCCTGTCTCCACCTATATCCTTCCTTTGTCCCGCCCCTCTGACATCAGTCTGAGGAAGGGTCTCGACCCGAAACGTCACCCATTCCTTCTCTCCTGAGATGCTGCCTGACCTGCTGAGTTACTCCAGCATTTTATGAATAATTATCTGAATGGTGTCAGATTAGGAGAAGGGGAGGTGCAACGAGACCTGGGTGTGCTTGTACATCAGTCACCGAAACTAAGCATGCAGGTACAGCAAGAATCTGTGGAATTCTTTGCCACAGAAGGCAGTGGTGGCCAATTCACTGAATGTTTTCAAGAGAGAGTTAGATTTAGCTCAGGGTGAAGGGAATCAAGGGATATGGGGGAGAAAACTGGAACGGGGTACTGATTTTGGATGATCAACCATGATCACATTGAATGGCGGTGCTGGCTCGAAGGGCCGAATGGCGTACTCCTGCACCTATTTTCTATGTATGCTTCCACTGCTTGGAACTTCAGTACTAAGAAAAATAAAGATGTTCTTCAAAATGTTCAACGAAGAGAAGCCCGGTTTGTGTACGGCGATTTCAGACAACAATCCAGTGTAACCACATTGCTCACCGACTTAAACTGGGACTCCCTTGAAACCAGACGTCAGATGCCCAGATTAACTACCCTTCACAAGATCATCAACAAGGACATCGACCTCGACGCTGACTTATGCGTCAAAGAGAAAATAACAAGATCCAGGAGAAGCCACAACAAGCAACTCGTAGTTCAACACACATCTAACTCCCTACATCCAGTCTTTTTTCCCTGAAGCAATTTCCCTCTGGAATGCCCTCCCATAATCCTCTGTTGACATGCCCACCTACGCAACCTTCAAGACCTCCATCCAGGCCCACAGATGGCCATGCCCCAGCTAGACCAAACTCACCCTCGTCAACTTCCAGTATTGTCCCTGGCGGACTCTTCGGAGGTGATAGACAATAGGTGCAGGAGTAGGCCATTTGGCCCTTCGAGCCAGCACCACCATTCAATGTGATCATGGCTGATCATTCTCAATCAGTACCCCGTTCCTGCCCTCTCCCCATACCACCTGACTCCGCTATCCTTAAGAGCTCTATCTAGCTCTCTCTTGAATGCATTCAGAGTCCCCTGCCTTCTGAAGCAGTGAATTCCACAGATTTACAACTCTCTGACTGACAAAAGATTTTCCTCATCTCCGTTCTAAATGGCCTACCCCATATTCTTAAACTGTGGCCCCTGGTTCTGGACTCCCCCAACATTGGAAATATGTTTCCTGCCTCTAACGTGTCCAACCCCTTAATAATCTTATATGTTTCGATAAGATCCCCTCCCATTTTTCTAAATTCCAGTGTATACAAGCCTAGCCGCTCTCGTCTCTCAACCTATGACAGTCCCGCCATTCCGGGAATTAACCTAGTAAACTTACACTGCACGCCCTCAATAGCAAGAATATCCTTCCTCAAATTTGGAGACCAAAACTGCACACAGTACTCCAGGTGCGGTCTCACTAGGGCCCTGTACAACTGCAGAAGGACCTCTTTGCTCCTATACTCAACTCCTCTTGTTATGAAGGCCATCATTCCATTGGCTTTCCTCACTGCCTGCTGTACCTGCATGACTACAAGATACAAGATTCTAGGTTTCTCTGATTCTGCTCCTTGAAATCATGAAGATTGCCACGACTGGGGGGGCCTTGAGTAAGGGGGCGTGTCCCGTTTGCGTGGGGGGATGGGGGCACCTCCCCCTCGTGACGTCAATGGCAAATCTGCATACGCGTGCAGACGTTCATGCGATGATGGACGGCGGGGTGGACCAATCACAGCGCGGCGGAAGTGTGTGAGGGTGGTCGGTGGGCGGGATCCTGGCGTGATTGTCTCCGCCCCTCCCCGCGCGCCCTGACGGCGGTTGAGCGGCGGCGGCCGCCCGAGCAGTTAAAGGGACAGTGTCAGTGAGAGCAGGGAGAAGGAGAAGGGAGGGGAGAGAGAGAAAAGGGAGGGGAGAGAGAGAGAAAAGGGAGGGGAGAGAGAGAAGGGAGGGGAGAGAGAGAAGGGAGGGGAGAGAGAGAAGGGAGGGGAGAGAGAGAAGGGAGGGGAGAGGAGAGAGAGAGAAGGGAGGGGAGTGAGAGAGAGAGAGAGCGAGAGAGAGAAGGGAGGGGAGAGAGAGAGAGAGAGAGAGAGAGAAGGGAGGGGAGTGAGAGAAGAGGAGTGAGAGAAGTGTGTGTGTGAGAGAGAAGAGAGGAGAGAGAGAGTGAAAGAGAGAAGGGGAGTGAGAGAGAAGAGCAGAGGAGTGAGAGAGAAGTGGAGTGAGTGTGAGAGAGGAGAGAAGGGGGGAGAGAGAGAGAGAGAGAGAGTGTCAGGAGAGTGTCGGCTGGACGCCGTGAGACGTGGTGGCTGGTTGAGGGGGAAAGGAATAGCAGCTCCGAGGATGAATGGAGGAGCTCACCCGCACTTCGACCGCAAGGAGCACGTTTTGAAGTTGGGCGACAGTTTCGACAAACGACCCCAGTGCGGCTTCCACACCATCCGATGTGAGTTTGCCGACCCCCCCCCCCCCCCCCCCCAGACGTGGGAGGGATGAGATGGTGGTGGGGGAGCAGGTGGTGGCGGGGGGATACTGGTGGTGGTATACTGGTGGGGGGATACTGGTGGTGGTGGGATACTGGGGGGATACTGGTGGTGGTATACTGGTGGTGGTGGGGGGATACTGGTGGTGGTGGGGGGATACTGGTGGTGGTGGGGGGATACTGGTGGTGGTGGGGGGATACTGGTGGTGGTGGTGGGGGAATACTGGTGGTGGTGGTGGGGGGATACTGGTGGTGGTGGGGGGATACTGGTGGTGGTGGGGGGATACTGGTGGTGGGGGGGATACTGGCAGGTGGTGGTTGGTGGGGAAGCAGGTGGTGGTTGGTGGGGAAGCAGGTTGTTGTGGTGGTGGGGGGAAGGTGGTGGTGAAGGTGGTGGTGGTGGTGGGGAAGCAGGTTGTGGTGGTGGTGGGGGGAAGGTGGTGGTGGAGATACTGGTGGTGAGGAAGCTGGTGGTGGGGAAGCTGGTGGGGGGGATACTGGTGGTGAGGAAGCTGGTGGTGGTGGGGATGCTGGTTGGGGAGGATCAGATTATGGTGGTGGTGAATCTGGGGCGGTGGTGGTGGTAGGGTAGCAGGTGGTGGTGATGGTGGGGAAGCAGCTGGTGGTGGTGGGGAAGCTGGTGATGGGGAAGCTGGTGGTGGTGATGGGGAAGCTGGTGGTGGTGATGGTGGGGATGCTGGTTGGGGAGGATCAGATTATGGTGGTGGTGTGGGGGGAATCTGGGGCGGTGGTGGTGAAGCAGGTGGTGGTAGGGTAGCAGATGGAGGGGAAGTTATTTGGGAGGATCAGATGAATTTGGTGGCAGTGTGGGGGGGAATCATGTCATGGTGGTGGTGAAGCTGGTTTGGGGGGATTAGATGATGATGATGGTGGTGTCGGGAGGGAAATCAGGTTGTGGTGGTGAAGCAGGTTTGGGGGGATATCAGATGGTGGTGTGGGGGGGATGGGGTGGTGGTGGGGAAACAGGTTTGGGTGGGATCAGATGGTGATGTGGGGGGTAATCAGGTGGTGGTGGTTAAGCAGGTTTGACTGGGATCAGATGATGGTGGTGGTGTAGGGGGGGAATCAGTGGTGGTAGTGAAGTAGGTTGGGGGGGATTAGGGTTTGGGGGTGAGAGCAGGTTTGTGGGGGTAATCAGGTGGTGGTGGTGTGTGGGGAATTGTGTGGTAATGAAGCAGGTGGGGGATTAGGGTTTGGGGATGAAAGCAGGTTTGTGGGGGTAATCAGGTGGTGATGGTGGGGAAGCTGAGGGGGAAGCAGGTGGTGGTGGGGAAGCAACTTGGGAGGATGGGTCTTTTAGTTTAGAGATTCAGTGTGGAAACAGGCCCTTCGGCCCACCGAGTTCACACCAAACAGCGATCCCGGCACATTCCTGTACAATGACAATAAAGATATACTGTATTGTATTAACACTACCCTTCATACACTAGGGACAATTTACGCATGCACCAAGCCAATTAACCTTCATATCTGTACGGGTTTGTAGTCTGGGAGGGAACCGAAGATCTCGGCGAAAAACCACGTGGTCGCGGGGAGAATGTACAAACTCCGTATAGACAGCACCCATAGTCGGGATCGAACTCGGGTCTCCGGCGTTGTAAGGCAGCAACTCTACCGCTGTGCCAACATGGCCCCCAAGTTCTAGGGTTTGGGGGAGGGAAGCCAGTTTGTGGGGGAAACAGATGGTGGGATTGTTTGCGGAAGGAGGTGGCAAAACGGATGGTGGTGTGGAGGAAGCAGGTTTAGGGGAATCAGATGGTGGTGGTGGTGTGGAGGGGGGGGGAGCAGGTGTTGGTGGTGATGTGGGAGCAGGTTTGGGGATCAGGGTTTTGGGGTTTGGGGGAAAGCAGATGGAGTGGAGGAAGCATTTTGTGGGGAATCAGTTAGTGGTGGTGTGGGGGAAGGATGTTGGGGGGTAATCAGGTGGTGGTGGGGAAGCAGGATGAGGGGATCAGGGTATTGGGGTTTGTGGGAGGAGAAAGTAGGTTTGAGGGGAAAAGCAGATGGTGTGGAATAAATAGATGGTGTGGAATAAGCAGGTTTGGGGTTGTTCTGACTCGTATGCTATGGAGGTTTGTTAAATTTTGTTTGGTTTAAATATTCGTTGAGCATTTAAAATGAAGGATTATGTGTTAAGACCTATATGATATAACTAACCAATATACGGGGTGGTTTCGAGCTTTATCTTCACCGCTTGCTGGCTGTGATGGTTATTGTGGCATTGTAGTGGTTCTTGGTGGCATTGGAGTTGACCTTGCATTTTGCAGTCTTGGGTATTCCTGGCTTTTAATTAATAAAGTGCATTCAATGCACTGCAAAATGAATTATATTATCCCTGCTTCCAAAGGTAGGCAAATTGGCCACCCAATTGCAGATCTAAATCTAAATCAAATCTAACTTGGACTTGTTGTGCGTGTCAGTGAGAAAATTGAAGGGAGGAGAGCTAATGGGATTGTGGAACGAAATGGGATTATTGTAGGAGATGCAAAAAAACTCGGATGTTGGAATCTGGAGTAAAACACAAAGTGCTGGAGTAACTTTGCTGCCTGACCTACTGAGCTTTTTCAGCACTTTGTGATTAGTGTACGCTTGCACTCGATGGGCTAAAGAGTACGTTTCTGTGCTTTATGACTGAATGACTAGAAATGTACATCAACTTTGTTGATGGACCAGGCAATGAAACGTTATTTGAGTAGGTAGGAACTGCAGATGCTGGTTTACACCGAAGATAGACACAAAAGCCTGGAGTAACTCAACGGGTTAGACAGCAGGTCTGAAGAATAGGAATAAGTGACATTTCGGCTCGAGACCCTTCTTCAGACTCTGAGAATGGGGTGGAGAAAGGCACTGGTGAATGTGTTACAGTAGGCAATCTCCTGATCATATAGCTGACATCATTCTGCAGCTTTGATCTCATGTCCCAAATAGAATCAACTGGGTGAAGACCTAAGTTTCACTCTCAAAAGTACAACAATGCACTGGGTTTGTCAAACTGGCAGTTAGTTTCGCTGTCCCCACAGTACCTTTACCCTAGGTTTTATTTGCATTTCACCAATTTTAGCTGAATGCAGGAAACTTTGTGTCCTATCATTTAAAACAGCTGTTTTTTTAATATAGAAACATGGAACTGCAGATACTAAGTTACACAGGACACAAAATGCCAGAGTAATTCAGCGGGTTGGGCAGCGTCTCTGGAGACCATGGATAGATGACGTTTTGAAGTGAAATGTTCTCCAGAGAAGCATCTCGGGAGAGAAGGAGTGGGTGACTTTTCGGGTTGAGACCCTTCTTCAGACTGAAGAAGGGTCTCGACCCAAAACGTCACCCATTCACCCATCCCAAGATACTGCCTGACCCGCTGAGTTACTCCAGCATTTTGTGTCTACCTTCGATTTAAACCAGCATCTGCAGTTTTTTTTCCCGTATGTTCTCCAGAGATATTGCCTGATATGCTGAGTTACTACAGCACTTTGTCTTTTTTTGATTTTTATATTTGGAAAGTAAACATTGAAGTGTGTCTTGCAGGGTGTGAATTTTGCATTTACTCTCCCTGTTTACTGAGAGGTTTTCTTGGCAGCATATTTACTAATTTATAGCATGTGAGCGTTCTAGAGTCAGCAGTGTTTAATTGTCATATATACTACAACAGAACAATGAAATTCTTACTTGCATACCCAACAGGTTTGTCAATAGTCATCAATAGATTACATAAAGAAAACCATTTAAAAAAAAACTCCAATATCGTGTGAAGCAACATGAAAGCCCAAAGTACCTAGTGCAACCAAGACAGATCGTAGTTCAAATTTTAATTCAGTGTTCAGGATCTTGATGATTGTTGGAAATAACCTGTTTCTGAATCTGGAGGTCACAGTTTTCAGACTCCTGTACCACCTTCTCGATGACAGGAGTGCAATGAGAGCATTGCCAGGGTGATTAGAGTCCTTAATGATGCTGGCTGGCTTTTTAAAGCCACCTATAGGGGCCTTCCGATGGTCGGGAGGTCAATCCCCGTGGTGGATCGAGCACTGTCCACCACTTTGTTTGTAATCTCTTTTGTTCGTGGGCGTTTTGAGTTACTGAACTTGGCCATGATGCAATCAGACCATATGCTCTCTACGGTACACCTGTGGAGATTCAAGAGTATTTGTCAGCATACAAAATCTCCTCAACCTTCTAAGAAAGTAGAGGCTTGATGGACTTTTTAAAATAATTGCTGATAATGTGCTGGGTCCAGGACAGATCTTCAAAGATATGCATGCCCATGAACTTGACGTTGTTGACTCTCTTCACCACCGACTGAAGACTGTTTTATGGATCCTCGCCCTTTTCTAAAGTCAACAATCAGCTCCTTGGTGTTATGTGTTATGAACAGTTTTTAGCAAAGGAGATCAGGATTTGATGTTTTATACTCTCCAGCCCTCTTAGTGTTGAATAAGTTACCAGTTATACTATTTAATATTAAAGGTTTAAAATAATATTCAAGTGTGTATTCCTTGGCTCTCGGGCTTTAGTTGGATGCTTCAGGTTTGGCTATGCAGTCTGGTTCTCCTGAATGATTAGTACACAGTCGTTTAGTGCTGGTACCCTAGATACAGAGTTTATGCCACCTAGTGTTGGAACAGTTGAAAACAAAACTCCATCTGGCCACTTGCAAAATTTTATCAGGCTGCCACTGATGTTTTTAGCAACAGTGTTTTGATTCTCCTGTTTGTGGGGTGATTTTTCAAAGAGTGTAAAGGATGACTGGTACTTTGTTGTAAACCTGAGTCTGTGCTGACTGGGTGGGGTGCAGTGTAGAGGAGCAAGCAGTTACTAACCTGATCACTTCTTGATGAAAGAGGAAATCACTTGGACCTCCTGTTGCTAGTCTGAGAGAGTCTGAGTTGGTGGGTGTGGGCAAGTAGGGCTGAAGGGCCTGTTTCCACACTGTTTGGCTCTATCTGGGAGACATCGAGAGGAATGTGGGGAAAATAAAATGGGATTAAAGGAGGAATTAATATTAAATGGGTGTTTGATGGTTGGCATGGATTCCGTGCGCCAAAGGACATGTTTATGTAACATCAGTCCACAGGTGCATCTCCTAGCATAGACAAAATTATGATAGGCTGTTGCACCACAGCATTTCTATTTATGTTTATTCTTTTTGTGTTTCATCCCAAGGAGCCCAGCTATCTTGGCTCTTGAGGTTGGCCAACTCTTTGATGTATGGATATGGCATCAGGCACGAGTTCTTGGCAGGTTACAAAGCTTTGTTTACAATCAGGAAGTCAATGCCTTCCACCATTGTGCTGGGCCACACAGTGGAGCAGTGCCCGAGACTATGGCTGCTGTCGGTGCAGAGTTTTATACGTTCTCCCTGTGACCGATGTGGATTTTCTCCAGGTGCTCTGGTTTCCCCTCACCCTCCAAATGCGTGCAAGTTTGTAAGCTAATTCAGAAAAATTGTAAATTGGCCCTAGTGTGTAGGGTAGTGCTAATGTATGGGGTTGATCGCTGGTTGGCGAGCACTCGGGCCGAAGGGGCTGTTTCTGCGTGGTATCTCAAAAGCCTAAAGTAAAGATTGATGTCCAGACTGTATAATTTTGATAGGATCTTTCATGATTATGCAAGAGGTCCTGTTTTGTGTTGCAGATGATTTCAAGCCCGCATCCATTGACACTGCAAGCGAAGGAGATCTTGAAGTGGGCAAAGGGGAACAAATCACAATCAGCTTACCAAACATAGAGGTAAGGATTTGATTGGATCCTATTAAGTTCATCACTTAGCAGGGTATATTATGGGCCAAAAGCAGGCAGGTGGGACTAGTGTAGATGGGACATGTTGATCTGCATGGTCAAGTTGGGCTGAAGGGCCTGTTTTCCACGCTGTATGTAGATTATGGACAAGATATTTGTGACGTTTGTGGGAACTTTATGATCAAGCTGACTGAATGCTTTGAAGAAAGTCATTTATGTCTATTTGTTTTTTAAACAAGTTGTCAAATGAATCTCACTACATTTTCATGTAATCGTGCAATTGTTTTGTATAAGTATATAGTTCAGAGCAAAGAAACACACTCCTTGGGGGGGGGGGACTAAGTGGGTCAGGCAGCATGTGTGGAGACAGAAGGATTGTTGACATAAAACATAGACATAGGAGCAGAATTCGACCATTCAGAGTTTACTCCGCCATTCAATCGTGACTGATTTATTTTTCCCTCTCAACCCCATTCTCCTGTCTTCTCCGCATAACCATTGACATCTTTCCTAATCAAGAACCTATCAATCGATGCCTTAAAAATACCCATTGATTTGGCCTCTACAGTCGTCTGTGGCAATGAATTGCATGGATCGAGTGCCCTCTGGCTAAAGAAGTTCTTCCTCATCTCATTTGAAGTACTTCCTTTTATTCTGTGGCTGTGCTCTTTCGTTCTAGACTCTCCCATTACTGGAAACATCCTTTCCACGTCTCGACATTTTTAGGTCGTGAGCCTGCAACATAATCCTGTGTTGAATGGGAGAACTGGATTAAACCAGAAGCTGAATTGGTCTACTCTGGCTCTCTGTCTGTGATATAAATAAAATGTAACCCTGCAGCTGAACAATCAAAACTTGAAACCCGAAACTTAGATATTTTTCTACCTTCACAGATGCTGCCTGTCTGTCCGAGTTTCTTTAACAATTTGTGTTTGCTTCAGATTAGAGCGTCTGCAGTCTCTTGCGTCCCCAATTACGTAGTTCAGTTCCCTTTTCCCCAGGATAGAAATGTCAAAGACTGGAGGGCATAGCTCCGTTCACAAGTTCATAAGCCATAGCAGCAGAATCAGGGCATTTGCCCCATCGAATCTATTCCATCGTGGCTGATCTATCTTTCCCTGTCAACCCTATTCTCACACTCTCCCCATAACATTTGACCCCCTTACTAATCAAGAATCTCAATTTCCGCCTTAAAAATGCCCAGTGATGGCCTCCACAGCCAACTGTGGTAATGAATTCCATAGATTCACCTCCCTCTGACTAAATCCACATCCCTTTTCTAAAGGTACGATCTTTTATTCTGAGGCTATGGCCTCTAGTCCTAGACACGCCCTCTAGTGGAAACATCCTCTCTGCATCCACTCTATCCAGGCCCTATTCAAGATGAGGGGGGGGGGGGGGGGGGGCAAAGTTTAAAGGAGATGTGCACGGCAAGATAGACAATAGGTGAAGGAGGAGGCCATTCGGCCCTTCGAGCCAGCACCGCCATTCAATGTGATCATGGCTGATCATTCTCAATCAGTACCCCGTTCCTGCCTTCTCCCCATACCCCTTGACTCCGCTATCCTTAAGAGCTCTATCTAGCTCTCTCTTGAATGCATTCAGAGAATTGGCCTCCATTGCCTTCTGAGGCAGGGAATTCCACAGATTCACAACTCTCTGACTGAAAAAGTTTTTCCTCATCTCCGTTCTAAATGGCCTACCCCTTATTCTTAAACTGTGGCCCCTTGTTCTGGACTCCCCCAACATTGGGAACATGTTTCCTGCCTCTAACGTGTCCAACCCCTTAATAATCTTATACGTTTTGATAAGATCTCCTCTCGTCCTTCTAAATTCCAGTGTATACAAGCCTAGTCGTTCCAGTCTTTCAACATATGATAGTCCCGCCATTCCGGGAATTAACCTAGTAAACCTAGATTTTGTTTTGAGGGTGGTGGGTGCCTGGTACTCGCTGCCAGAGGTGGTGGTGGGGGCATTTAGGATAGTAGGGTCTAAGATAGGCATGTGGAATGGTGGGAGGGACAAAATGCTGGAGTAATTCAGCGGGTTAGGCAGCCCTCTATATAGAAAAAAAATAGGTGATGTTTCTGGTCGACATGTCATCAGACTGGGGAATGGAGGGATATAAATCAAGTGCACACAGGAGATTGGTTTAACTGGCATCAAGTTCGGCACAGATATTGTGGGCTGGTTCCTATGCTAAATGTTCTATCCTTTTAACAAAAGTTTTTGCTGAATCACCTGCCATTGTCTTTCCACGGTGCAAAATCGTGATCGTATCGCATATCAACATTGGTCCTAACTTGCGTTTCAAACTAGACTTTCTGGTTTTACTTGGACAGGGATCAACACCACCCATGTCAGTGTTTAAAGGCTCAAAGAGACCATACTTAAAAGAATGTATTCTCATAGTTAATCACGACACTGGGGAATATCGGCTCGAAAAGCTCAGCAGCAACATAACGGTGAAGAAAACCAGGTGGGTGTTAAATGCACAGTGTGTGTTGATGTGATACATGAAGGGCTAAGTTCATAAGTTACATGAACAGAATTAGGCCATTCGGCCCATCAAGTCAGTCATTCAATCGTGGCTGATCTATCTTTCCCTCTCGACCCCTTCTCCTGCCATCTTCCCATAACACCTGACACCCGTGCTAATTGAGAATCTGTCAATCTCCGCCTTAAAAATATCCATTGACGGCCTCCACAGCTGTCTGTGCCAATTAATTCCACAGTTTCACAACCCTCTGACTAAAGAAATTTCTCCATCTCCTTTGTAATGGTATGTCTTTTTATTCTGAGGGTATGACCTCTGGTGCTAGACTCTCCCCCTAGTGGAAGCATATTCTCCACATCCAGGCCTTTCACCATTCAGTAAGTTTCAATGAGGCCTCATCCTTTTAAACACCAGCGAGTACAGGCCCAGTGCTGTCAAACGCTCATCATATGTTAACCCAATCATTCCTGGGATCATTCTCGTAAACCTCCTCTTGACCCTCTCCCAGTGTCTCCACATCCGTCCTCTGATGTGGGCCCCAAAAATGACCGAATCACGTCACATTGTGCAGCACCCCCCCTTCGGGAAAACATTGGTCAAAAACTGCCTTCTGTTTATAGTGTGTGGGGTATTGGATGCGAATGTGGGATTGGTATGAACGGGCGTGAACTCTGTGGGCCAAAGGTCTTGTTTCCATTATTAGAGGGGATGAACTAAAATAATACGAGGGATGTGTGGAGATACTGATTCTTTTGTTTATGCAACCTTTGTTGATAAAGGTGAACTTATAATCACAGCCACAAAAATTATTACAAGAAAACAAAGGATTTTTTTAATGTCACGGGCTATAATCAGTAATGTAGTGAAGCAGAATTGTTAATTTAGATGTGACATAGCACATAGAGCCTAACACAATGTCTGGTGTAGAGAATTCCGGAAATTCTTTACCTTTTGCCCGATGGGAGAGGGGAGACGACGGAGTGGCCGGGGTGAGACTGGTCTTTGACTATGCTGGTGGCATCGCCGAGGCAGCGTGAGGTATAAATTATGTCAATAGAAGGGAGGTCAGTTTGTGTGGTGGTCTGGCCTGCTTCCACAATTCTCTGCAATTTCTTGCGGCCTTGTGGTTAATGTTTGCAAGATGTCGATCACTTGGAGAAATGGCAGATGGAGTGTAATCCGGGAAAGTGAGGTGTTGCATTTTGGGAGGTCAAAGGTAAGGGGAAAATATAAAGTTAATGGTGACACAAAATGAGGTCCCATCCTGACATGTCACCTAACCGCCAGGAAGTTTTGTTTGATTCTGACCTCTTTGAAGGGCTGTACTTTCTCTGCAACCCAAGTGAGCTGGAAACGAGCTCAATAAATCACTAGGAAATGGGAGCAAAAGTAGGTTATCTGACCATTCAAGCCAGCCCAGCTATTCAATGTGATTATGGCTGATCTACCCCAGACCTCAACTAGTTTAGAGATACAGATTTAGTTTTTAGTTTAGAGATATAGCGCGGAAACAGGCCCTTTTGGCCTCCCGGGTTCGTGCCGACGCAGCGATCCCCGCACATTAACACTGTCCTTCACATGCTAGGGACAATTTTTACATTTACCAAGCTAATTAACCTACATACCTGCAAATCTTTGGAGTGTGGGAGGAAAACAAAGATCTCAGAGAAAACCCACGCGGGTCACGGGGAGAACGTACAAACTCCGTACAGACAGCACCCGCAGTCGGGATGGAACCCGGGTCTCTGGCGCTGCATTCGCTGTAAGGCAGCAACTCTACCGCTGTGCCTCCGTGCTGCCAGAGAGAACTACGTCTCTCTGCTCGATCCCCATAACCATCAATCCCCAATGTTTAATATAAAATGTGTCTACTTTGATTACTTCTAACGATCTCATCTCCACAAACATCTGGTGTAGAGAATTCCAGACATTTCTGCATAACTTTGTTTTGAGCAAATGGCCCCTGTATTCTGGAGTCTAGGACCAGAGGTCATAGCCTCAGAATTAAAGGATGTTCTTTTAGGAAGGAGGTGAGGAGAAATTTATTTAGTCAGAGGCTAGTGAATCTGTGGAATTCATTGCCACTGACGGCTGTGGAGGCCGTCAATGAATATTTTTAAGGCAAAGATAGATAGATTCTTGATTAGTACGGGCGTTATGGGGAGAAGGCAGGAGAATGGGATTGAGGGGATAAATAGATCAGCCATGATTCAATGGCGGAGTAGATTGATGGCAGAATGGCCTAATACTGCTCCTATTATGTATGAACTTGTGAACCTGTTTTCAAACTATTTCCCAATGTTTGAGATACTCCTACTACCGAGAACACTACCATATCTGCTCATGATAAGATCGACTCTCATTCTTCCAAAGAATACAGACCCAGCCTTTAAACAATTTAGAGACACTTCATGGGAAGGGGGCCCACTGTGTCCGCACCAATAATTGATCACCCGTTTACAATAGCTCTCTCCCATTTTCACATGGACTCCCCTGCACACTCGGGGCAATTTACAACAGCCGATTAACCTACAAATTTGCACGTCTTTGAGATGTGGGAGGAAACTGAATGTTCCGGAGGAAACCCACGTGGTCACCGCACGGGAGAAGGTCCAAGCTCCACACTGACCGCCACCAAGGTCAGGATGGATCTCGGGTCTCTGGCGCTGTGAGGCAACTACCTGCTATGTTACTGGTTGTCCTCTAGACAGAATTGTCATCTTGGGAGTTAGCCCGGTGAATCTCCTTTGGGCTGCCTCCGATGCCACTGCATTCTTTTTTTAAGAGGACCAAAACTCTTGTTGACACAAGCAACTGCAGATACTTTAAAAAAAAATTTGTGTCATCACACAGCTGTTTGCCAATAGCAAGCAAATTTTAGTGCCACGTCGTTGGCCTCTGCAAGATCCTTTATAGTGCATGTGCCATGCACCATGTCACAGCTCAGGAGATGTTCCATAGTCTGGGGATGTTCCATAGTCCACACTCGCAGTCTGCCACATCTTCAGTACATCCCCACTTCAGCATGTTCGATTTGCTCTTCCCCATGCCTGTCTGCAGTCTGTTGAGACTGCGCCAGGTTATCCACGGTTGGTCGGAACCTGGTGGGAGTTTCTCGAAGGGAACACCACATACTGCAGATACTGGAACCTGGGGTAAAAAGCACAGAACTGCAGTAACTTGGCAGGTCAGGCAGCATCTTTGGAGGATGTGGAGAGATGACCTTTTGGGTCGGGACTCCTCATTAAACTGGACCCAAAACTCTTATTTAGTACTCCAGGTGTGAACCCACCAACAGCATGTATAGCCGTGATGAAAATCCCCAATTTCTAAACTCCAGCCCATTTACACCCCCCCCCCCCCCTCCCATCTACCTATTTATTCAACTGCCCGATGCATTTTTCTCTCCACTCGCCCCTCCCTTACCTATTTCCTTTTCCTTCCTCTTTATCATCTTTCATCCTTTCTACGGATCCCCTATTTCCCCCCCTCTCTGTTCCCTTCCACCTTCCATTCCACCCTTTGGTTCTACATTTCACTCCATCTTCCTTATTAGATTCCACCATATATGCCCTTTTGTCTTCTCCACATCACCTTCAGTGGTTTAGTTACTATCTCCACCTATCTTTCCCCTACTTAACCCATCTGCCGATAACACCCTCCTCACCTTGGTCCACTAGTTCTTTCCCCACACTTTCCCTCGTCGCTCTCTACCAGTCTGAAGAAGGGTTCCCATCCAAAAGGTCACCTGTCTCCACAGATGCTGCCTGACCCGCTGAGTTCCTCCAACATTTTCTACTCTATTTCCTTAACTGTTCAGTCATATATGTCAAGTGAAAGAGGCTGTCACCTCCCAGTCACATCTGTGAATGTCTCCTGTCCATACATAGTTTAGAGATAACAGCATGGAAACCGTGCCTTTAGCCCACCAAGTCCAATCGATCACCCATTCACATTAGTTCCATGTTCCACTTTCCCATCATAGAGTCATAAAGTGTGGATACAGGCCCTTTGGCCGAACCCGCCCACACTGGCCAACAATGTCCCAGCTACCCTAGTCCCACTTGCCTGCACTTGGTCCATAACCTCCAAACCTATCCTATCCATGTACCTGTCCAACTGTTTCTTAAACAATGGGATAGTCCCAGCCTCAACTACCTCCTCTGGCAGCTTGTTCCATACACCCACCACCCTCTGTGTGAAAAGGTTACTGCTTGGATTCCTATGAAATCTTTTCCCCTTCACCTTGAACCTATGTCCTCTGGTCCTTGATTCCCCTACTCTGGATAAAAGACTCTGTGCATCTACCCGATCTATTCCTCTCATGATTATGTACACCTCTATAAGATCTCCCCTCATCCTCCTACACTCCATGGAATAGAGACACAGCCTACTCAACCTCTCCCTATAGCACACACCCTCTAGTCCTGGCAACATCCTCGTAAATCTTTTCTGAACCCTTTCAAGCTTCACAATATCTTTCCTATAACACGGTGCCCAGAACTAAACACAATATTCTAAATGCGGTCTCACCAACATCTTACACTACTGCAACATGACTTCCCAACTTCTATACTCAATACTCTGACTGATGAAGGCCAAAGTGCCAAAAGCCTTTTTGACCACCTTATCTACCTGCGACTCAACCTTCAAGGAACCATGCACTTGTACTCCTAGATCCCCCTGCCACACTACCCAGAGGCCTACCATTTACTGTGTAGGCCCTGCCCTTGTTTGACATCCCAAAATGCAACACCTCACACTTCTCTGTATTAAATTCCATCAACCATTCCTCTGCCCACCTGGCCAATCGATTCAGATCCTGCTGCAATCGTTCACAGCCATCTTCACTATCTGCAAAACCACTAACTTTTGTGTCATCAGAAAACTTGCAAATCTTGCCCTGTATGTTCTCATCCAAATCATTGATGTAGACGACAAACAGTAACGGGCCCAGCACCGAACCCTGTGGCACACCACTAGTCAAAGGCCTCCATTTTGAGAAGCAACCTTGCGCCATCACCCTCTGCTTCCTTCCATGCAGTCAATTTGCTATCCATTCAGCTATCTCTCCTTGGATCCCATGAGATCTAACCTTCCAGAGCAGCCTACCATGCGGCACCGTGTCGAATGCCTTACTAAAGTCCATATACACAAATCAACAGCTCTGCCCTCATCAACTTTTTTGCTCACATCTTCAAAAAAAATCAATCAGATTTGTGAGACACGACCTCCCACATACAAAACCATGCTGACTTTTCCTTATCAGCCCTTGCCCATCCAAATGCTGTATATCCTATCCGTCAGAATACTCTCCAGTAACCTACCAACTACAGATGTTAAGCTCACCGGCCTATAGTTCCCAGCATTTTCCCTGCAGCCCTTCTTGAAAGGAGGCAGAACATTTGCCACCCTCCAATCCTCTGGCACCTCTTCTGCGTTTAAGGACGACTCATAAATTTCAACCAGGGCTCCCGCAATTTCCTCTCTAGTTTCCCGCAATGTCCTCGGATATATCTGATCAGGCCCTGGAGATTTGTCCACCTTCATACACGACAGTACCTTCAGTACTTCTTTGACGGTAACCCTGCCTGCTCTCATGACACTTCCAGTGACTGCTCCAATTTTCTCCTCCCTACTGTCTTTCTTCTCGGTAAATACAGAGGAGAAATACTCATTGAGGACCTTGCCCATCTCCTGTGGCTCCACACAGGGGTGACCGCTTTTATTCCTAAGAGGTCCTACTCTCTCTCTCTCTCTCTCTCTCTCTCTCTCTCTCTCTCTCTCTCTCTCTAGTTACCCTTTTCCCCCTTATATATTTATAAAATCTTTTGGGATTGTCTTTTATGCTACCCGCCTATCTCCTGGCCCCTTTTTGCTCTTCTGATCTCTTTTTTTTAGTTTGCTCCTTAGTTCCCGAAACTCCTCCAGGGATGCACTTGATCCCAGCTGCCTGTACCTGTCCCATGCATCCTTCTTGTTTTTGACTAACATCTCAATTTCCCTCATCAGCCAAGCTTCCTTACGTTTGCCTGCTTTGCCTTTCACTCTAACGGGGACGTACACAACCCGAGCTCTCTTCAGTACACTTTTAAAAACATCCCCCTTGGCCGATGTTCCTTTCCCCTCAAATAACCTGCTCCAGTTAACCTGAGCGAGATCTTCTCTCTTACCCTCAAAGTTGGCCTTACCCCAGTTGAGCATTTTAACACGTGGACCCTCTCCGTCCCTTTCCATAACTATCTTAAACCTAATCGAACTGTGGTCACTTGTCCCAAAAGGCTCCTCCACACACACTTCCCAATTTCCCAATACTAGATCCAGCGTTGGCCTCTCACGTGTCGGGGCCTCCACATGCTGTTTAAGAAAACTCTCCTGAACACTTTTGAGGAATTGCACCCCATCTGAACCCTTATCGCTATGATTTTCCCAGTCTATATTGGGAAAGTTTAAATCCCCTACTACAACGACCTTATTTGACCCGCAGCTGTCTGCAATCTCCCAGCACATTTGCTCTTCTAATTCCCGTTGACTATTTGGGGGTCTGTAGTACACCCCCAACAAGGTGATCGTCCCTTTCTTGTTCCTCAGCTCCACCCATGTATCCTCACTAGACAAACCGTCCATAATGTCACCTCTGAACACAGCCGTGACATCCTCCTTAACCAACAACGCAACTTTCCCTCCTTTTTCCCTCACCGCTGTCTCTCCTGAAGCTCCTGTACCCCGCAACATTGAGCTGCCAGTCCTGCCCCTACCTTAACCAGGTTTCAGTCATGGCTACAACGTCCCAGTCGCTCGTACCTATCCATGCCCGAAGCTCATCTGCCTTACCCCTCGAGTCCCTTGCATTAAAATACCTGCAGTTTAAGCCCACCCTCCTTCCTCGCTCTCCGGCTTTTTGCCTATTCTGTCCATTAACCTTCCCCACATCACCCCTCATACCAACTTCTAGCCTCTCCTGTGCCTCTGTCCTGCACGAGATCCCAACCCCCTGCCAATCTAGTTTAAACCCTCCCTACACGCTAGGGGCGATTTACAGCAGCCAATTAATCTACAAATCCGCATGTCGTTGGGATGTGGGAGAAACCGGAGGAAACTCAAGCGGTCGCCGAGGAGAATGTGCAAACTCCAACAGATGCACTAGAAGCCAGGATTGTACACGGATCTCTGGCGCTGTGAGGCAGCAGCTGTGTCACTGTGCTCCCTGTCTGATTGTCTCTTGGATAGCCTCTGATCATTCTAGGATCCATGTCCCACAAATTCAACGCCCTCGGGAAAGAAAAGACAGTGAATGTGAACACAGGAAGGAAAGAACATATCATTTTTGTGGCTTTAGAGGTACAGCGCAGAAACAGGGCCTTCATTGCACTGACCCGTTCACACTAATTCTATACTAACTAATCCAGTTTATTTTCTCCATTTTGTCATTAGTTACCACAAGGTTCTGCGACTCACTTACACACAGGTGTCAATTTACAGCGGCCAATTGACCTACCAAATATTTTGCAATATTTTCATCCGTATTGTTTATCCTGTAAGTTCTTTTAATAGGGAGAATTAGATGATTACTTGTAAATAGGAATTTTAAAGCTCATTATGAATAGGGTTAGACTTTAATTTGGAGGTACAGCAAATGGCTCTTCTCGAGTCCCCACTGATGAATATTCACTCATTCACGCTAGTTCTATGTTATTCCACTTTCATATCCACTTCCTACACACGAGGGAAAGCTTATTATGAATAGGGTTAGGTTAAGTTTAATTTGGAGGTACAGCATGGAAACGTGCTCTTCTTGAGTACCCACTGACCATTGATCACTCGTTCACGATAGTTTAGCTCGTTTTCGTTTATTGTCATGTGTACCAAGGTACAGAGAAAAGCCTTTGTTGCGTGCTAACCAGCCAGTGGAAAGACAAGAGGAGTTGAGTATAGGTGCAGAGGGGTCCTTCTGCAGTTGTACAGGGCCCTAGTGAGACCGCACCTGGAGTACTGTGTGCAGTTTTGGTCTCCAAATTTGAGGAAGGATATTCTTGCTATTGAGGGCGTGCAGCGTAGGTTTACTAGGTTAATTCCCGGAATGGCGGGACTGTCATGTTGAAAGACTGGAGCGACTAGGCTTGTATACACTGGAATTTAGAAGGATGAGAGGGGATCTTATCGAAACGTATAAGATTATTAAGGGGTTGGACATGTTAGAGGCAGGAAACATGTTCCCAATGTTGGGGGAGTCCAGAACAAGGGGCCACAGTTTAAGAATAAGGGGTAGGCCATTTAGAACAGAGATGAGGAAAACCTTTTTCAGTCAGAGAGTTGTGAATCTGTGGAATTCTCTGCCTCAGAAGGCAATGGAGGGCAATTCTCTGAATGCATTCAAGAGAGAGCTAGATAGAGCTCTTAAGGATAGTGGAGTCAGGGGGTATGGGGAGAAGGCAGGAACGGGGTACTGATTGAGAATGATCAGCTATGATCACATTGAATGGTGGTGCTGGCTCGAAGGGCTGAAGGGCCTACTCCTGCACCTATTGTCTATTGTCTATTGATTACAATCGAGCTATTCACAGTGTACAGATACATGATGGCAATAACGTTTAGTGCAAGGTAAAGCCAGTAAAGTCCAATCAAATAATCCATGGGCCCCTGATGAGGTAGATGGTAGTTCAGGACTACTCTCTGGATGTGGTGGGATGGTTCAGTTGCCTGATAACAACTAGTGAGCAACCAGCTGTTATCCCTCATTCATATCCACTCCCTGCACACTAGCGGCAATTTAAAGGCCAATTAACCTACAAGGTCTGCAGTTCCCTGGGATGTGGGAGGAAACTCACGTGATCGTAGACGAGAAAGTGAAAACTCTGTACAGACAGCACCCGAGGGCAAGATCAAACCCGGGTACATACGGCTGTAAGGCAGCAGCTCTACCGCTGCTCCGTATGGTCTACTGTGTGGTGACTTATGTGGAGGTATGCAGGCACAAAGGAAGGGACCTTGTTGACGCAGTGAGCTATTACTGTGCTTTAACGGGCAGCATGGTAGCGCAGCTATGGAGCTGCTGCCTTACAGCACCAGACATCCTGACCACGGGTGCTGTCTGTACAGAGTTTGTACGTTCTCCCCCGTGACCTGCGTGGGTTTTCTCCGGGTGGTCTGGTGTCCTCCCTCATTCGTACAGGTTTGTTGGTTAATTGACTTTGGTAAAACTGTAAACTGACCCGTGTGTATGTATAATAGTATCGGTGTGCGGGGATCGCTGGTCGGTGGCCCGAAGAGCCCGTTTCCATGCAGCAAACAAAACTAAAATCTTTCTATTCCCTACAGGGCGGAAGGAAGCAGCAAAATCCAATCTCGCCTTGATCAGCAGACCAATCGCCTGGGGCAGCAAATGCGCCTCAATGCCAAGGCTGCCTTTGTACCAAAGAGCTCACCTCCAAAGGAAAAACTGTCACCGACCTCTCACATGGATGACATTGAACGAGGTATGTAGGGGTGATACAACGATGCAAGGTTTGGCCATGTGGTCTGTTCCAGCATTCAGTAAGATAGTTTACCTTCCATATCCATTGCAACCTCCCACCACTATCCAAATATTCCTTATTGCCAATAATGCCCAAATCCGTTTTAAATCTACTGAATGAGTGAGCATCCACAGAACTATGGAGCAGAATATTTAAAATGTTCACAACCCTTAGAGAATAAATTAATCCTCATCTCATTCCTCAATTGCCCTTTTTTTGCTGAATATCATCCTTCGAGGAACAACCTCTTTAGTCTGAAGAAGGGTCTCGACCCGAAACGTCGCCCATTCCTTCCCTCCAGATATGCTGCCTGGCCCGCTGAGTTACTTACTCCAGCATTTTGTGTCTATCTGCAGTTCCTTCTTGCACAAACATCTTTAGTCAGTTTAGTTTATTGTCACGTGTACTGTACAATAAAAAGCTTTTGAGTGTTTAGCAGTCAGCAGAAGGGCAATACATGATTACCACCGAGTCATCCACAGTGTGCAAACATATGATACTAAATTTATTGTACTTTTTACACGGATCTTTTCTCTGTATGACTCGAGGGCCTACTTTGTCTACTCTCAGAAACTCCCTTCACTTGTGCTGTCCAGTACTCTTACTCCTTTAAGCCTTTTAGACAATAGACAATAGGTGCAGGAGTAGGCCATTCGGCCCTTCGAGCCAGCACCGCCATTCAATGTGATCATGGCTGATCATTCTCAATCAGTACCCCGTTCCTCTTCTCTCCCCATACCCCCTGACTCCACTATCCTTAAGAGCTCTATCTAGCTCTCTCTTGAATGTATTCAGAGAATTGGCATCCACTGCCCTCTGAGGCAGAGAATTCCACAGATTCACAACTCTCTGACTAAAAAAGTTTTTCCTCATCTCTGTTCTAAATGGCCTACCCCTTATTCTTAAACTGTGGCCCCTGGTTCTGGACTCCCCCAACATTGGGAACATTTTCTTCCTTTCCCCTCCCAATTATGCACAGTCTTTTACCCAGGGGAATTAAAGACGATGTTTAGGGAGAGAGGGGCAAGATTTAATAGAAAATAGCAGGAGTAGGCCAATTGGCCCTGCGAACCCGCACCGCCATTCAATATGATCATGGCTGATCATCCAGAATCAGTATCATATTCCTGCCTTCTCCCCATATCCCTTGATTCCGTTAGCCCGAGGTTAACCTTATGGCCATAGTAACCTAATGGCAACATTTTCACTCAAAGGGTGATGGGCATATGGAGCAAGCTGCTAGGGGAGGTAGTTGAGGCAGGATCTATAACAGCATGTAAAAGACATTTGGACAGGTACCTGGATAGGAAAGATTTAGAGGGATATATGTCCATACACAGGCAAATGAGACTAGCTTAGATGGAGCATTTTGGTCGGCATGGATGATTTAGGCTGAAAGACCTGTTTCCATGCTGTATGACTCAAAGGTGGATGGTCACAGTAAATTTCCCAGGTTTAAAGGTAGATGGCAAGGGTCATGACTCAGTGTCATCTCTCCATTCCCTCCACAGATTCCGCCTGATCCGTTGTGCCTTCAGCACTTTATGTTTTTGCTCAAGCTTCCAGCATCTGCACTTCCTTGCCTTTCAATCTTTTAAGCGATTTGTTGCAGTGTTTTTTATTCATCTATCGTCGGATGGTTATTTAAACCAAATTTCTAACTCGCATCAAGATCTCACAAATTTCTAACTCCAGACTGAGGGAAAACTATGACACTGACCAGCTAATAGCCTCACAACCTTCCAGTGTGGCTACTGAACTCTTGTTGCCCCTCTCGTTCACTCATTCATTGCCAGTTGCAGCTTGACAATGCAAATGAATGAATGAATAAGACGGGACCGTCATATGTTGACAGACTGGAGCGACTAGGCTTGTATACGCTGGAATTTAGAAGGATGAGAGGGGATCTTATTGAAACATATAAGATTATTAAGGGGTTGGACACATTAGAGGCAGGAAACATGTTCTCAATGTTGGGGGAGTCCAGAACCAGGGGCCACAGTTTACGAATAAGGGGTAGGCCATTTAGAACGGACATGGGTAGGCCATTTCAATCAGAGAGTTGTAAATCTGTGGAATTCTCTGCCTCGGAAGGCAGTGGAGGCCAATTCTCTGAATGCAGTCAAGAGAGAGCTGGATAGAGCTCTTAAGGATAGCGGAGTCAGGGGGTATGGGGAGAAGGCAGGAACGGGGTACTGATTGAGAATGATCAGCCATGATCACATTGAATGGTGGTGCTGGCTCGAAGGGCCGAATGGCCGCCTCCTGCATCTATTGTCTATAGTAAGTTTATTTGCCAGGTATGTACACATACAAGGAATGTGCCTAGGTGCTCCGCTCGCAAGTAGCAACACGAACATACAGTAAACAATTAAGAATAAGCATAAAACATTAAGAATACATCATTACGGTTTAAACATGTGAGTGAAATAAACCAGAGCAAAAAGAGACTACAGACTTATGGTTATTGAGTAGAGCTGCTACTCGCGGGAAAAAAAACTGTTTTTATGTCTGGCTGTGGCTGCTTTGACCGTCCGGTGTCGCCTTCCAGAGGGAAGTGTTTCAAAGAGTTTGTGGCCAGGGTGAGAGGGGTCAGAGATGATCTTGCCCGCTCGCCTCCTGGCCCTTGCAGTGTACAGTTCATCAACGGGGGGGGGGGGGGGGGGGGGTAGCACCATCAGCCTACACTTATGACTGCTGCAGGTGTTCATTATTTGAGAATTATCCTGAAATATAACGATTGTCCCGGCCTTTTCTTCACACTGCAACCCAATTTGGTCATCTCAACCCCATTCCCTCCATTTTCATAACCAAAACTTCAGTCTGTCACATTGACTCCATCTCTACCTAAGCACTTCACACCATCTTGGGAAAGCTGCCATCATTATCGGGATCATGTATTGCCTGGTAATTCTCTTCTCCCTTCTCCTTTTGGGCAGAAGATACAAAAATTGAAAGCATGTACTATCAGATTCAGGAACAACTTCTTCTCTGCTGTTATCAGACGCTTAAGCTGGGGATAAATTTCCAGATCTTCTAATCTAACTCTTGATCCCCTTGCATTTTACTCACACTTTCTCTGTAGTTGAAACACTATATTCTATTCTCCATGAATCCATCTCCTCCAAAGGTACCACCTAACCCACTGAGTTACTTTGTTTATTTTGTAAATCAGCATCTATTGTTCCTTGCATTTACACAACATTCTGCATTTTCCTTTCTCTTTAAATGTATTCTCGTTTACGGTATAACCTGCCTGGTTAATGTGTAAAACGCAGGTTTTTCAATGTATCTCAGTACTACGACAACATTTTAAAAAAAACATTTTGACGGGTACATGGATATGACGGGTTTAGAGGGATTTGGACCAAACGCAGACAGGTGTGACTAGTGTAAATTGGGCATGTTGGTACTAGTGTAAACTAGTGTTGGTCGGTATGGCAAGTTGGGTCAAAGGATCTGTTTCTGTACTGTATGGCTCTGACGTTTTGGTTTGGGACCCTTCTTTAATCTGAAGAAGGGCCCCGACCAGAAATGTTACTCATCTTTTTCTCTCCAGAGATGCTCCCTGACCCTCAAGCACTTTTCTATCCATCTTCTATGTTATTCTGTGTTGTAGAGCTGATGGCAGAGGTTGGCGCTATGGACCAGATGAGTTCATCGGATAGTTCGTCAGACTCCAAGGGCGGCTCCTCCTCGAGCAGTGAAAGCTCTAGTGATTCTGAAGACGAGGCACACAAGCCAGCTCAACCTCTACCTCCCAACACATTGCCTTCCTCTCATGCCTCTATGCCATTAATATCAACGCCACTACCTCAGGAGGCTGTCAACAAACCTGAAGAAACTCTTAACACATTACGTAAGTAACCTGCTTTTCTACTTTAACCAAATAATAATATTGTAAAATGTCATCAGATGATTTGGCTCATTAACTAGGTTTCCATGGTGAGAAATGTCCCAAAACATTTGCTAGACAAGTACAGCACAGGAACACCCCATTCACCCACAAAACCTGTGCCAAACTAACCATCTGTCCACACACGATTCATACCTTGCCATTCTCAGCATATCCATGAGCCTATCTCGAAGCCACTTAAACCATCACATTTGCCTCGCTGGCAGTACGTTCCAAGCACCCATCACCCGCATGGCGCAGTGGTGTCGCAGGTAGTAGTACTGTTGCATCTCTGCTCCTGTGGTTCGGGTTCAATCACCACTTCCAATGCGGAGTTTGCGCATTCGGATGCTCCCGTTTCCTCCCACATTCCAAATATGCAAAGTTGCTAGTAAGTTAATTGGTTTCCTCAAATTCTGGTGACATCTCTCAGATTTTGACACACAGGAACTATATCTTCAAATCAAAAGAAACTCACCCGAGCCGAATATAACTTGCTTACTGTGAACTTGATTTTATTGGACGTGGCACAGTGGAGCAGCAGTAGAGTTGCTGCCTTACAGCGCCAGAGACCTGGGGTCAATCCTGACTACGGATGCTGTCTGCACGGAGTTTGTACGTTTTCCTTGTTTTCTCCGGGTGCTCCAGTTTCCTCCCACTCTACAGACGTACAGGTTTGTTTGCTTTTGGTAAAATTGCCACTTGTGTGTACTGGTGATCATTGGTTGGCATGGACTTGGTGGGCTGAAGGGCCTGTTATTACGCTGTATCTCAAACTAAAACCAAATTTATTGAAGAGGTCATCTGTCTGATTAATGCCCTGAGGAGTGGATGATGCTTCGCTATGTCCAGAAACATGTAAAATTCTGAGGAATCTTGACAGGCAGAGATTTCCTCCTGGTGAATCTAGCACAAGGGAACCATCATATAACCTAGCTGGTCACCCAGTTAAGATGGCGAGGAGTTAAATTGCAACTGAGCTTAGCAGGGAGCATCTCTGAAGAACATAAGACAGGTGACGTTTCTCATTGTCAGCCGCCTTCAGTCTGAAGACGGGGACTGATCCAAAAAGTCAACTATCCATGTTGTCCAGAGATGCTGCCTGACCTGTTGAGTTACTCCAGCATTTGTATCCCTTTGTGCAAAGCAGTATCTGTAGTTCCTTGTTTCTACCCTGAGCGTGAGCCTTTAGACCTCTTCCTAAAAGGACGATCGATATTTTTAAGGCCAAAGTAATTTGTTTCTCGATGAGCAATGCTATCACGATGGAGAGAAAGCAGAAGTTGAGAAACACTGGATTGTGGTGATTTTTAATCTAATCAGTTGTCATCTTATAGACAATAGACAATAGGTACAGGAGGAGGCCATTCGGCCCTTCGAGCCAGCACCGCCATTCAATGTGATCATGGCTGATCATTCTCAATCAGTACCCCGTTCCTGCCTTCTCCCCATACCCCCTGACTCTGCTATCCTTAAGAGGTCTATCTAGCTCTGTGAATGGTGGACCAGGCAATGGTGGATCTAGCTCTTATAGAATGGTGGACCAGGCAAGGAGAGCCAAGTGGCTGGTTCTTATCGACGCTTTATTTTGTCGAAGAAAAGATAGTCCAAGCCATATTTCTATGGTTGTCCCAATATTCTCACTGCTAATTCCACTGGGGGGCAGGAGGCAACTACTGATGGTGACCAGGCGACAGTGCCTTGCCTTTCCACTGTTGGCAAGTGAGAAAAATAGTTGCCTCTGCGATGTGTCTGCCAGGTTGTCTGTACTTTGGTTCTGTCATGTGCATAATCATCGATGGTCATACTTTGTACCTGCAAGTGATTAGTCAGTGGCATAACCCACAGTCAGCTGTATGACAGTGGAGTTTAGATTTTAAGGATACAGTGTGGGAAATGCCCTTCAGCCCACTGAGTCTGCACCGGTACCAGCGATCACCCCATACACCAGTTCAATCCTAAACATTAGGGCCAAATTTACAGAAGTCAATTAACCTACAATCCTGAGACGGACACAAAATGCTGGAGTAAAATGCTGGGATATGCAGCATCTCTGGAGAGAAGGAATGGGTGACATTTTGGGTTGAGACTGCGAGTCAGGGGAGAGGAAGTCTAGAGGAATACAAAGGTAAGGTGTGAAAACGACAAACCAGTACGTCTTTGGAGTGTGGGAGGAAACTGGAGTACCTGCAGAAAACCCACGCGGTCACAGGGAGAACGTACAAACGGTACAGACAACACCCGTAGTCAGGATCAAACCCGGGTCTCTGGTGGTGTATGGCAGCAATTCTACCACTGTGCTGCCCACTAAAATTAGTTATAAGTATAGTTAAAAAGATGGGAGATAGACACAAAAGGCTGGAGTAACTCAGTGGGACAGGCAACATCTCTGGAGAGAAGGAATGGGTGACGTTTTGGATTGAGACTCTTCTTCAGACTTAAAAGGATGGGCATAGGCCATTTCGTCCGCAGAACACGGCTTGCATGAACAGTGGGGACACAATTCTAAACATCTGTTTGTTATTGCCCCATATCACTTATTAATAAAAATATTTTCAATCTCGGATCTAATGTTAACTATTGAAGTGTTCAAACAAGCTGGAAAGGGTGTAGAAAAGATTTACAAGGATGTTGTCAGGACTCGAGGGTCTGAGTAATAGGGAGAGATTGAACAGGCTAGGACTTTATTCCTTGGATCGTCGGAGGATGAGGGGTGATCTTAGAGGTGTATAAGAACACGAGAGTAATAGATAGGGTAAATGCAGTCTTTTATCCAGAGTAGGGGAATCCAGAACTAGAAGGCATAGGTTTAAGGTGAGGAGGAAAAGATTTAATAGGAACCTGAGGGGTAACTTCTTTTACACAAAATGTGGTGGGTGTACAGAATGAGCTGCGAGAGGAAATTGAGGCAGGTACTATCACAATGTTTAAACATTTGGATAGGATAGGTTTAGACGAATATGGGCAAAATGCAGGCAGGTGGGACTGGTGCGGATGGGGCATGTTGATCTACATGGGCCGAATGGCCTGTTTCAATGCTCTACTACAGAGGGTTATGGTGATTTCAACTTTTCCGTGTGTAGTTTTCTAGTTTAATCCCTGGAATGGCCTTTTAATATTATCCTAAGATGAGAATTTTCAATCTGTGGAAATAGATTTGTCCCATCTATGGGTTAGCATTAGCATCTTGATAGCTTCGTTCAAATTGTCCATTATGTTTTAAATTCTAGAGACTACAACCCTAGTTTCTATAACCCCTCCTTACAATTTAATGCCTGTAATCTTGAATCCTGATCCATTTAGCCACTTAATGGCTTGTAAGGCCGTTATAACTATTAACAAGTTAAAATCAAATGACAATATTTACCTAGCTATTAATAAAAGTTCCCCTGATGGGAGAGGGGAAGAGAGGAAGTTTCCGGGGTGAAATTCGTCCTTGATTGTGCTGGTGGCCTTGCCAAGGGGTACGAATGCAGCCAGGAGATCTTGCAGGAAGCATTGAGATGGAGCACACTGAGATGTGAGACATGGTTGTACTGCAAACATCTGCTTGAGGATTGAAGCTGCTGGAATATCTCTCTGTTTATCGTGATACTTGTCAATGGGGAGAAACTGGTATTATTGAATGTGTAGCTCGAGGAAGTGTTGAAACATATGTGTGCGATTTTTACTGGACCATTCACTCATGGGTCCAGGGTTAAGCCCAAACGAAGCTGAAAAGATCTTTGATTTTGTTTTAATCTTAAATCTTCAGGAAGCGATCTGCAACTAAGTGACTCCGGAAGTGACAGCGATTGAGTGGAAGGACTTTGTTGCATCAAAAACATTTAGCAGAAGTTTGTCTCTGCAAAGCCATTTGGGAACCTGCCTTAAAAAGAAGAAGAAAATGGTGTGTGTGTGTGTGTGTGTGCACACATGTGCATGTTGGTTCAGATAAATATATTTTAATAAACCTTTTTGCAGTAAGGAACTACTTTCTGCCGGACTGAGGCTGTATAATTGGTGAGTGCGAGAATGTCCAAATAAGTTTATCAAATGATAGCCCATCAGTCCTGTTTCCAATTCTCTGCTTCAATGATCTGTTGAGAAATAATTGCCTCAGCCGAACTAAACATTTGGAGGGAAAGTAGTTTAACTAAAGTAGTGGTGGCACAGCGGTAGAGCTGTTGCCCCACAATGCCAGAAACCCAGATTCGATACTGACTGCAGGCGTTGTCTGTGTGGAGTTTGCACGTTCCCCCATGACCACATGGGTGTTCTCTGGATTCCCTCCCACATTCGAAGACGCACAGGTTTGTAGGTTAATTGGCTTCTGTAAATTGCCCCTAGTGTGTTGGAAGCGAAAGTGGGATAACATAGAACTAGTGTGAACAGGCGATCGACAGTTGGCGTGGACTCGGTGGGCCGGAGAGCCTGTTTCCACTCTGTATTGCAAAACGAAACTAAGCACCATATCTTGCAGTAATCAGGCCATGGAATTTACAAATGTTCATTTTACAGATTAAAAATTAAAAAATCTGATTTAAAAAAAATGAAAAACACTTAAAACCCAACAAGTGGGCCCGCTATCACTCTTGTCTAACCTAATTCATAGGAGATGGACCATGTAAGAATATTGGTCCCTTCTTGATCCATGCAAGGCAGCTCGTACAGCTAACTGCATGTTTACACCAGGTGTGATCAATTGTATGTAAAGTTTATTTTGTGAAATATTTAATAAAGTGCTGTTACTTTCTGTGCAGAATATCGTGTAATTTGCTCTGCTGAGTGGCCGTTCGTAAGTTGTAGGAACAGAATTAGGCCATTCGGCCCATCAATAGCGCTCTGCCATTCAATCAAGGCTGATCTATCTTTCCCATATAACCCCAGTATCCTGCCTTCGCCCAATAACACCTGACACCCATACTAATGAAGAATCTATATCTCTGCTTTAAAAATATTTATTGACTTGGCTTCCACAGCCTTCTGTGGCAATGCACTCTGCAGATTCACCACCCTCTGACTGAAGAAATTCCTCTGCATCTTTCTTCAGGTACGTCCTTTTATTGTAAGGCTATGGCCTCTGGTCCTAGACTCCCCCGCTAGTGGAAACGTCCTCTCCACATCCACTCTGTCTAGGCCTTTCACTGTTCGGTAAGTTTCAATGAGGTCCCCCAATGAGGTGATAACGAAGAGATACAAGGATGTGAGGCCAGATGTAAATTGGAGGAACAGCACCTCGTATTTCACTTGGACAGCTGACAACCCAGAAGTATGAATGTTAAGTTATCAAGTAATCCCTGCACTCAAGCACTCCCTTCCCCCCCATCCTAGTTATCCTACTAGTTCCACTGTTCGCATCCTTGTATCCTTTTGTTATCACCTCTTCCCCAGCCATTGATGGGTCATTATGAGCTTCGGCCTACCTTGGTCATCTGTTGCCAGCCTTGCTTTGTTCTGGCCTTTTCCTACATCTACCCAGGAATGTCACCCCTTCTTTTTCTCCAGAGCCTGACCCGTTGAATTGCTCCAGGGCCTATATCTACAGTGTAAACCAGCATCTGCAGTTCCTTTCTACACAGACTGATTCTGTATGTTTTCACAGCCATTGTCATCTCTAAACCAGACTTGCTTACAATACAATACAATACAACACAATATATCTTTATTGTCATTGTACAGGGGAACAACGAGATAGGGAATGCGCCTCCCATATGATGCAATAATTTAATTAGCTAGTCAGTATTAATTTAAACAACCCAATGAAACAAATTGTAACAGTTTTAAAACAGAATAAAGTGCAAGTAGATCTGTGCCGGTTCACTGTGCGATGTGACCATCCGGCTCAGCAGGACCAGTTCATAGCAGCTATGGTCCTGGGGATGAAGCTCTTCCTGAGTCTGGAGGTGCGGGTGTAGAAGGCCTTGTATCATCTGCCCGATGGTAGAAGTTCGAACAGACTTTTGCAGGGGTGTGAAGAGTCTTTGTGGATGCTGGTGACTTTTCTGAGACATTGTGTGTTGTAGATGCCCTCCAAGGCTGGTAGCTGTGTTCCGATGGTCCTCTGAGCTCTATGGACTACCTGCTGAAGAGCTTTCCTCTCTGCCTCCGTGCAGCTGAGGTATCACACAGGGATGCCATGTGTTAGGATGCTCTCTATGGTGCAGCGGTACCTGCAGTACTTGAATTTTGAGAATGTAGTTTGTGACTGAACTAAAATTCTTTTGCCTAAAGATATGTAGATTTAGTTTTTTCTTGCAGCTTCTGAATTTGCTTAAGGTTTGTGCTTGCACGACTAATAGATTTCTATGCAGCTAATGAAGAGCATGCCACAGGGAAACACCTTTGAGCCAGTTTTATTGGTAATGTATTGGTTGTGAATCTAAATCCTGGAGCTCCCTGTTTCACAACATTGTGGATGTACATTCACCAGGTGGCACGGTGGCGCAGCGGTAGAGTTGCTTCCTTACAGCGCCAGAGACCCCGGTTCTATCCTGACTACGGGTGCTGTCTGTACGGAGTTTGTATGTTCTTCCCGTGACCTGCGTGGCTTTTCTCTGGGTGCTCCGGTTTCCTCCCACACTCCAAAGACGTACAGGTTTCTGGATTAATTGGCTCCGGTAGTGTGTGTAGGATATTGGTATGTGGGAATCGCTGGTCGGCGCAGACTCGGTGGACCGAAGGGCCTGTTTCTAAACAATAGATAATAGGTGCAGGAGGAGGCCATTCGGCCCTTCGAGCCAGCACCGCCATTCAATGTGATCATGGCTGATCATTCTCAATCAGCACCCCGTTCCTGCCTTCTCCCCATACCCCCTGACTCCGCTATCCTTAAGAGCTCTATCCAGCTCTCTCTTGAATGCATTCAGAGAATTGGCCTCCACTGCCTTCTGAGGCAGAGAATTCCACAGATTTACAACTCTCTGACTGAAAAAGTTTTTCCTCATCTCAGTTCTAAATGGCCTACCCCTTATTCTTAAACTGTGGCCCCTTGTTCTGGACTCCCCCGACATTGGGAACATGTTTCCTGCCTCTAACGTGTCAAACCCCTTAATAATCTTATACGTTTGGATAAGATCTCCTCTCATCCTTCTAAATTCCAGGGTATACAAGCCTAGTCGCTCCAGTCTTTAAACTAAAGGATGACTGCAGCAGTTCAATAAGGCAGGTCATTTCACCACCACGAAGACCACTAGAGCCCAAGCCGGCTGCCTGCCCCTTTTCTGGAGTTGCATCCGCGTCCAGGTGGTATTAGAGAGGAGACTACGTGCTGTCCACGGGCAACCTATGGGATTTACAGGTCCGCTGGGCACCGTGGGGGGTGGAATGCTTCCTTAGTAAGGAAAGAGAAATAGTTAATTCAAGAATATTTGCTTCACGTGCTATGGTGGTGGGTTTGTTTGTATTGTTTTGTATTGTATATATTATCGTAAATACAGTGCCTTCCATAATGTTTGGGACAAAGACCCATCAGTTATTTATTTGCCTCTGTACTCCACAATTTGAGATTTGTAATAGAAAAAAATCACATGTGGTTAAAGTGCACATTGTCGGACATTATTAAAGGGTATTTTTACACATTTTGGTTTCACCATGTAAAAATTACAGTTGAATTTATACACAGTCTCCCCATTTCAGGGCACCGTAATGGGACACATGGCTTCACAGGTGTTTGTAATTGCTCAGGTGTGTTTAAATGCCTCCTTAATGCAGGTATAAGAGAGCTCTCAGCACCTAGTCTTTCCTCCAGTCTTTCCATCACCTTTGGAAACTTTTTTTGTTGTTTATCAACATGAGGACCAAAGTTGTGTCAATGAAAGTCAAAGAAGCCATTATGAGAAACAAGAATAAAACTGTTAGAGACATCAACCAAACCTTAGACTTGCCAAAATCAACTGTTTGGAGCATCATAGAAACATAGAAAATAGGTGCAGGGGGAGGCCCTTCGAGCCAGCACCGCCATTCATTGTGATCATGGCTGATCATCCACAATCAGTAACCTGTGACCAACTTCTCCCCATATCCCTTGATTCCACTAGCCCCCCCCGAGCTCTATCTAATTCTCTCTTAAATTCAACCAGTGATTTGGCCATAAAGAAGAAAGAAAGCACTGGTGAGCTTACTAATCGCAAAGGGACTGGCAGGCCAAGGAAGATCTCCACAGCTGATGACAGAAGAATTCTCTCTATATTAAAGGAAAATCCCCAAACACCTGTCCGACAGAACAGAAACACTCTTCAGGAGTCAGGTGTTGATTTGTCAATGACCACTGTCCGCAGAAGACTTTATGAACAGAAATACAGAGGCTACACTGCAAGATACAAACCACTGGTTAGCCGCAAAAATAGGATGGCCAGGTTACAGTTTTCCAACAAGTACTTAAAAGAGCAACCACAGTTCTGGAAAAAAAGTTCTTGTGGACAGATGAGACAAAGATTAACTTGTATCAGAGTTATGGCAAGAGCAAAGTATGGAGGAGAGAAGGAACTGCCCAAGATCCAAAGCATACCACCTCATCTGTGAAACGCTGTGTTATGGCCTGGGCATGTATGGCTGCTGAAGGTACTGGCTCACTTATCTTCATTGATGATACAACTGCTGATGGTTGTAGCATAATGAATTCTGAAGTGTTTAGGCACATCCTATCTGCTCAAATTCAAACAAATGCCTCAAAACTCATTGGCCAGCGGTTCATTCTACAGCAAGACAGTGATCCCAAACATACTGCTAAAGCAACAAAGGAGTTTTTCAGAGCTAAAAAATGATTCATTCTTGAGTGTCCAAGTCAATCACCCGATCTGAACCCAATTGAGCATACCTTTATATGCTGAAGAGAATACTGAAGGGGACTAGCCCCCAAAACAAGCATAAGCTAAAGGTGGCTGCAATACAGGCCTGGCAGATCATCACCAGAGAAGACCCCCAGCAACTGGTGATGTCCATGAATCGCAGGCTTCAAGCCGTCATTGCATGCAAAGGATATGCAACAAAATACTAAACATGACTACTTTCATTTACATGACATTGCTGTGTCCCAAACATTATGGTGCCCAGAAATGGGGGGGGACTATGTATAAACACTGCTGTAATTTCTACATGCTGAAACCAAAATGTATATAAATGGCCTTTATTAAAATCTGACAATGTGCACTTTAACCACCTGTGATTTTTTTTTCTCTATTACAAATCTCAAATTGTGGCGTACAGAGGCAAATAAATAAATGATGGGTCTTTGTCCCAAACATTATGGAGGGCACGAAGTGTGAGGTGTTGCATTTTTGAAAGGCAAACCAATACAGGAGCTTCACGGTAGAGCTCTGAGGAGTGTTGTGGACCTGAGGGATCATCTAGGAGCGCAGGTACATAGTTTAAGAAAATAACTGCAGATGCTGGTACAAATCGATTTATTCACAAAATGCTGGAGTAACTCAGCAGGTCAGGCAGCATCTCGGGAGAGAAGGAATGGGTGACGTTTCGGGTCTGAAGAAGGGTCTCGACCCGAAACGTCACCCATTCCTTCTCTCCCGAGATGCTGCCTGACCTGCTGAGTTACTCCAGCATTTTGTGAATAAATCGAGCAGGTACATAGTTCCTTGAAAGTGGCATCACAGGCAGATAGGGTGGTCAAGATGAAGGGTCTTTGACCCCAAACATTACGGAAGGCACCGTATTTGATTACATTTATGTTTGTTTTTTAAAAAAAAACAGATCACTAGATGCTGACAATAGACAATAGGTGCAGGATTAGGCCATTTGGCCCTTTGAGCCAGCACCGCCATTCAATGTGATCATGGCTGATCATTCTCAATCAGTCACCCGTTCCTGCCTTCTCCCCATACCCCCTGACTCCGCTATCTTTACGAGCTCTATCTAACTCTCGCTTGAAAGCATCCAGAGAATTGGCCTCCACTGCCTTCTGAGGCAGTGAATTCCACAGATTTACAACTCTCTGACTGAAAAAGTTTTTTCTCATCTCCGTTCTAAATGGCCTACCCCTTATTCTTAAACTGTGGCCCCTGGTTCTGGAATGGCCAGCTTTACATCGCGAGCATTAGAGTTTGAATTGATTGTATTTGATTGAATTGATTGCTTAGCACCCCTCTGTGTGCCTGGGTCGTGGACTTTCTCACTGCCAGGCCCCAAGTGGTCAGGATGGGGGATAGAAATTTGGTTTTAAATTCATTTGATTCTAAAGGCGGCACAGTGACGTCTCTGGTAGAGCTGCTGCCTCACAGCGCCAATGACCCGGGTTCAATCCTGACCTTGGGTGCTGTCTGTATGGAGTTTGCACGTTCTCCAGCATTTTGAGTCTTATCTCCCTGTGACCAGGTTGGTTTCCACCGGGTGCTCCGGATTCTTCCCACATCCCAACGGCGTGCAGGTTTGCAGGTTAATTGGCTTATGAAAATTGCTCTTAGTGTGCGGGAAGTGGATGAGAAACTCTTCAGACTGGAAGAAGGGTCTCGACCCAAAACGTCACCCGTTCCTTCTCTCCAGAGATGCTGCCTGCCCCGCTGAGTTACTCCTGCATTTTGTACCTATCTTCAGTTTAAACCAGCATCTACAGTTCCTTCCTGGACACAAGAAGCTTCAGAGGAAGTAGCCTCAGAAATAGTGGATGCATTAGTGATAATTTTTCAAAACTCTTTAGATTCTGGAGTAGTTCCTGAGGATTGGAGGGTAGCTAATGTAACCCCACTTTTTAAAAAGGGAGGGAGAGAGAAAAAGGGGAATTATAGACCAGTTAGCCTAACATCGGTAGTGGGGAAAATGCTAGAGTCAGTTATTAAAGATGTGATAGCATCACATTTGGAAAGTGGTGAAATCATCGGACAAAGTCAGCATGGATTTACCAAAGGCAAATCATGTCTGACGAATCTTATAGAATTTTTCGAGGATGTAACTAGTGGAGTGGATAAGGGAGAACCAGTCGATGTGTTATATCTGGACTTTCAGAAGGCCTTCGACAAGGTCCCACATAGGAGATTGGTGTACAAACTTAAAGCACACGGTATTGAGGAGTTCAGTTTTGAGGTGGATAGAAAATTGGTTGGTGGACAGGAAGCAAAGAGTAGGAATAAACGGGCCCTTTTCGGAATGGCAGGCAGTGACTAGTGGGGTACCGCAAGGCTCAGTGCTGGGACCCCAGTTATTTACAGTGTATATTAATGATTTGGACGAGGGAATTGAATGCAACATCTCTAAGTTTGCGGATGACACGAAGCTGGGTGGCAGTGTTAGCTGCGAGGAGGATGCTAGGAGGCTGCAGAGTGACTTGGAAAGATTAGGCGAGTGGGCAAATGCATGGCAGATGCAATATAATGTGGATAAATGTGAGGTTATCCACTTTGGCGGCAAGAACAGGAAAGCAGAGTATTACCGGAATGGTGACCGATTGGGAGAAGGGGAGATGCAACGTGACCTGGGTGTCATGGTGCACCAGTCATTGAAAGCAAGCATGCAGGTGCAGCAGGCAGTGAAGAAAGCAAATGGTATGTTGGCATTCATAGCAAGAGGATTTGAGTTTAGGAGCAGGGAGGTTCGGCTGCAGTTGTACAGGGCCTTGGTGAGACCGCACCTGGAGTATTGTGTGCAGTTTTGGTCTCCTAACCTGAGGAAAGACGTTCTTGCCTTGGAGGGAGTACAAAGTAGGTTCACCAGATTAATCCCTGGGATGGCGGGACTTGCATATGAGGAAAGACTGGATAGACTGGGCTTGTACTCGCTGGAATTTAGAAGACTGAGGGGGGATCTTATAGAAACATATAAAATTCTTAAGGGGTTGGAGAGGCTAGATGCGGGAAGATTGTTCCCGATGTTGGGGGAGTCCAGAATCAGGGGTCACAGCTTAAGGATAAGGGGGAAGTCTTTTAGGACCGAGATGAGAAAACATTTCTTCACACAGAGAGTGGTGAGTCTGTGGAATTCTCTGCCACAGAAGGTAGTTGAGGCCAGTTCATTGGCTATATTTAAGAGGGAGTTAGATGTGGCCCTTTTTGCTAAAGGGATCAGGGGGTATGGAGAGAAGGCAGGTACAGGCTACTGAGCTGGATGATCAGCCATGATCATATTGAATGGCGGTGCAGGCTTGAAGGGCCAAATGGCCTACTCCTGCACCTATTTTCTATGTTTCTATGTTTCTAGATGCTGGAAACTTTTATCAAATATAGACACAAAGTACGGTGGAACGTAGCGGGACAGGATGCGAAGAGGATGTTTCCACTAGCGGTCCAAGACCAGAGGGCACTGCCTCAGAATAAAAACATACCTTTAGGAAGGAGATGAGGAGAAATCTCTAGGCAAAGGGTGGTGAACCTGCAGAATTCGTTGCCACAGACAGCTGTAGAAACATAGAAAATAGGTGCAGGAGTAGGCCATTCGGCCCTTCGAGCCTGCACCACCATTCAATATGATCATGGCTGATCATCCAGCTCAGTAACCTGTACCTGCCTTCTCTCCATACCTCCTGATCCCTTTAGCCACAAGGGCCACATCTAACTCCCTCTTAAATATAGCCAATGAACTGGCCTCAACTACCTTCTGTGGCAGAGAATTCCACAGACTCACCACTCTCTGTGTGAAGAAATGTTTTCTCATCTCGGTCCTAAAAGACTTCCCCCTTATCCTTAAGCTGTGACCCCTGGTTCTGGACTCCCCCAACATCGGGAACAATCTTCCCGCATCTAGCCTCTCCAACCCCTTAAGAATTTGATATGTTTCTATAAGATCCCCCCTCAGTCTTCTAAATTCCAGCGAGTACAAGCCTAGTCTATCCAGTCGAGGAGGCCATCATTCGGTATTTTTAAGGTGGATATTGATAGATACTTGATTGGTAAGGGTGTCAATGGTCATGGGGAGATGGCAGGAGAATGGGGTTGAGAGGAAATATATAGTCATACAGTCATCCAACGTGAAACAGGCTCTTCAGCCCAACATGTCCCAGCTACATTAGTCCCACCTGCCTGCGTTTGGAGCATGTCCCTCCAAACCTGTCCTTTCCATGCACCTGTCTAACTGTTGGATTAGTCCCTGCCTCAACGACCTCCTCTGGCAGCTCGTTCCATACACTCACCACCCTTTGTGTGCAAAAGTTGCCTCTCAGATTCCAATTAAATCTTTTCCCCTTCACCTTAAGCCTATGTCCTCTGGTCCTCAATTCCCCTACTCTGGGGCAAGAGACTCTGTGCATCTACCCAATCTATTCCTCAGCAGAGGCCAGGTCAGTGGACATTGTGTGGAGGGAATGAATAGACAATGCTTCGGGTGGGGACCCTTCTACAGACGAGCAGGTCATTTTAAGCATGAATGCCTTTCCACAAAAGGTCCTGACTCGGAATGTCGCCTGTATATTCCCTCCACCGATGCTGCCTGAGCTGCTGCGTTCCTCCAGTGGTTTGTGTTTTAGATTTAGATTTAGATTTAGAGATACAGCGCGGAAACAGGCCCTTCGGCCCACCGAGTCCGCGCCGCCCAGCGATCCCCGCACATTAACACTATCCTACACACACACTAGGGACATTTTTTTTACATTTACCCAGTCAATTAACCTACGTACCTGCACGTCTTTGGAGTGTGGGAGGAAACCGAAGATCTCGGAGAAAACCCACGCAGGTCACGGGGAGAACGTACAAACTCCGTACAGACGGCGCCCGTAGTCAGGATCGAACCCGAGTCTCCGGCGCTGCATTCGCTGTAAGGCAGCAACTCTATCGCTGCGCCACCGTGCCGATATCGTGGGGTGTACATGGTGGTGTCATACAGGAGGGAAACAGGCCCTTCGTCCGTGCCGACCGAGATGCCCCATTTGCTGTCCCATTTCGACAATAGACAATAGGTGCAGGTGGAGGCCATTCGGCCCTTCGAGCCAGCCATTCAATGTGATCATGGCTGATCATTCTCAATCAGTACCCCGTTCCTGCCTTCTCCCCATACCCCCTGACTCCGCTAGCCTTAAGAGCTCTATCTAGCTCTCTCTTGAATGCATTCAGAGAATTGGCCTCCACTGCCTTCTGAGGCAGAGAATTTGCCCCCTTTCTGCCCATGTCCCGCTAAACCTTACCTATCCCTGTAGGAGAGGTCAAATGGGCGAGCCAGCATCGGGGAGCTGAAGATCACAGTACAGGTGACCCAGTGTTAGTGGGAACGGAAACTCACCCATGCGTAACTCACAACTCATCTCGCCTCCCAAAGATACAGTAATCGAATAAAATTTACTCGTAGAGTTTACATGGAAAAAGTAACATAATAAACAAGTGTAGAACCTAGGAACCGCAGGTGCTGGTTTACAACAAAAAAAAAACCCCACAAAGTGTTGCGGTAACCCAGCGGGTCAGGCAGCATCTCTGGGAAACATGGATGGGTGACGTTTCAGGTCGGGAATTGAGTCTGAAGAAGGGTCCTGACCCAGAACGTTACCTATCCATGTTCTCCAGAGATGCTGCCTGAGCCACTCAGTTACTCCAGCACTTTGTGCCTTTAAAAAACCCAAAAAAAACATTTATTTCAAGGTAATGCACAACGTGCTGGAGTAACTCGGTGGGTCAGGCAGCATCACTGGAGAACAATAGACAATAGACAATAGGTGCAGGAGGAGGACATTCGGCCCTTCGAGCCAGCACCGCCATTCAATGTGATCATGGCTGATCATTCTCAATCAGTACCCCGTTCCTGCCTTCTCCCCGTACCCCCTGACTCCGCTATCCTTAAGAGCTCTATCCAGCATGAATGAATGAATGAATGAATACGTTTATTGGCCAAGTATGTGCATATACAAGGAATGTGCCTTGGTGCTCTGCTCACAAATGACAACACAAACATACAGTTAACAATTAAGAATAAAGGCATAACCACATCAAAACAATAAGGATACAACATTACGGTCTAAACATGTGGGTGAAAATAAACCAGAGCAAAAAAGAGACTACAGACTTTGGTTATTGAGTAGAGCTATCACTCGTGGGAAAAAAAGCTGTTTTTATGTCCGGCTGTGGCTGCTTTGACAGTCCGGAGTCGCCTTCCAGAGGGAAGCACTTCAAAGAGTTTGTGGCCAGGGTGAGAGGGGTCAGAGATGATCTTGCCCGCTCGCTACCTACAGGTACCTAGGTCCCACCTCGCTACATCCTACCACAACTAGCGAGCAGTCCTGAACTACGATCTACCTCATTGGTGACCCTTGGACAATCTTTGATGGAACCCTACTGGCTTTACCTTGCACTAACTGTTATTCCTTCATCGTGTATCTATACACTGTAAACGGGTCGATTGTAATCATGTTCCGGTCTTTCCGCTGACTGGTTAGCACGCAACAAAAGCTTTTCACTGTACCTCAGTACACGTGACAATAAACCAAACTGAGAACATGGTTAGATTATGTTTTGGGTGGAGACCCTTCTACAGACTCTCCATGTTCCTAGCTCAGCTATCCATGTTCTCCAGAGATGATGCCGGACCCGCTGGGTTACTCCAGCACGTTGTCTCGAGAATTCCACAGATTCACAACTCTCTGACTGAAAAAGTTTTTCCTCATCTCAGTTCTAAATGGCCTACCCCTTATTCTTAAACTGTGGCCCCTTGTTCTGGACTCCCCCAAACATTGAGAACATGTTTCCTGCCTCTAACGTGTCCAAACCCTTAATAATCTTATACGTTTCAATAAGATCCCCTCTCATCCTTCTAAATTCCAGCGTATACAAGCCTAGTCGCTCCAGTCTGTCAACATATGACGGTCCCGTCTTATTCATTCATTCATTTGCATTGTCAAGCTGCAACTGGCAATGAATGAGTGAACAAGAGTTCAGTAGCCACACTGGAAGGTCATGAGGCTATTAGCTGGTCAGTGTTATAGTTTTCCCTCAGTCTGGAGTTAGAAATTTGTGAGATCTGGATGCGAGTTAGAAATTTGGTTTAAATAACCATCCGACGATAGATGAATAAAAAACACTGCAACAAATCGCTTAAAAGATTGAAAGGCAAGGAAGTGCAGATGCTGGAAGCTTGAGCAAAAACATAAAGTGCTGAAGGCACAACGGATCAGGCGGAATCTGTGGAGGGAATGGAGAGACGACACTGAGTCATGACCCTTGCCGGAATCTTGAGAAACAAAATGCTGTAAGTGGCAAATAATTTGATTATAATTAGACCATGAAAGAATGTAAGTAAACACACAAACACACAATGAAATTTAAATGCTGTATAAAAGGGCAAATCAGAGACCACGAAACCAGGGGGCAGAAGTTACTAGCTTTTGACCACCCATTAGAGGCAGATAACATGTTCCCAATGTTGGGGGAGTCCAGAACAAGGGGCCACAGTTTGAGAATAAGGGGTAGGCCATTTAGAACGGAGATGAGGAAGAACTTTTTCAGTCAGAGGGTGGTGAAGGTGTGGAATTCTCTGCCTCAGAAGGCAGTGGAGGCCAGTTCGTTGGATGCTTTCAAGAGAGAGCTGGATAGAGCTCTTAAGGATAGCGGAGTGAGGGGGTATGGGGAGAAGGCAGGAACGGGGTACTGATTGATAGTGATCAGCCATGATCGCATTGAATGGCGGTGCTGGCTCGAAGGGCTGAATGGCCTACTCCTGCACCTATTGTCTATTGTCTATTGTCTATTGTCCAAGGCAGGGAGGTGATTAGCAATTTGTCTTTTGAACTGGTGTTAAATCACGGTAAAGATCTGGAGGCATTGATTAAATATACTTGAGTGACAAAGGTTCTGGAATAAACGTTTACCCCGCAGATAGAAAATGAGCAGCTGAGAATTTCCGCCTGCATTTCCTATGCCAATGGAAACTCTGGGTGTATTCCATATCCTAAGGAGAGAGTATGGAGTGTCCAATCTGCTTGCACTTGATCTCAATGTTTGAGCTCGAAGGGCCACCAGGAAACACTGCCAAAGCATCAGGAAGACAGAGCTTCCTGGATCATGCACTGAGTCAGAGTTATGCAGCATACAAATGGGCCATTCAGCCCAACTCTCATCCTTCTAAATTCCAGTGTATACAAGACTAGTCGCTCCAGTCTTTCAACATATGACCGTTCCGACATTCCGGGAATTAACCTGGTAAACGCCCTCAATAGTAAGAATATCCTTCCTCAAATTTGGAGACCAAAACTGCACACAGTACTGCAGGTGCGGTCTCACTAGGGCCCTGTACAACTGCAGAAGGACCTCTTTGCTCCTATACTCAACTCCTCTTGTTATGAAGGCCAACATTCCATTGGCTTTCTTCACTGCCTGCTGTACCTGCATGCTTCCTTTCAGTGACTGATGCACTAGGACACCCAAATCTTGTTGTACGTCCCCTCTTCCTAACTTGACACCATTCAGATAATAATCTGCCTTCCTATTCTTACCACCAAAGTGGATAACCTCACACTTATCCACATTAAACTGCATCTGCCATGCATCCGCCCACTCACACAACCTGTCCAAGTCACCCTGCAACCTCATAGCATCTTCCTCACAGTTCACACTACCACCCAGCTTTGTATCATCTGCAAATTTGCTAATGGTACCTTTAATCCCTTCATCCAAGTCATTAATGTATATTGTAAATAGTGGCGGTCCCAGCACCGAGCCTTGCGGTACCCCACTAGTTACTGCCTGCCATTCTGAAAGGGACCCATTTATCCCCACTCTTTGCTTTCTGTCTGTCAACCAATTTTCTATCCATGCCAGTACCCTACCTCCAATACCATGTGCTCTAATTTTGCCCACTAATCTCCTATGTGGAACCTTGTCAAAGGCTTTCTGAATGTCAAGGTACACCACATCCACCGGCTCTCCCTCTACCCTCTGACTCTACCTCTAAGTGGTAGAGTTGCTGCCTTACAGCGAACGCAACGCCGGACACCCGGGTTCGATCCCGACTACGGGTGCTGTCTGTACGGAGTTTGTACGTTCTCCCCGTGACCTGCGTGGGTTTTCTGTGAGATCTTCGGTTTCCTCCCACACTCCAAAGACGTAGAGGTTTGTAGGTTAATTGGCTTGGTAAATGTTAAAAAAAAATGTCCCTAGTGCGTGTAAGATAGTGTTAATGTGCGGGTATCGCTGGTCAGCATGGACCCGGTGGGCCGAAGGGCCTGTTTCCGCCCTGTATCTCTAAACTAAACTAAAGAAATTCCTTCTTTCCTATCTATGTACCTGTCCGAATGTCTTTTAAATGTTGTTATGGTCTCTGTTGTGATGCTGAATTCAGAAACTCCCAGCATCTGAGTTCTCTCCTAAAAGGGGAATATTTTGTTTTAAAATTGTGCTTTCTGGGAGGGAGGTGCCATGGGTAAGTGAGATTGCAGTGGAATGGGGTCAGGCTGGGAATCGGCAGGGGGCGGGGGGGGGGGGGGGGTTGGGGGGGGGGATGTTTTGGTGAGAAGTGGCTCTGGGAAGTGTTGAAAGATTTGCAATATTAGTTCAACATATTAGACCTGGATAGGGTGGATGTGGAGAGGATGTTTCCACTAGAGTGGGAGAGTCTAGGACCAGAGGTCACAGCCTCAGAATTGAAGGACGTTCCTTGAGGAAGGAGATAAGGAGGGATTTCAGCGAGAGGGTGGTGAATCTGTAGAATTCATTGGCGCAGTAGGCTGTGGAGGCCAAGTCAATGGACATCGTTTACGCAGGGACAGATAGATTCTTCATTAGTACGGGCGCCAGGAGTTATGGGGAGAAGGCACGGTGGCGCAGCGGTAGAGTTGCTGCCTTACAGCGAATGCAGCGCCGGAGACTCAGGTTCGACCCTGACGACGGGCGCCGTCTGTACGGAGTTTGTACGTTCTCCCCGTGACCTGCGTGGGTTTTCTACACACTCCAAAGACGTACAGGTATGTAGGTTAATTGGCTGGGCAAAAGTTAAAATTGTCCCTAGTGTGTGTAGGACAGTGTTAGTGTGCGGGAATCGCTGGGCGGCGCGGACCCGGTGGGCCGAAGGGCCTGTTTCTGCGCTGTATCTCTAAATCTCTGCATCCCTCCCCCATCCTAGTTCTCCAACCAGTCTGACTGTCCCCCTGATTAAATGTTATCTCTGGCCAAGTCTCTAAATGCATTCAAGAGAGAGCTAGATAGAGCTTTTAAGGATAGCGGAGTCAGAGGGTATGGGGAGAAGGCAGGAACGGGGTACTGATTGAGAATGATCAGCCATGATCACATTGAATGGTGGTGCTGGCTCGAAGGGCCGAATGGCCTCCTCCTGCACCTATTGTCTGTTGTCTATTGTCTATTGTATGCTTCGTTGCCACCTTCTTCCAGCTAACGTTGATCTACTCTACATTTTCCTGGAACCCCTACTCACCTTTGATGCCTCGTTTTCACACCTGGCCCTTCCTCATCTCTGTGCCAGCCCTCTCCCCTGACTCTCAGTCCGAAGAAGGGTCTCAACCTCCAAGCGTCGTTACCCATTGCTTCTCTCCAGAGATGCTGCCTGTCTCGCTGAGTCTCTCCAACATTTTGTGTCTGCCTTCTACGACTCAATCCTGATTAGTCGATTCCACGACTCAATCCAGTTTATGGTCTCCAAATTTGAGGAAGGATATTCTTGCTATTGAGGGCGTGCAGCGTAGGTTTACTAGGTTGATTCCCGGAATGGCGGGACTGTCGTATGTTGAAAGACTGGAGCGACTAGGCTTGTATACACTGGAATTTAGAAGGATGAGAGGGGATCTTATCGAAACGTATAAGATTATTAAGGGGTTGGACACGTTAGAGGCAGGAAACATGTTCCCAATGTTGGGGGAGTCCAGAACAAGGGGCCACAGTTTAAGAATAAGGGGTAGGCCATTTAGAACGGAGATGAGGAAAAACTTTTTCAGTCAGAGAGTTGTGAATCTGTGGAATTCTTTGCCTCGGAAGGCAGTTGAGGCCAATTCTCTGAATGTATTCAAGAGAGAGCTAGATGGGGCTCTTAAGGATAGCGGAGTCAGGGGGTATGGGGAGAAGGCAGGAAAGGGGTACTGATTGAGAATGATCAGCCATGATCACATGGAATGGCGGTGCTGGCTCGAAGGGCCGAATGGCCTCCTCCTGCACCTATTGTCTATTGTCTATTGTCTATCTCCTCCGAAGAGTCCGCCAGGGACAATACTGGAAGTTAACGAGGGTGGGTTTGGTCTAGCTAGCCTACTCCTGCACCTATTGTCTATTGTCTATTGTCTATTGTCTATTGTATATTGTATATTGTCTATTGTCTATTGTCTATTGTCTATTGTATATTGTATATTGTCTATTGTCTATTGTATATTGTATATTGTCTATTGTATATTGTATATTGTATATTGTATATTGTCTATTGTATATTGTCTATTGTATATTGTATATTGTCTATTGTATATTGTATATTGTCTATTGTATATTGTCTATTGTATATTGTATATTGTCTATTGTATATTGTATATTGTATATTGTATATTGTCTATTGTATATCGTCTATTGTCTAGTACCGGTGTCAGGGGTGTAGGGGGAGAAGGCAGGGGAATGGGGGTTAGGAGGGAGAGATGGATCAGCCATGAGCGAATCATAAGATTGGATAGACTCGGCTTGTACTCGCTGGAATTTAGAAGATTGAGGGGGGATCTTATAGAAACTTACAAAATTCTTAAGGGGTTGGACTGGCTAGATGCAGGAAGATTGTTCCCGATGCTGGGGAAGTCCAGAACAAGGGGTCACAGTTTAAGGATAAGGGGGAAGTCTTTTAGGACCGAGATGAGAAATGTTTTTTTTCACACAGAGAGTGGTGAACCTGTGGAATTCTCTGCCACAGAAGGTAGTTGAGGCCAGTTCATTGGCTATATTTAAGAGGGAGTTAGATGTGGTCCTTGTGGCTAAAGGGATCAGGGGTTATGGAGAGAAGGCAGGTACGGGATACTGAGTTGGATGATCAGCCATGATTATATTGAATGGCGGAGCAGGCTCAAAGGGCCGAATGGCCTCCTCCTGCACCTATTGTCTATTGTCTATTGTCTATCTCCTCCGAAGAATCCGCCAGGGACAATACTGGAAGTTGACGAGGGTGGGTTTGGTCTAGCTGGCCTACTCCTGCACCTATTGTCTATTGTCTATTGTCTATTGTATATTGTCTATTGTATATTGTATATTGTATATTGTATATTGTATATTGTCTATTGTATATTGTCTATTGTATATTGTCCATTGTATATTGTATATTGTATATTGTCTATTGTATATTGTATATTGTATATTTTATATTGTCTATTGTATATTGTATATTGTCTATTGTATATTGTCTATTGTATATTGTATATTGTATATTGTATATTGTCTATTGTATATTGTATATTGTATATTGTATATTGTCTATTGTATATTGTATATTGTATATTGTCTATTGTATATTGTATATTGTATATTGTCTATTGTATATTGTCTATTGTATATTGTATATTGTATATTGTATATTGTCTATTGTATATTGTATATTGTATATTGTATATTGTCTATTGTATATTGTCTATTGTATATTGTCTATTGTCTATTGTCTATTGTATATTGTCTATTGTATATTGTCTATTGTATATTGTATATTGTATATTGTCTATTGTATATTGTATATTGTGTATTGTATATTGTCTATTGTCTACTGTCTATTGTCTATTGTCTATTGTCTATTGTCTATTGTCTAGTACCGGTGTCAGGGGTGTAGGGGGAGATGGCAGGGGAATGTGGGTTAGGAGGGAGAGATGGATCAGCCACGAGTGAATGGGGGATGGACCCTACGGGCCGAATGGCCCAATTCTGCTCCTATCGCTAATTCTGACCTCCTGCTGGAGTTCTGGCCGGGCTTGAAACGGTGCGAAGGGAACGAGGAGGAACCCTTCCGAGGCTAAAAGGGGGTGGAGAGTTTGGAATCTCCCTGGTGCGTCCTGTTGACTGGTTGGCCATTTGCTGGTTCTGTGCTGTTGCCTCGCTGTGTGTGTGTGTGTGTGTTTGTTTGGAGACCGAGCTGTGTGTGTGTGTGTGTTTGTTTGTTTGTTTGTGCGTTTGTGTGTTTGTAGACCGAGCTGTGTGCAGTTGGAGTGATCGCCTCTCTCCCTCCCCCTACACCACCCCACCCACCCTCCTGTCCAACATGTCCCTGTGCACCGTCCCTGTCCGGAGCCGGCTGCTGCCCGCTGTCCGGGCTTGCTACACCTTGTCCCGGTCCAAGTCGGACTCCAGGTCGGCAGTGGATCTGGGCATCGACACCAGACAGCAGCAGCAGCAGCAGCAGCAGCAACAGCCCCCCGCGGCCATGAAGACCACCCAGGACATTCCCGGCTGCGGGCTCCTCTGGAACATCTACTGGTATTTCGTCAAGGGCTACTACGAGAAAACACACGAGCTCCAGGTACAAGTCAAGAGCTACAGACAACACCTCTGGAGAAGGAAAGAAGGGTCTCGACCCCAAACGTCACCTATGCCCTTCTCTCCAGAGATGCTGCCTGTCCCGCTGAGTTACTCCAGCATTTTGTGAATAAAGACCTTCGATTTGTACCAGCATCTGCAGTTATCTTCTTATAAAATTCTTAAGGGGTTGGAGAGGCTAGATGCAGGAAGATTGTTCCCGATGTTGGGTGAAGTCCAGAACAAGGGGTCACAGTTTAAGGATAAGGGGGAAGTCTTTTAGGACCGAGATGAGAACGTTTTTTTTCACACAGAGAGTGGTGAATCTGTGGAATTCTCTGCCACAGAAGGTAGTTGAGGCCAGTTCATTGGCTATATTTAAGAGTGAGTTAGATGTGGCCCTTGTGGCTAAAGAGATCAGGGGGTATGGAGAGAAGGCAGGTACAGGATACTGAGTTGGATGATCAGCCATGATCATATTGAATGGCGGTGCAGGCTCGAAGGGCCGAATGGCCTACTCCTGCACCTATTTTCTATGTTTCTATGTCCCGCTGAGTTACTCCAGCATTTTGTGCCTGTCTTCGGAGCATTAAACCACTATCTGCAGTTCCTTCTGACACAAACTTTTCCCCTCTGGCCAAGCCGTCCGTACCACGGAGAGAAATCTCAAATTGACAATAGACAATAGGTGCAGGAGGAGGCCATTCGGCCCTTCGAGCCAGCACCACCATTCGATGTGATCATGGCTGATCATTCTCAATCAGTACCCCGTTCCTACCTTCTCCCCATACCCCCTGACTCCGCTATCCTTAAGAGCTCTATCTAGCTCTCTCTTGAATGCATTCAGAGAATTGGCCTCCACTGCCTTCTGAGGCAGAGAATTCCACAGATTCACAACTCTCTGACTGAAAACGTTTTTCCTCATCTCAGTTCTAAATGGCCTACCCCTTATTCTTAAACTGTGGCCCCTGGTTCTGGACTCCCCCAACATTGGGAACATGTTTCCTGCCTCTAACGTGTCCAACCCCTTAATAATCTTATACGTTTCGATAAGATCTCCTCTCATCCTTCTAAATTCCAGTGTATACAAGCCTAGACGCAAAAGTACTGGAGTAACTTAGCGGGTCAGGCTGCATCTCTGGAGAAGAAAGTACAGGTGGAGGTTTTGGGTCTGGGACCCTTCTTCAGACAAAGTGGAGGGTAGGGGGTGGGGGTGGGGGGGGGGGGGGGGTGGGGGGGGGGAGAGTAGGAAGGAACTGCAGATGGAGATAGACACAAAATGCTGGAGTAACTCAGCGAGACAGGCAGCATCTCTGGATAGTAGGAATGGGTGACGTTTCAGGTGGAGACCATTCTTCAGAAAGGTCACCCATTCCATCTCCCCAGATATGCCGCCTGTCCCGCTGAGTTACTCCAGTATTTTGTGCCCATGTACTTCGGTGGGGGGAAAGAGTTGGAGGTAAGAAAAGATCAGGGCCAGTAAACAAATGACCTCACGTAAGATGGTGCCCCTGGTGGGCCCATTGTCAACTTGGGAAGGTGTGATCACAAGTGGGATACAATGTAGTAAACTGCATGGGCAAGTTGGGCAAACGACTTGGGTGCAGGGAGGGGGCGAAGGGTGGAGGGGAGGGGTGGGTAGTGTAGGAAGAAGCTGCTTAAATTTGGAGAGTTCAACCTTCAAACCACTGGGCTGGAAGCTACCCAAGCAGGTGTCAGAGGTTATGGGGAGAATGCAGGAGAATGGGTTTAGAAGCGAAAGGTAGTTCAGCCATGATTGATTGGTGGAATAGACTTGATGGGCCGAATGGCTTAATTCTACTCCTGTTCCTTAGGACCTTATAATACGATGTGGCCTTCTGCCAGTCTGCGTGTGGTCTCACTCTGACAATGGAGGAGGTCCAGGACAGAATGGTCAGTACTTTTGATACCAATCTCACTGATTGCAAAGGATTCCTGGGGAGGAATTAATTAGTGGGAGGATTTGAAAGAGGGTTGAAGTGACAGGTAGAAAGAAGTCAATCTTGGCACAAAAAAAAGAGAGGCCATTCGGCCAGCCGAGTCCATGCCGGGTCTTAGAGCACAAGTAACACCAGAAAATAGAAGCAGGATTTAGGCCACTCGGCCCATCAAGTCTGTGCTAGCATTCAATACGTTCATGCCCAGAGTTTCAATTCAAATTACGTGCTTTCCCCCTCAACGTCAGTTTAGCATGAAAACAGGCCCTTTGGCCCATTGAGTCCGCTCTGATCTTCAATCACCTGGTACACACTAGACTTTACTTTAGACTTTAGAGATGCAGCGTGGAAACAGGCCCTGTTCTGCCCACCAAGTCCATGCCGATCAACGGTCACCCAGTACACTAGCACTATCCGACACACACTAGGGACAATTTACAATTTTACCAAGCCAATTTACCTTTGGAGTGTGGGAGGAAACAGAGGCACCCGGAGGAAATAGGAGGCAAATAAGAATTGGAAGGCAGAGTATTATCTGAATGGTGTCAAGTTAGGAAAAGGGGACGTACAAGGGGATCTGGGTGTCCTAGTGCATCAGTCACTGAAAGGAAGCATGCAGGTACAGCAGGCAGTGAAGAAAGCCACTGGAATGTTGGCCTTCTTAACAAGGGGAGTTGAGTATAGGAGCAAAGAGGTCCTTCTGCAGTTGTACAGGGCCCTAGTGAGACCGCACCTGGAGTACTGTGTGCAGTTTTGGTCTCCAAATTTGAGGAAGGATATTCTTGCTATTGAGGGCGTGCAGCGTAGGTTTACTAGGTTAATTCCCGGAATGGCGGGACTGTCATATGTTGAAAGACTGGAGCGACTAGGCTTGTATACACTGGAATTTAGAAGGATGAGAGGGGATCTTATCGGAACGTATAAGATTATTAAGGGGTTGGACACATTAGAGGCAGGAAACATGTTCCCAATGTTGGGGGAGTCCAGAACCAGGGGCCACAGTTGAAGAATAAGGGGTAGGCCATTTAGAACTGAGATGAGGAAAAACATTTTCAGTCAGAGAGTTGTGAATCTGTGGAATTCTCTGCCTCAGAAGGCAGTGGAGGCCAATTCTCTGAATGCATTCAAGAGAGAGCTAGATAGAGCTCTTAAGGATAGCGGAGTCAGGGGGTACGGGGAGAAGGCAGGAACGGGGTACTGATTGGGAATGATCAGCCATGATCACATTGAATGGCGGTGCTGGCTCGAAGGGCCGAATGGCCTCCTCCTGCACCTGTTGTCTATTGTCTATTGAAACCCACGTGGTCACGGGGAGAACCTACAATCTCCGTACAGAGAGTTCCCATAGTCGGGATCGAACCCGGGTCTCTGGTGCTGTAAGGCAGCAACTCCACTCTGTTGCCACAACTATGGCGTTTAAGACTTTTGGATAAGCACAAGGTTATGCAGGGAATGGAGGGTATCATGCACTAATTGTTACACCCTTTATTTACCCGTGCCCTGTGGATGGCTTGTTTGTAAACATGTAAAATCTTTTCTTTGACTGGATAACACATAAAAACTGTTTACTGTACCTCGGTACAGTATATGCAGGTAAATATATGCAGGTAAATAATGGTTGGTCTTATCAGGATGTTCGGCGTGTTAGACATTGTGGGCTGATGGGTCTGTTCCTGTGTTGTATTGTTCAAGGTTTTTTAAGTCATAGGACCAGAGTTAGGAAATTATAGGAAGGATGTCGACAAAATGGAGAGGGTACAGAGGAGATTTACTAGAATGTTGCCTGGGTTTCAGCACTTAGGCTACAGAGAGAGGTTGAACAGGTTGGGTCTTTATTCTTTGGAGCGTAGAAGGTTGATAGAGGTTTTTAAAATTTTGAGAGGGACGGACAGAGTTGACGTGGGTAGGCTTTTCCCTTTGAGAATGGGGAAGATTCCAACAAGGGGACATAGCTTCAGAATTGAGGGACAAAGGTTTAGGGGTAACATGAGGGGGAGAGAGAGAGAGAGAGAGAGAGAGAGAGAGAGAGAGAGAGAAGAGAGAGAGAGAGAGAGAGAGAGAGAGAGAGAGAGAGAGAGAGAGAGGGAGAGGGAGGAGAGAGGGAGGGAGAGGGAGGGAGAGGGAGGGAGAGGGGAGGGAGAGGGAGGAGAGGGAGGGAGAGGGAGAGGGAGGGGGAACTTCTTTACTCAGAGGGTGGTGGCTGTATGGAATGGGCTTCCGGTGGAAGTGGTGGAGGCTGGCTCGATTTTATTATTTAAGAGTAAATTGGATAGGTATATAGATAGGAGGGGATTAGAGGGTTATGGTCTGAGTGCAGGTAGATGAGGACTAGGTCAGGGAGAAATGGTCGGCGTGGACTGGTAGGGCCGGACAGGCCTGTTTCCATGCTGTAGTTGTTATATGGTTATATGGTTATATGGTTAGGCCATTCGGGCCCATCGTCTGCTCAGCCCTTCAATCACGGCTGATCTATCTTCCCCCTCCTAACCCCACACTCCTGCCTTCTTCCCGCAACCTTCGACACTCTTACTATTTCGGAGCGTGTCAATCTCCGCTTCAGAAGGACCCAATTAAGATGGCACGGTGGCGCGGCGGTAGAGTTGCTGCCTCACAGCGCCGGAGACCCGGTTCCGATCCTGATGGGCGGGTGCCGTCTGTACGGAGTTTGTACGTTCTCTCCCCGTGACCTGCGTGGGTTCTCCCCGGGTGTCCCGGTTTCCTCCCACGCTCCAAAGATTTTAAGTTTATACCGATTAGTAAAATTGTAAATTGTCCCTAGCGTGTGTGTAGGATAGTGTTAGTGTGCGGGGGGGGGTCGGTGGTCGGCGTGGTCTCGGTGGTCCGAAGGGCCTGTTTCCGCACTGCTTTTCTAAACTACACTAAAAATGGTCTCCACAGGAGGTCTGATTAAACCAAGGTCTTCAAAAATAGCTACATTTGGAGTGCAGGGGGGCACTCCTAAGGACCTTCTACAACATGGTTGATGGTTGCATCGGCCATCTTCCATGGAGTGGTCTGCTGGAGCAGCAGCATCTCAGCAGCGGAGGGGAAGAGACTCAACAAGCTGGTCAGGAAGGCCAGCTCTGTCCTGGGTTGCCATCTCGACTCAGTGCAGGCAGTGGGAGAGAGGAGGGTGATGGCAAAGCTAACATCGCTGCTGGACAACGACTCCCACCCCATGCAGGAAACTGTCACTGCACTGAGTAGCTCATTCAGTGACAGACTCCTTCACCCCAAGTGCGTGGAGGGGAGATATAGGAGGTCCTTCCTTCCCGCTGCTGTGAGACTGCACAACCAGCACTGACTGCTCCCAGCAGATGTAAGAAAATAACTGCAGATGCTGGTACAAATCAAAGGAATTTATTTCACAAAATGCTGGAGTAACTCAGCAGGTCAGGCAGCAGCTCAGGAGAGAAGGAATGGATGACGTTTCGGGTCGAGACCCTTCTTCAGACTGATGGCAGGGGGGGCGGGACAAAGGAAGGATGTAGGTGGAGACAGGAAGATAGAGGGAGAACTGGGAAGGGGCTCCCAGCAGATGAGTCAACAGTAACAGTTAAGGAATACACAGTAAACTGATGACAATTTATCCTTGTCTTTACTTTTATTTATAATGAATGATCTCGTCAACGAGATCTGGGTGTCCTAGTGCATCAGTCACTGAAAGGAAGCATGCAGGTACAGCAGGCAGTGAAGAAAGCCAATGGAATGTTGGCCTTCATAACAAGAGGAGTTGAGTATAGGAGCAAAGAGGTCCTTCTACAGTTGTACCGGGCCCTGGTGAGACCGCACCTGGAGTACTGTGTGCAGTTTTGGTCTCCAAATTTGAGGAAGGATATTCTTGCTATTGAGGGCATGCAGTGTAGGTTCACTAGGTTAATTCCTGGAATGGCGGGACTGTCGTATGTTGAAAGGCTGGAGCAATTAGGCTTGCATACACTGGAACTTAGAAGGATGAGGGGGGGATCTTATTGAAACATATAAGATAATTAGGGGATTGGACGCATTAGAGGCAGGAAACATGTTCCCAATGTTGGGGGAGTCCAGAACAAGGGGCCACAGTTTAAGAATAAAGGGTAGGCCATTTAGAACGGAGATGAGGAAGAACTTTTTCAGTCAGAGAGTGGTGAAGGTGCGGAATTCTCTGCCTCAGAAGGCAGTGGAGGCCAGTTCGTTGGATGCTTTCAAGAGAGAGCTGGATAGAGCTCTTAAGGATAGCGGAGTGAGGGGGTATGGGGAGAAGGCAGGAACGGGGTACTGATTGAGAGTGATCAGCCATGATCGCATTGAATGGCGGTGCTGGCTCGAAGGGCCGAATGGCCTCCTCCTGCACCTATTGTCTATTGTCTATTGTCCTATCCACTTTGCTCCTGTAGCACTGTAAATTTCCCCGGTGTGGGACGAATAAAGGAATATATTACTATTACTATTATTATCTAATACTTCACTGTGGTGCTCCCAGTCCTCCAAAATGGCTTAGTTTATTTATTTATTGTTGGCCGCTGGTGAGGACATTTATTGCCCCGACCTTAATCGGCCGTGAACCCTGGTCACATGCTGTGCCTTTTCAGAATCAAGCATATTATTGGCATTAGACAATGGACAATAGGTGCCAGGAGGAGGCCATTCGGCCCTTCGAGCCAGCTCCACCATTCAATGTGATCGTGGCTGATCATTCTCAATCAGTACCCCGTTCCTGCCTTCTCCCCATACCCCCTGACTCCGCTATCCTTAAGAGCTCTATCTAGCTCTCTCTTGAATGCATTCAGAGAACTGGCCTCCACTGCCTTCTGAGGCAGAGAATTCCACAGATTTATAACTCTCTGACTGAAAAAATATTTCCTCACCTCCGTTCTAAATGGCCTACCCCTTATTCTTAAACTGTGGCCCTTGGTTCTGGACTCCCCCAACATTGGGAACATGTTTCCTGCCTCTAACGTGTCCAACCCCTTAATAATCTTATACGTTTCGATAAGATCTCCTCTCATCCTTCTAAATTCCAGTGTATACAAGCCTAGTCGCTCCAGTCTTTCAACATACGACAGTCCCGCCATTCCGGGAATTAACCTAGTAAACCTACGCTGCACACCCTCAATAGGAAGAATATCCTTCCTCAAATTTCGAGACCAAAACTGCACACAGTACTCCAGGTGCGGTCTCGCTAGGGCCCTGTACAACTGCAGAAGGACCTCTTTGCTCCTATACTCAACTCTTCTTGTTATGAAGGCCAACATTCCATTGGCTTTCTTCACTGCCTGCTGTACCTGCATGCTTCCTTTCAGTGACTGATGCACGAGGACACCCAGATCTCGTTGTACGTCCCCTTTTCCTAAACTTGACACCATTCAGATAATAATCTGCCTTCCTATTCTTACCACCAAAGTGGATAACCTCACACTTATCCACATTAAACTGCATCTGCCATGCATCCGCCCCACTCACACAGCCTGTCCAAGTCACCCTGCAACCTCATAGCATCTTCCTCACAGTTCACACTGCCACCCAGCTTTGTATCATCTGCAAATTTGCTAATGGTACTTTTAATCCCTTCATCCAAGTCATTGTTTGGTTGAGTTTATTGTCACGTGTACCGAGGTACAGTGAAAGGCTTTTGTCCAGCGGAAAGTCTCTGCACGTGTACAACCTAGCCGTCTTCAGTGTACACATGGTGCAAGGTGAAGACCGATTAAAGACAGTGCGAGGGTCTCCAGTGGGGTAGGTGTTAGCTCCGGACCGCTCTCCAGTTGTCGGTAGAATGGTTCATTCGTTTATCGATGTACAGCAACAAAAACCTTGTGTGAGCAAATATGATTCCAACTGGGTAAGTTTTGCAGATTTCTCCCTTAAAAGTACGCAAGTGAACCGTGTGCCTTTAAGAACGACAAAGCGGCTTTAATTCCTGGTTTATTCAGTTCATTGAGCTTAAGTTCTCTCTCTCCCCACTGTGGATTTGAACTCGGCTGTTTGTCCCAGGCACATCCAGCACTTATTAACTGTTGCCTTACCTACTTGGTATCACAGTGGGCATACAGCGGCGAAACAGGTCCTTTGGCTCAACTTGCCCATGCTGAGCAACTTGACCCTTCTACACTAGTTTCACCTGCCCGCATTTGGCCCACACCCTTCTCAACTTATCCTATCCATGTACCTGTCCAAATCTTTTTTTCTTTAAGGTTGCTATAGTACCTGCCTTAACTACCTCCCCTGTCAGCTTGTTCCATACATCCACCACGCTTTGCGTTAAAAACAAAAGTTGCCCCTCGGTTGCTATTTAAATCTTGCCCTCCTCACCTTAAACCTATGTCCTCTGGTTCTTGATTCTTCTACTCTGGGTAAAAGACTGTGCTTTTACTCTTATCTATTCCTCTCGTGGTCTTATGCACCTCTATAAGATCACCCCTCGACCTCCTGCGCTCCAAGGACTAAAGCCTTATCTTGCTCAACCTCTCCCGATAGCTTAGGCCCTTTGAGTCCTGGCAACATTCTCCTAAACCCGTTTCTTCACTCCTGCCAGCTTTCAAACTTGGAGGACTGAGAGAGAGAATGTGCTGCTGGTTTCGATGAGGAAGGACTGGTCTGGGCATACAATATTTTGCAATACGCTGCCAATTTTATCTCAAGTCAGGTCAAGTTTATTTGTCACATACATATACAAGATGTCTTGTGAAATGAAAGTGGCAACGCCTGCGGATTGTGCTAAACTACAAAACAGAATAGAAAACTAAAATGTTAACACAAAAAATAAATTAATATAGTAAATTAAATTAGTCCCTAGTGATATGAGAGTTAACAGTCCTGATGGCCTGTGGGAAGAAACTCCGTCTCATCCTCTCTGTTTTCACAGCGTGACAGCGGAGGCGTTTGCCTGACCGTACCAGCTGGAACAGTCCGTTGCTGGGGTGGCAGGGGTCCCCCGTAATGTTGCTGGCTCTGGATCTGGACCTCCTGATGTATAGGTCCTGCAGGGGGGCGAGTGTAGTTCCCATGGTGCGTTCAGCTGAACTGCAATTGTCCATGGCGCTGTCTATGTGGAGTTTGCATATTCCTTCTGCGACTGTATGGGATTTCCCCTGGATGCTCCCACCTCACAAGACATGCAGGTTGATAGATGCAAGGAACTGCAGGTGCTGGTTTAAAAAAAAAAGAAAGACCGAATGCTGGAGTAACTGGGCGACTCAGGCAGCATCTCCGCCTGGAACATGGATAGGTGGCATTTTGGGTTGGGAACCCTTCTTTAGACCGATTGTAAAGGGGGGGGGGGGAGAAAGCTGGAAGAGAGATGGGGGTGGGACAAAGCTCGGTAGGTGATAGGTGGATACCAGTGAGGAGGGGGTTGGGGGGTTGATTGGCAGATGGGTGGACAAAGGCCAGAGATGAAGAAAAGACAAAAGACTCTGAGGTAAGGAGAGAAGAGGAGCGAAATATGATGCCAGAGAAGGGTGAAAGGGGACGGGGAATGCGGAGAGGGGTAAACGGCATAGCAGGGGTCATGGGTGCGTATCCAGGTGAGGCAGCGGGAAAAGAGAGGGGATAAAAGATTGATTGGAATAACATATATAACATATAACAACTACAGCATGGAAACAGGCCTGTCCGGCCCTACCAGTCCACGCCGACCATTCTCCCTGACCTAGTCTCATCTACCTGCACTCAGACCATAACCCTCCAATCCCCTCCTATCCATATACCTATCCAATTTACTCTTAAATAATAAAATCGAGCCAGCCTCCACCACTTCCACCGGAAGCCCATTCCATACAGCCACAACCCTCTGAGTAAAGAAGTTCCCCCTCATGTTACCCCTAAACCTTTGTCCCTCAATTCTGAAGCTATGTCCCCTTGTTGGAATCTTCCCCACTCTCAAAGGGAAAAGCCTACCCACGTCAACTCTGTCCGTCCCTCTCAAAATTTTAAAAACCTCTATCAAGTCCCCCCTCAACCTTCTACGCTCCAAAGAATAAAGACCCAACCTGTTCAACCTCTCTCTGTAGCCTAAGTGCTGAAACCCAGGCAACATTCTAGTAAATCTCCTCTGTACCCTCTCCATTTTGTCGACATCCTTCCTATAATTTGGCGACCAGAACTGCACACCATACTCCAGATTCGGCCTCACCAATGCCCTGTACAATTTCAACATTACATCCCAACTTCTATACTCGATGCTCTGATTTATAAAGGCAAGCATACCAAACGCCTTCTTCACCACCCTATCCACATGAGATTCCACCTTCAGGGAACAATGCACAGTTATTCCCAGATCCCTCTGTTCCACTGCATTCCTCAATTCCCTACCATTTACCCTGTACGTCCTATTTTGATTTGTCCTACCAAAATGCAGCACCTCACACTTATCAGCATTAAACTCCATCTGCCATCTTTCAGCCCACCCTTCCAAAAGGCCCAAGTCTCTCTGTAGACTTTGAAAATCTACCTCACTATCAACTACTCCACCTATCTTAGTATCATCTGCATATTTACTAATCCAATTTGCCACACCATCATCCAGATCATTAATGTAAATGACAAACAACAGTGGACCCAACACAGATCCTTGGGGCACTCCACTAGACACTGGCCTCCCACTCCACTAGACACTGGCCTCCAACCTGACATACAATTGTCAACCGTTACCCTCTGGTATCTCCCATTCAGCCATTGTTGAATCCATCTTGCAACCTCACTATTAATACCCAACGATTTAACCTTCTTAATCAACCTTCCATGTGGAACCTTGTCAAATGCCTTACTGAAGTCCATATAGACAACATCCACAGCCTTGCCCTAGGAATAGGTGGCATTCCGGGTCAAGACCCTTCATCTCGACCCGAGATGTCACCTATTCCTTTTCTCCAGAAATGCTGCCTGACCCCCTGGGTCACTCCAGCATTTTGTGGCAATCTTCGGTGTAAACCAGCATCTGCAGTTCTTCCTTGCACCCAAAACGTTGATAGGTCCCATGCAGAGGGTGGTGGGTATAGAAACATAGAAAACATGTGCAGGAGGAGGCTATTCGGCCCTTCGAGCCAGCACCGCCATTCAATATGATCTTGGCTGATCATCCAAAATCAGTGCCCCATTTCCCCTTAATTCCGTTGGCCCTAAGAGCTAAGTCTCTCGCTTGAAAACAATCTGCCAGAGGAGGTAGTTTTAGATTTAGAGACACAGAATTTTTTTTAGATTTAGAGACACAGCGCGGAAACAGGCCCTTCGGCCCACCGAGTCCGCGCCGCCCAGCGATCCCCGCACATTAACACTATCCTACACACACACTAGGGACAATTTTTACATTTACCCAGTCAATTAACCTACGTACCTGTACGTCCTTGGAGTGTGGGAGGAAACCGAAGATCTCGGAGAAAACCCACGCAGGTCACGGGGAGAACGTACAAACTCCGTACAGACGGCGCCCGTAGTCAGGATCGAACCTGAGTCTCCGGCGCTGCATTCGCTGTAAGGCGGCAACTCTACCGCTGCGCCACCGTGCCGCCGGTACTGTTGAGGCAGGTATTGTGACGGCATTTGAAAGACATTTGGACAGGTACATAAATAGGAGAGGTTTAGAGGGATAGAAGGAATGGAGGATGTTTCGGGTTGAGACCTTTCCTCTCGACCCAAAACGTCACCCATTCCTGCTTTCCAGAGATGCTGCCTGTCCCGCTGAGTTACTCCGGCACTTTGTGGCTATCTTCGGTGCTAAACCAGCATCTGCAGTTCCTTCCTACCCTGCTCTCTAGTTGATGTTTAGAGGGATGTGGACCAAATGAAGGCAGAGGGAACTAGCGTAGATTGGACATCTTGATTGACGGTACGGTATGGGCGGCACGGTAGCGCAGCGGTAGAGTTGCTGCTTTACAGCGAATGCAGCGCCGGAGACTCAGGTTCGATCCTGACTACGGGCGCCGTCTGTACGGAGTTTGTACGTTCTCCCCGTGACCTGCGTGGGTTTTCTCCGAGATCTTCGGTTTCCTCCCACACTCCAAAGACGTACAGGTATGTAGGTTAATTGGCTGGGTAAATGTAAAAATTGTCCCTAGTGGGTGTAGGATAGTGTTAATGTACGGGGATCGCTGGGCGGCACGGACTTGGTGAGCCGAAAAGGCCTGTTTCCGGCTGTATATATATGATATGATATATGATATGATGACATGGACCAGTTGGGTTGCAGAGCCTGTTTCTGCGCTGTGTGACTCTGGGACAAAATTTGTAGGTAGGAACCGTCGATGCGAGTTTATACTGAAGTACTGGACACAAAGTACTGGAGTTACACAGCGGGTCAGGCAGCATCTCCGGGGAAGTGGAATAGGTGAAATTTCGGGTCAGAAGTGATATGAAAATTGATTTCTCTAATTTCAGGTAACCCCTGCATTCCCTCTCTTCCCCCTTCTCCAACCTAGTCATCCTACCAGTTCCACTGTCAGCATCCCTGTATCCCTTCCTTATCACCTCTTCCCCAGCCAACAATGGACCATTGTGGGCTCCACCCCTCTTTGGTCACCTGTTGCCGCCCCTGATTTGTTCTGGCCTTTTCCTACCCTCCACTTTCAGTCTGCAGAAGGTTCCCGATCCGAAACGTCACCAATCGAAGTTCTCCAGAGATGCTGTCTGACCTGTTCCAAGATTCAAGATTCAAGATTCAAGATAGCTTTATTTGTCATCCAATATTGGACGAAATTCAGTCACCCACAGTCCAACAATAAAAGCATTAAATAAGCATTAAAATTACACAACCCCAAAAAACCCCCAAAACACAGTCCAACAATAAAAGCATTAATGTCAGGGTAGATCACTTAGAAACACAGAAAATAGGTGCAGGGGTAGGCCATTCGGCCCTTCGAGCCATTCAATATGATCATGGCTGATCATCCAAAATCAGTAGCCCGTTCCTGCTTTCTCCCCAAACCCCTTGATTCCGTTAGCTATACACCTGTGAGCCAAAACATTATGACCTGATGAGCCAAAACATTATGACCACCTGCCTAATATGCTGTTGGTCCTCCGTGTGCAGCCCCATACGCAGCAGGGTGCGATGCACTGTGCATTGTGACACATTCCTCCCGTGACCTCCGTTAAAATTTTCTGCGACTTGTGCCACAGTCGACCTTCTGTCGGTTCGGACCAGACGGGATAGCCTTCGTTGCCCTCGCGCATCGATGAGCCTTGGGCACCCAATACCCTGTCGCCAGTTTGTGGTTTGTCCCTCCTCGGACCACTGTCGGTAGGTACTCACCACTGCTGACCGGGAGCACCCCACAAGCCTTGCCGTTTCAGAGATGCTCTGACCCAGTCGTCTGGCTGTAACCATTTGGCCCTTGTCAAAGTGGCTCAGGTCTTTACTCCTGCCCATTTCTCCTGCATCCAACACATCAACTTCAAGAACTGACTGTTCACTTGCTGCCTAATATATCCCACCCCTTGATAGGTGCCATTGTAACAAGATAATCAATGTTATTCACTTCACCTGTCAGTGGTCAATAGACAATAGGTAATAGGTGCGGGAGTAGGCCATTCGGCCCTTCGAGCCAGCACCACCATTCAATGTGATCATGGCTGATCATTCACAATCAGTACCCCGTTCCTGCCTTCTCCCCATATCCCCTGACTCCGCTATCCTTAAGAGCTCTATCTAGCTCTCTCTTGAATGCATTCAGAGAATTGGCCTCCACTGCCTTCTGTGGCAGAGAATTCCACGGATTCACAACTCTCTGACTGAAAAAGTTTTTCCTCATCTCAGTTCTAAATGGCCTACCCCTTATTCTTAAACTGTGGCCCCTGGTTCTGGACTCCCCCAACATTGGGAACAACTCTCTGAGCCTTTTCAATCTTTCCTCATATGACAGTCCCGCCATCCCAGGGATCAATCTCGTGAACCTACGCTGCACTGCCTCAGTTACAAGGATGTCCTTCCACACTTGCTGCCTTATATATCCCACCCCTTGACAGGTGCCATTGTGGATACGAGATAATCAATGTTATTCACTTCGCCGGTCAGTGGTCATAATGTTTTGGCTCATCGGTGTATCTAACTCTCTCGGGAATACGTAATACAATGTAATGTAACTTTGTGCATTTTGGGTCTGATTTGCAGGTTGTACAGAAGAAGAAGTTTGGTCCCATTTGGACGTCCAAGTTTGGACCCATCTCGGTCATCAACATGGCCAGCGCTGACCTGATTGAGGCCATTCTCCGTCAAGAGGGCAAGTACCCCATCCGAGCCTACATGCCCCACTGGCGGGAGTACCGGGAGTTGAGGGGCCATGCTTACGGGCCCCTCTGTGAGTAAGTATCAGCGGTCTTATGGAGACTTATAGAAACTTACTTGACCAAGTGGACCTGTTGGGCCCAAACCTCTCCTGCAATGGTGCAGCACCCTCTCCTCCCCCACTCCCCCCCTCCCCTCTCCTCCCCCCTTCTCCCTCCCTCCTCCCCCACCAACCCTCCCCCTCCCCTCCCTCTTTCTCCTCTTCCCCCCTTCGCCTCCCCCTCCCACTCTCCTCCCCTCGTCCACTCTTCCCTCCTCCCCACCTCTCCCTCCCTCCCCCCTCCTCTCCCTCTCCCTCCCCCTTCTCTTCACCCCTTCATCTCCCTCCTCCCCTCCCCCTCCTCCCCTCCCCTCACCTCCCCTTACCCCTCCTCCCCCCTCCTCCCCTGCCCCCCTCCCTCCACCCCCTCCCCTTCCCCTCCTCCCCCACTCCATCCCCCTCAACCCCTCTTATCCTCCCTCTGCCACTGAAGGTAGTGGAGGCCATTTTACTGGATGTTTTCAAGAGAGGTTAGATTTAACGGAATGAAGGGATATGGGGGGAAAAGCAAGAACGGGGTACTGATTTGAGATGATCAGCCATGATCACATTGTATGGCGGTGCTGGCTCGAAGGGCCGAATGGCCTACACCACCTGCACCTATTTTTCTATGTTTCTATGCTTCTATGCCTTTCATAAGTTCATCAATGATAGGAGTAGAATTAGGCCATTCGGCCCTTCAAATCTACTCCATCCAATCAAGGCTGACCTATCCCTCCCTGCCAACTCCATTCTCCTGCCTTTTCCCCATAAAGCCTGACACCCGTACTAAACATCGAAACATAGAAAATACGTGCAGGTGGAGGCCATGGGCCCTTCATGACAGCACCACCATTCAATATGATCATCACTAACCATCCAGAAATCAGTACCCCGCTCCTGCCTTCTTCCCATATCCCTTGATTCCGTTAGCCCTGAGAGCTAAATCTAACTCTCTCTTGAAATACATCAAGAATCTATCTACCTCAGTCTTAAAAATATCCACTGACTCGGCCTCCACAGCCTTCTGTGCCAGTGAATTCCACAGATTCACCACCCTCTGACTAAAGAAATTCCCCCTCATCTCCTTCCCAAAGGAATGTCCTTTTATCCTGAGGCTGTGGCCTCTGGTCCTCGACTCTTCCACCAATGGAAACATCCTCTCCACGTCCACTCTATCCAGGCCTTTCACTGTTCAGTAAGTTTCGATGAGGTCCCCCCTCATCCTTCTAAGCTCCAGCGAGTACAGGCCCAGTAACTCAGAGCCTCAATATCGGACGTGGACAATGCGCTCTGCTGGGGCTCCCCACGGTGGCGCGGTGGTAGAGATGCTGCCTTACAGCGTCAGAGACCCGGGCGGCGAGGACCCGGTGGGCCGAAGGGCCTGTTTCTGCACTGTATCTCTAAATCTGACTACAGCTGACTACGGCTGCTGTCTGTACGGAGTTTGTACGTTCTCCCCGTGACCTGCGTGGGTTTTCCCTGAGACATTCGGTTTCCTCCCACACTCCAAAGACGTACAGCTTTGTAGGTTAATTGGGTTTGGTATAAATGTATATTAGACAATAGACAATTCAACAGTTCAACAGAGCTTTATTTGTCATTCGGTACCAAGGTACCGAACGAAACTACATAGCAGTCACACACAAAAAAGAACACAAGACACATGACCCCAACACAAACGTCCATCACAGTGACTCCAAACACCCCCTCACTGTGATGGAGGCAACAAAACTTCCACTCTCTTCCCCACGCCCACGGACAGGCAGCTCGTCCCCGACCGACCCGCACAGTCCCCGTAAGGGGATGGAAGTCCCCGCGGCCGAGTCGCACCAGGCGCTGAAACGTCTCGCGGCCGAGCCGGACGATTGAAGGCCCCGCGACCAAGCCGTGCGCAGCTAAGTCCCGCGGCCGAGCCGCGCCGGGCGATGTTAGGCCCCGCGGCCGTGCCGCACCGGGCGATGGAAGGCCCCGCGACCAAGCCGCACCGGGCACTGTTAAGTCCAGCGGCCGAGCCGCACCGGGCGATGTTAAGTCCAGCGGCCGAGCCGCGCCGGGCGATGGAAGGCCCCGCGGCCGAGCCGCACCCCGTGCCGTGAGGAAGAGACCTAAAAGAGAAAAGTTTCCCCACCCCCACCCGCACCACCACCCCCCCCACCCACACCACCACCCCCCACACATACACAACCAAAAAAAACCAAAAACCATCCCAACACTGACACACAACAAAAAAAAAGAGGAAAAAAGACGAACAGACTGCTAGCGAGCCGCAGCCGTTAGGCGATGCCACTTCCGCAATAGGTGCAGGAGTAGGCCATTCGGCCCTTTGAGCCAGCACCGCCATTCAATGTGATCATGGCTGACCATTCACAATCAGTACCCCGTTCCTGCTTTCTCCCTATACCCCCTGACTCCGCTATCTTTAAGAGCCCTACCTAGCTCTCTCTTTAATGCGTTCAGAGAATTGGCCTCCACTGCCTTCTGAGGCATTGAATTCCACAGATTCACAACTCTGCCCAACCCAGGTGGCTATTTGCGTGCCAGCCACAGAAGCAGATCAACAAACACATATTACAATCGCTCCACACTCTTAAATCTCTTTTCACTGTAAATGGCACGATTGTAATCGTGTATTGTCTTTCCGCTGACTGGTTAGCACGCAACAAAAAGCTTTTCACCGTACCTCGGTACACGTGACAATAAACTAAACTGGAGCTGAAACAAACATCGTGGGCTGAAGGGCCTTTTCCCTGTGCTGTATCTTCTTTTGATAGACACAAAATGCTGGAGTAACTCAGCGGGACAGGCAGCACCTCTGGAGAGGAGGAATGGGTGACGTTTCGGGGTCGTCAGACTCGACCGGAAGGAGGGTCCCGACCTGAAACGTCACCCATTCCTTCTCTCCAGAGTTGCTACATGTCCCGCTGAATTACTCCAGCATTTTGTGTCCACCTTCGGTTTAAACCCGCACCTGCACTTCCTTCCTGCACTGCATCCTCTTATAGACAATAGACAATAGGTGCAGGAGGAGGCCATTCTGCCCTTCGAGCCAGCACCGCCATTCAATGTGATCATGGCTAATCATTCTCAATCAGTACCCCGTTCCTGCCTTCTCCCCATACCCCCTGACTCTGCTATCCTTAAGAGCTCTATCTAGCTCTCTCTTGAATGCATTCAGAGAATTGGCCTCCACTGCCTTCTGAGGCAGAGAATTCCACAGATTCACAACTCTCTGACTGAAAAGGTTTTTTCTCATCTCAGTTCTAAATGGCCTACCCCTTATTCTTAAACGGTGGCCCCTTGTTCTGGACTCCCCCCAACATTGGGAACATGTTTCCTGCCTCTAACGTGTCCAACCCCCTAATAATCTTATACGTTTCGATAAGATCTCCTCTCATCCTTCTAAATTCCAGTGTATACAAGCCTAGCCGCTCCAGTCTTTCAACATTCCGGGAATTAACCTAGTAAACCTACGCTGCACGCCCTCAATAGCAAGAATATCCTTCCTCAAATTTGGAGACCAAAACTGCACACAGTACTCCAGGTGCGGTCTCACTAGGGCCCCGTACAACTGCAGAAGGGCCTTGTGTTTTATGTCCTTTGTTCCTGGGGTTTGGAATGGAAGGCAGCAGAATGATCTTTCTTTCTACGCCGCAGGTACGGGAAAGAGTGGTTTCACATCCGCAGTATGCTGAACCCCAAGATGTTGAAGCCCAAGGAGGTGGCCAATTACTCCCCAGCGATCAGCGAAGTGGTGACAGACTTTGTGAAGCGGATCCGGTGGGCGAGGGCGACCCATGGAGGGGGAGTGATGGTGCACGACATCTCCAACGAACTCTACAAGTTTGCATTTGAAGGTATTTGAAGGATGTTTTTTGTGATATCTAGTTCATTAAAGTTTAGCTCAGTTTCGTTTAGAGATACAGCGCGGAAACGGGCCCTTCGGCCCACCGAGTCCGCGCCGACCAGCGGTCCCCGCACACTAACACTATCCTACACACACCGGGGACAATTTACTCTTAAGCCAAGCCAATTCACCCACAAAACCTGCACGTCTTTGGAGTGTGGGAGGAAACCGAAGATCTCGGAGAACGCAGGTCACGGGGAGAACGTGCGAACTCCGTGCGGACAGCAGCCGTCGTCGGGATCGAACCCGGGTCTCTGGCGCTGTGAGGCAGCAACTCTACCGCTGCGCCACCGTGACGCCGTGCCAAACGTTTAGTTCATTGTCACGTGTACCGAGGTACTGCGAAAATCCTTTTGTTGCTTGCTAACCAGTCAGCGGAAAGACTATACTTGAATGCAATCGAGCCGTCCACAGTGTACAGATACAGGGTAAAGAGGAAAAACATCCAATTCATGATTTTGCAGAATATATGCCATGCAGAAGTTTGATAAACAATAGACAATAGGTGCAGGAGGAGGCCATTCGGCCCTTCGAGCCAGCACCGCCATTCAATGTGATCATGGCTGATCATTCTCAATCAGTACCCCGTTCCTGCCTTCTCCCCATACCCCCTGACTCCGCTATCCTTAAGAGCTCTATCTAGCTCTCTCTTGAATGCATACAGAGAATTGGCCTCCACTGCCTTCTGAGGCAGAGAATTCCACAGATTCACAACTCTCTGACTGAAAAAGTTTTTCTTCATCTCAGTTCTAAATGGCCTACCCCTTATTCTTAAACTGTGGCCCCTTGTTCTGGACTCCTCCAACAAGTAGATCAGATATCTTTGCTTTCCAACTTTGTGGTTGCCAATGTTCAACCTTACTCAGACCCTTCTGATTTAACTCTATCAATCTCAGTCCCGAAGGGTTTTATTAATCCAGCGTTCAAGGTCTACATTTCAGTTTGGTTTTGTTTATTGTCACGTGTGCCGAGATACCGCAAAAAGCTTTTCGTTGCGTGCTATCCAGTCAGCGGAAAGTCTAAACGTGAGTACAATGGAGCCGTCCGCAGTGTACAGACACAGCAGGGCGAAGGCCGCGGACTTCAATAGGATCAACAAACTCATCGGGAAGGTTGGCTCCGTCCCTGGGGGCAGAGTTGGATTCGTGGGAGGTGGTCTTGGAGGGGAGGGTGCTCCTCAAACTGCGGAGCATCCTGGACAATAGAGCTCACCCCCCTCCGTGACACACTGGTCAACCTGAGGAGCACCTTCAGTAACAGACCGTTATCCACCAAGGTGCAGCCCAGAATGCCACAGGAGAACCTCCTTCCATGTGGCTATCAAACCGGACAACTCCCCCCCCCTTCTGTCGTGGGGCATAAAAACATAGACATAGAAACATAGAAAATAGGTGCAGGATTAGGCCATTCGGCCCTTCGAGCCTGCACCGCCATTCAATATGATCATGGCTGATCATCCAACTCAGTATCCCGTACCTGCCTTCTCTCCATACCCCCTGATCCCTTTAGCCACAAGGGCCACATCTAACTCCCTCTTAAATATAGCCAATGAACTGGCCTCAACGACCTTCTGTGGCAGAGAATTCCACAGATTCACCACTCTGTGTGAATAAAAACGTTCTCATCTCGGTCCTAAAAGACTTCCCCCTTATCTTTAAACTGTGACCCCTTGTTCTGGACTTCTCCAACATCGGGAACAATCTTCCTGCATCTAGCCTGTCCAACCCCTTAAGAATTTTGTAAGTTTCTATAAGATCCCCCCTCAATCTTCTAAATTCCAGCGAGTACAAGCCGAGTCTATCCAGTCTTTCTTCACCAATCAATCTGGTGAACCTTCTCTGTACTCCCATTTGTGTGAGAAAGTTACCCGGCAGACTGAGACTGACTTCCCCCCCCCCACCTCCTCAATCTTTGCACATCTCCTAACCCTCTCCACTCGTCACTTTAATTTCATCTTTCATGTATTTTGTGTTTTTACGACTGTTGGCAGATCAATTTCCCTCCTGGGATAAATAAAGTTCTATCGTATCGTATAGGGAATAACGATAAGTGCAAGATAAAGTCCTTTAAAGTCCAATTAAAGAAAGTCCCAGGGTCTTCAATGAGGTAGATGGTAGTTCAGCACTGCTCTCTGGTTGTGGTAGGACAGTTCAGTTGCCCGATAACAGCTGGGAAGAAACTGTCCCTGAATCTGCAGGTGTGCTTTTTCACACTTCTGTACCTCTTGCTGCATCAGCACTTCCTGACTCTTATACTCAAGTATACCGTTAGGGTAATAGACAATCATAGAGTGATACAATGTGGAAACAGGCTCTTTGGCCCAACCTGCCCACACCGACCAACATGTCCAAGTTACACAAGTCCCACCTGCCTGTGTTAGGTCTACTTCCCTCCAAACCTGTCCTATCCATGTACCTGTCTAACTGTTTCTTAAAAGGTGGGCTAGTCCCAGCCTCAAATGCCTCCTCTGGAGGACAGTAACAAAGTGGCTGGAGTAACTCAGTGGGTCAGCCAGCATCTGTAGAGGAAAAGGATGGGTGACAGACCCGACCCGAATCATCACCCATCCTTTTTCTCCACAGATGCTGGCTGACCCACTGAGTTACTCCAGCCACTTTGTGTCGAACGATGTTCACATATCTGTCCAGTCCAGTCTGAAGAAAGGTCACGACCCAAAACGTCACAAAAAGGCAAGGGGCCACAGTTTGAATAAGGGGTAGGCCATTTAGAACGGAGATGAGGAAAAACTTTTCAGTCAGAGAGTTGTGAATCTGTGGAATTCTCTGCCTCAGAAGGCAGTGGAGGCCAAGTCTCTGAATGCATTCAAGAGAGAGCTAGATAGAGCTCTTAAGGATAGCGGAGTCAGGGGGTACGGGGAGAAGGCAGGAACGGGGTACTGATTGAGAATGATCAGCCATGATCACATTGAATGGTGGTGCTGGCTCGAAGGGCCGAATGGCCTCCTCCTGAACCTATTGTCCATTGTCTATTGAGTAACTCAGCAGGTCGGGTAGCATCTCTGGAGAAAAAGAACAGCTGACGTTTCGGGTCGAGACCCGTCTTCAGGCTGAGAGTCAGGGGAAAGTTTCTTGGTAACATAGAGATAATAATACTGTGCCGCCCCTCAATGATTAGCCATGGACGACTAATGCTTGCGTTGCTGGTAAAATCATTGACTGAAATAAAACATAAAGACTAGTGTCACACTTTGAGAAGTGCGCGTGCCACCTGATGCCTTTTCTAGTTTCCCTCTCCCAGTAGCTGATTGGGACTTGATATGGAAGTTAAAAGCCAAATCTCTCTTAATAATTAGCTCGCCCTCAGTATTTCACAACTTGTCGATCTTTAGACCTTTGCACCAAGTCTCTTGTGTCTCCATCCCACTGCCGCTTGGAGGGGGTGGGGTGGGGGGGGGGGGGGTGGAGGGGGTGGGGGAGGGGGAGTGGGGGGGCGGCACCCGGCCCAGTGTGCGGGAGTGGCGGCCAATGAGGGGGGAGTCAATAGTCAATAGTCGTTTATTTGTCACATGTGTAGTGAAATGAAAAATGACCCGCAGTTCAACAATAAGACCAATAAGAATAATCAATAAATATGCAATAACACATACAATCATAAACTAACACCAAACAAAAGAAACATCCATCACAGTGAGTCTCCTCCAGTCCCTCCTCACTGTGATGGAAGGCCAGAATGTCTTTCTCTCTTCCCCGGCCGTCTTCTCCCGCGGTCGTGGCTCCCGACATTGAAGCTCCCGCCGGGTGGAGAAAATCCCGCGGCCTATTCCAGAGACGGTCCACGGTGGGCCGACCCAAGCCCCGCGATTCGGGGCGGGCGAAGACGCTGCCGCTGCCGGAGCTCCCGATGTCGGCCCCCACCCAGGGGCCTGCGGGCTTCCGACGTCCACGCGGCCCGCGCCGATGCCTCCGGAGACGAGTCGCAGCCGCTCCCGCAGCATCCGAAGGCAGCCAGCGCCGCAGGTGGTGAGTCCGGGCCGCGGGCTCTGCGAACCAGAGCCCCAGGTGGTCCCAGCCGGAGCCCGTCAGCTCCAGGTGCATGGCCGGTGGTAGGCCGCAGCGGGAACGGAGACAATACACAGAAAACAAAGGTCGCGTCTCCGTTCGGGAGAGACAATGTTACAGTCCCCCCCCCCCCCCCCACATAACGCACAACCACAAACACTACATCATATTTAAACGACAATTAAGACAAAAACAACAAAAAATACAAAAGACAAACGGACTGCAGGCAAGCCGCAGCTGTGAGGGCAGCGATGGCTCCCTTTAGACCTTTGTCCTCTGACGAGAGCTGTCATGCAGCTGGCCGCAGTGATTGTCGATAGGGGCCATGGTCAGTGGCTCCCTCTCCCCTTTCCTCTCCCTCCCTAGCCCGCCCCGGGGAGTTTTAAGGGAGGGGGGGGGGCTTGCCAGGCCCACAGGAGAGATTTGGGCCCAGGGGGCCCACGCCCATTCAGTGATGATATAAATCTCCATAACCGCAGAAGGCAGTGGGGGCCAATTCACTGGATGCAGTCAAGAGAGAGTCACATTTAGCTCTAAGGGCTAACTGAATCAAGGGATATGGGCAGAGAGCAGGAACGGGGTACTAACTTTGGATGACCAGCCATGGGAACCCAACGGCCTCACGCCTGCGCAGTTGGCGCCCGTTGGTCTGATAGACAATAGACAATAGGTGCAGGAGGAGGCCATCCGGCCCTTCGAGCCAGCACTGCCATCCAATGCGATCATGGCTGATCATTCTCAATCAGTAGATACTTACCTAAGATGGCCGCCGGATCCGAACGTGCGCAGAACAAACGGGTCCGCGCTCGCGCAGTTGGGGCCCGTTGATCTGACACCGATTTCAATGAAACCTCTTCCATTAGCACCAAAGGGACGACGGTGAGTAAGGTGGGCCTAAAATTGTCGCGCTATCGTGTACCGTTTTGGTTGTAGTTCAGGAACAAACAAACAAACAAACATATGGACGAGAGTTTTAGTATATAGATAGAATAGATAGATAGATAAGAGGCTTAGGTAAACTGACAGGCCAAAGTCTTTCCCCCAGGTAGGTTAATCTATAAAAAGAGGGCATAGACTTTAGGCGAGGGGTGAGAGAGATAAAAGGGACCTGAGGGCAACTTTCTCGCACAGAGGGTGGTGCGTATATTGGACGGACTGCAGAGGACATGCCAGAGGACATGCCAGAGGACATGCCAGAGGCGGGTCCACTTAAAATTCACTTCAAAGAATGGTGTAGGAAGGAACTGCAGATGCGGGATTAAACCGAAGGTAGACACAAAATGCTGGAGTAACTCAGCGGGACAGGCTGCATCTCTGGAAAGAAGGAATGAGTGGCGTTTCGGGTCGAGACCCTTCTTCAGTCTCCTCTGTATTCTAGTGAATACAAGGCCCAGTGCCGACAAACGCTCATCAGAGGTTAACCTGCTCATTCCTGGGATCATTCTTGTAAACATCCTCTGGACCCTTCTCATCTCCTTCCGAAAGACCATATGTTGAAAGACTGGAGCGACTAGGCTTGTATACACTGGAATTTAGAAGGATGAGTGGGGATCTTATTGAAACGTATAAGATTATTAAGGGGTTGGACACATTAGAGGCAGGAAACGTGTTCCCAATGTTGGGGGAGTCCAGAACAAGGGGCCACAGTTTAAGAATAAGGGGTAGGCCATTTAGAACGGAGACGAGGAAAACCTTTTTCAGTCAGAGAGTTGTGAATCTGTGGAATTCTCTGCCTCAGAAGGCAGTGGAGGTCAATTCTCTGAATGCATTCAAGAGAGAGCTAGATAGAGCTCTTAAGGATAGCGAAGTCAGGGGGTATGGGGAGAGGGCAGGAACGGGGTACTGATTGAGAATGATCAGCCATGATCACATTGAATGACGGTGCTGGCTCGAAGGGCCGAATGGCCTACTCCTGCACCTATTGTCTGTTGTCTATCGTCTATTGAAAGGGACGTCCTTTTATTCTGAGGCTATGGCCACTGGACTTAGACACTGCCACCAGTGAAAGCATCCTCTACACATCCACTCTGTCTATGGCCTTCCGCTATTCGGTGAGTTGCAATGAGGTTTCAAGCAAGCACGGTTGCCCTGTAAATGCTGACCAGGCTGTTTTTCCACTCTTGTCTCTGCTAGGAATCTGCACCATCCTCTTCGAAACCAGGATGGGATGTCTGGAAGACAAGATCCCCGAGGAGACACAGAAGTTCATCGAGGCCGTCTTTGAGATGTTCCATTGCTCTGCCATCGTGGTCTTTTTCCCAAAAGTGTTGTGGCCGTACATCTCCCACTGGAAAAAGTTTGTGGCTGCCTGGGACTACATCTTTTATATCAGTAAGATGAGATCAGATGCAGTGCGTTACAGTGCAGCTTTATAGACCTGTCCCTGCGGGAAGTGGAATTCTCTGCCTCAGAAGGCAGTGGAGGCCAATTCTCTGAATGCATTCAAGAGAGAGCTAGATAGAGCTCTTAAGGATAGCGGAGTCAGGGGGTATGGGGAGAAGGCAGGAACGGGGTACTGATTGAGAATGATCAGCCATGATCACATTGAATGGCGGTGCTGGCTCGAAGGGCCGAATGGCCTCCTCCTGCTCCTATTGTCTATTGTCTATTGTTGTGTGCTGTTGTGTGCTAAGGGTGGCGCAGCGGTAGAGTTGCTGCCTTACAATGCTTCTCTTGTCTATTGTCTGCAGACCTGCAAGTGGATATGCAGGGAGTGGATGGATATGGATTACCTGCAGGCAAAGCAGATTAGTTTAACTTGACAACATGTTCATAGAAACATAGAAACATAGAAAAGAGGTGCAGGAGGAGGCCATTCGGCCCTTCGAGCCAGCGCCGGCCGCCCTTCATTGTGATCATGGCTGATCATCCACAATCAGTAACCCGTGCCTGCCTTCTCCCCATATCCCTTGATTTCGCTACCCCCTAGAGCTCTATCTATATTGAATTCATCCAGTGATTTGGCCTCCACAAATTCACAACTCTCTGGGTGAAAAAGTTCCTTCTCACCTCAGTTTTAAATGGCCTCCTTTTAAATTTGCTACCATTAGCAAATTTGCAGATGATAGAAAGCTGGGTGGTAGTGTCAACTGTGAGGAAGATGCTATGAGGTTGCAGGGTGACTTGGACAGGTTGTGTGAGTGGGCGGATGCATGGCAGATGCAGTTTAATGTGGATAAGTGTGAGGTTATCCACTTTGGTGGTAAGAATAGGAATGCAGAGTATTATCTGAATGGTGTCAAGTTAGGAACAGGGGACGTACAATGAGATCTGGGTGTCCTAGTGCATCAGTCACTGAAAGGAAGCATGCAGGTACAGCAGGCAGTGAAGAAAGCCAATGGAATGTTGGCCTTCATAACAAGAGGAGTTGAGTATAGGAGCAAAGAGGTCCTTCTGCAGTTGTACAGGGCCCTAGTGAGACCGCACCTGGAGTACTGTGTGCAGTTTTGGTCTCCAAATTTGAGGAAGGATATTCTTGCTATTGAGGGCGTGCAGCGTAGGTTCACTAGGTTAATTCCCGGAATGGCGGGACTGTCGTATTTTGAAAGACAAGAGTGGCTAATGTTCCCAACAAGGGGCCACAGTTTAAGAATAAGGGGTAGGCCATTTAGAGCTGAGATGAGGAAAAACATTTTCAGTCAGAGAGTTGTGAATCTGTGGAATTCTCTGCCTCAGAAGGCAGTGGAGGCCAATTCTCTGAATGCATTCAAGAGAGAGCTAGATAGAGCTCTTAAGGATAGGGGAGTTAGGGGGAATGGGGAGAAGGCAGGAACGGGGTACTGATTGAGATTGATCAGCCATGATCACATTGAATGGCGGTGCTGGCTCGAAGGGCCGAATGGCCTCCTCCTGCACCTATTGTCTATTGTCTATTGTCTATTCTAAGACTGTGGCCCCTGGTTCCAGACTCCGGACACGTTCAGTACGGACATTGTGGGCCGAAGGGCCTGTTCCTGCGCTGTGCACTGAACCCTCCTGTGACGGCTTAGTTTAGTGATTCAGCGTGTAAACAGGCCCTTCGGCCCACTGAGTCCACGCCGACCAGCGATCGCCCCGCACAACAACGCTATCCTGTACACGAGCGACAATTCCACAGAAGCCAATTAGTCTCTTCTGTCTTTAGCCGAGAAGCTCGTGAACAAGAAGATGAAAGAGATCCAGGCGAACATGGCGAATGGGAAGGAGGTGAATGGGGAATATCTCACTTATCTGCTAACCAACACCACAATGACGCCCGTGGACATCTACGGCAGTCTTTCTGAGGTGCTGTTGGCTGCAGTGGACACAGTAAGGGCAACAAGTTTTTAAAAATAATGATCGAATCAAATGCAAGTCACCCCTTTAGACATTAGAGATGCAGTGTGGAAACAGGCCCTTCGGCCCATCGGGGCGGCACTGTCCAGCGATCACCCCGTACACAAGCACAGCCCTGCTCACCAGGGACAGTTCATTATTTTTACAGAAGCCAATTAACCTGCAATACTGCACATCTTTTAGATTTTTTTAGATTTAGAGATGCAGCGCAGAAACAGGCCCTTCGGCCCACCGGGTCCGCGCTGCCCAGCGATCCCCGCACACTAACACTATCCTACACCCACTAGGGACAATTTTTACATTTGCCCAGCCAATTAACTTATAAACGTGCACGTCTTTGGAGTGCGGGAGGAAGCCGAAGATCTCGGAGAAAACCCACGCAGGTCACGGGGTGAACGTGCAAACTCCGCACAGACGGCGCCCGTAGTCAGGATCGAACCTGAATCTCCGGCGCTGCATTCGCTGTAAGGCAGCAACTCTACCGCCGCGTCACCGTGCCATCTTCGGAGTGTGGGAGGAAACCGGGGCACCCGGAGAAAACCCTCGCCGGTCACGGGGAGAGCGTGCAAACATCGTACAGGCAGCACCAAAACCTGCCGACTCATGAGTACGTTGGGTGGTGGTATAGTGCTGAGCAGTAGAGTTGCTGCCTTACAGCACCAGAGACCCGGGATCGATCCTGACTATGGGTGCTGTCTCTACCGAGTTTGTACCTACCCTGTGTGGTTTGTCTCCAAGTCCTTCGGTTTCCTCCCACACTCCAAAGACGGGTGCGGGTTTGCAGGTCCATTGGCTTGGTATAAATGTAAAATTGTCCCTAGAGTAGGATAGTGTTAAGGTGCGGGGATCGCTGGCAGGCACGGACTCGGTGGGCCGAAGGGCCTGTTTCCGCGCTGTGTCTATAAACGTTACTAAACCAAATGACTCTGTTGCGTGAGGACACGCCACGAACTCCAGTGACGACATTTGTCTTTCCTTTCAGACGTCAAACACAACTTCTTGGATCCTGTACAATCTGGCCAAGGAGCCATCCATTCAGCAGCAGCTGTATGAAGAAGTGAACGGTGTTTGCCCAGGAGACCAGCTCCCAGTTGCAAAGGACTTTGGCCACATGCCCCTTTTGAAAGCTGTGGTCAGAGAGACCCTCCGGTAACATATCAGCACATGGAGAGGGTCCAGAGGAGGTTCACAAGAATTGATCCCAGGAATGAGTGGGTTAGCTTGTGATGAGCGTTTGACCACACTGGGCCTGTACTCGCTGGAGTTTAGAAGTTTGAGGGGTGGGGGGGGGGGGGGGGGCCTCAAAACCTTTTTCAGTCAGAGAGGGCGGCACGGTGGCGCAGCGGTAGAGTTGCCGCCTTACAGCGAATGCAGCGCCGGAGACTCAGGTTCGATCCTGACTACGGGCGCCGTCTGTACGGAGTTTGTACGTTCTCCCCGTGACCTGCGTGGGTTTTCTCAGAGATCTTCGCTTTCCTCCCACACTCCAAAGACGTACAGGTATGTAGGTTAATTGTCTGGGTAAAATGTAAAAATTGTCCCTAGTGGGGTGTAGGATAGTGTTAATGTACGGGGATCGCTGGGCGGCGCGGTCTCGGTGGGCGGAAGGGCCTGTTTCCGCGCTGTATCTCAAAATCTAAAAAAATCAAAAATCTAAATCTGTGGAGAGTTGTGAGAGCTGTGGAATCTGTGGAATTCGCTGCCTCAGAAGGCAGTGGAGGCCAATTCTCTGAATGCATTCAAGAGAGAGCTAGATAGAGCTCTTAAGGATAGCAGAGTCAGGGGGTATGGGGAGAAGGCAGGAACGGGGTACTGATTGAGAATGATCAGCCATGATCACATTGAATGGCGGTGCTGGCTCGAAGGGCCGAATGGCCTACTCCTGCCCCTATTGTCTATTGTCATTGAAACTTACAGAACAATGAAAGGCTTAGATGGAGTGGATGTGGAGAGGATGTTTCCACTGGTGGGAGAGTCTAGGACCGGAGGTCACTGCCTCAGAATTAAAGGGCTCTCTTTTTGGAAAGGAGGTGAGGAGGAACTTCTTTATTCAAGAGGGTCATTAATCTGTGGAACTCATTGCCACAGCGGGCTGTGGAGGCCAAGTCAGTGGATATTTTTAAGGCAGAGATAGACAAATTCTCGATGAGGACGGGTGTCAAGGGTTATGGGGTGAAGGCAGGAAAGTGGGATTAGGAGGCAGATTGAATGGCGGAGTAGACTCGATGGGCCGAATGGCCTAATTCTACTCCTATAACTTGCGAACATTCTGCACCCACTCCTTCTTTCTCCTTGCTTGAGTTTGGGTTTAGTTTATTGTCACTTGTGCCGAGAAACAGTGAAAAGCTTTCAGTGTTGTTGCTTGTGCTAAATCAGTCAGCGGAAAGACAATGCATGGTTACAATCGAGCCGTCCACAACCATGGTTACAGCCCTTTACTGAAACAGTGCAAGGAACCATCCGAAAGAACAGGAACACCGAGTTGAATAACTAATATAAGGATAAAGGGAATAATGTTTATAGACAATAGACAATAGGTGCAGGAGGAGGCCATTCGGCCCTTCGAGCCAGCACCGCCGTTCAATGTGATCATGGCTGATCATTCTCAATCAGTACCCCGTTCCTGCCTTCTCCCCATACCCCCTGACTCCGCTATCCTTAAGAGCTCTATCTAGCTCTCTCTTGAATGCATTCAGAGAATTGGCCTCCACTGCCTTCCGAGGCAGAGAATTCCACAGATTCACAACTCTCTGACTGACAACGTTTTTCCTCATACTCTCTGACTGAAAAGGTTTTGCCTCATAAGTTTTTAATGCAAGATAATTTTTTACATTTACCAAGCCAATTTACCTACATACCTGACAGACACAAAATGCTGGAGTAACTCAGCGGGACAGGCAGCATCTCTGGAGTGAAGGAATGGGTGACGTTTCGGGTCGAGACCCTTCAGCATTTTGTGTCTATCCTTGATTTAAACCAGTATCTGCAGTTCTTTCCCGCCTACATACTTGTACGTCTTTGGAGTGTGGGAGAAAACCGAAGATAATAATAATAATAATAATAATATATTTATTTTATATAGCGCCTTAACACATGCACAAAGCGCTTTACAAATACAATTAACATAGAAACAAACAGACAAACAGACAAACTATCCTGACGGAAAAGCGGCGAATACTCAACGCCAGCGTCCTCTCACGTCAGGGTCCGGCAGTAGACATTAAAGAACACAAGACACACAGATACAATTTTTTACACAAAACAGCCATCACAGTGATTGCTCTAGGCATACCCTCACTGTGATGGAAGGCAAAGTCTTATCTCCTCCTCGTTCTTCTCCCGTGGCGCCACGAGGCGATCGAGGCTCCCAACCCCTTGAAGCCCCCACCGGGCGATGGAAAGTCCCAGGGTCGAGCCGAGCAGGCCGATGAAAGTCCTGAGCCCCCACCGGGCGATGGAAAATGCCGCGGCCGAGCCACGCAGGGCGATGAGAGTCCTGAGCCCCCACCGGGCGATGGAAAGTGCTGCGGCCGGGCCACGCAGGGTGATGAAGGGCCTGCGGGCGGGTTGATCGTGCCTCGTGCTTCGGGGCGGTTGAAGCTGCTACGGCTGGAGCTCCCAAAAGCCGGTCGCCAGCCAGGGTCCTGCGAGCTCCCGATGTTGCGGTCTGCAGGGCCCACGGCCGAAGCCTCCGAGATGGTAAGTCCAGGCCCTGCGACCGGAGTCTTCGAGGTCGATCCCAGCTGGAGGCCGCCGACTCCACGTTGTTAGGCCGTTGCGCGAACGGAGATACGACACGGTAAAAGTCGCATCTCCGTTGAGGAGGAGATTTAAAAAAAGGTTTCCCCCAACCCCCCCACCACCCCCTACATACACAGAATTAAAAATAAAACAAAACGTACATTTAACATCGACAATGACAAAAAAACACCAAAAAAAACGGAGAGACTGCCGGTGAGCCGCAGCTGCAGAACACAGCCACGCCCCTGAGAAAACCCACGTGTTCACAGGGAGAACGTACAAACTCCATACAGACAGCACCCCTAGTCAGGATCATACCTGGGTCTCTGGTGCGGCAAGCATTGTAAGGCAGCAACTCTACCGCTGTGCCGCCCTTAGCACACAACAGCACACGACAATAGACAATAGACAATAGGTGCAGGAGGAGGCCATTCGGCCCTTCAAGTCAGCACCGCCATTCAATGTGATCATGGCTGATCATTCTCAATCAGTACCCCGTTCCTGCCTTCTCCCCATACCCCCTGACTCCGCTATCCTTAAGAGCTCTATCTAGCTCTCTCTTGAATGCATTCAGAGAATTGGCCTCCACTGCCTTCTGAGGCAGAGAATTCCACAGATTCACAACTCTCTGACTGAAAAGGTTTTTCCTCCTCTCCGTTCTAAATGGCCTACCCCTTATTCTTAAACCGTGGCCCCTTGTTCTGGACTCCCCCAACATTGGGAACATGTTTCCTGCCTCTAACGTGTCCAACCCCTTAATAATCATATACGTTTCGATAACAAAAGCTTTTCACGTGACAATCAGATAAAGTAAACTGAACTGAACAATAATAAACTGAAGATAGACACAAAAAAGGGATGTGGAGAGGTAAAGAGCAATGAATGCAAGTTATGCAAAAAGGTAACGATGATAAAGGAAACATGCCATGGTAAACTGTTTGCAGGGTGAAAATGAGAAGCTAGTGTGACTTGGGTGGGGGAGGGATAGAGAGAGGGGGCGGGGGGGGGGAATGCGAGGGCTACCTGAAGTGAGAGAAATCAATATCCATACCACTGGGCTGTAAGGTGTGCGGCACGGTGGCGCAGCGGTAGTATTGCTGCTCTACAGCGAATGCAGCGCCGGAGACCCGGGTTCAATCCTGACTTTGGGCGCTTGTCTGTACTTTCCCCGCCGTGACCTGCGTGGGCTTTCTCCGAGATCTTCGGTTTCCTCCGACACTCCAAAGACGTACAGGTTTGTAGGTTAATTGGCTTGGTGTATGTGGAAATCGTCCCTCGTGTGCGTAGGATGGTGTTAGTGTGCGGGGATCGCTGGTCGGCGCGGACCCGGTGGGCCGAAGGGCCTGCTTACGTGATGTATCCCAAAAACTAAAACTAAGCTGCCCGAGTAACCCAAGTTAAACTAACCTGTGCCCTTTGCTTTTGCTAGGATGTATCCTGTGGTGCCAGGCAATGCCCGCGTCACTGTGGACAAGGATATTGTGGCTGGAGGATATCACTTTCCGAAAAATGTGAGTACGAGATAAAGCAGAAACCCGAGGACATTACCGTGGAAGGGCAAAGCTTGCTCTCTCATGTAATAACGGAGATGAGGAAAAACTTTTTCAGTCAGAGAGTTGTGAATCTGTGGAATTCTCTGTCTCAGAAGGCAGTGGAGGCCAATTCTCTGAATGCATTCAAAAGAGAGCTGGAGAGAGCTCTTAAGGATAGCGGAGTCAGGGGGTATGGGGAGAAGGCAGGAACGGGGTACTGATTGAGAATGATCAGCCATGATCACATTGAATGGCGGTGCTGGCTCGAAGGGCCGAATGGCCTCTTCCTGCACCTATTGTCTATTGTCTATTGTAAGGTCAAAATGTCCCAAGTGAATTATTATTGAAGTCATGGAGTCACACAGCACGGAAACAGGCCCTTTGGTCCAGCTTAGGGCGTCACGGTGGCGCAGCGGTAGAGTTGCTGCCTTACAGCGAATGCAGCGCCGGAGACCCGGGTTCGATCCTGACTACGGGCGCCGTCTGTACGGAGTTTGTACGTTCTCCCCGCGACCTGCGTGGGTTTTCTCCGAGATCTTCGGTTTCCTCCCACACTCCAAAGACGTACAGGTATGTAGGTTAATTGGCTGGGTTAATTAAAAATGTAAAAATTGTCCCTAGTGTGTGTAGGATATTGTGGGGATTGCTGGGCGGCGCGGACCCGGTGGGCCGAAGGGCCTGTCTCCGCACTGTATCTCTAAATCTAAAAAAATCTGAAAAGAAAAAATCTTGTCCACACCGGCCAACATGCCCCATCTACGCTCATCCCACCTGCCTGCGTTTCAAGAGACAATAGGTGCAGGAGTAGGCCATTCGGCCCTATGAGCCAGCACCGCCATTCACTGTGATCATGGCTGATCATCCACAATCAGTACTCCGTTCCTGCCCTCTCCCCATACCCCCTGACTCCACTATCTTTAAGAGTTCTATCTAGCTCTCTCTTGAATGCATTCAGAGAATTGGCCTCCACTGCCTTCTGAGGCAGGGAATTCCACAGATTCACAACTCTCTGACTGAAAAAGTTTTTCCTCATCTCCGTTCTAAATGGCCTACCCCTTATTGTTAAACTGTGGCCCCTGGTACTGGACTCCCCCAATATTGGGAGCATGTTTCCTGCCTCTAACGTGTCCAACCCCTTAATAATCTTATATGTTTCGATAAGATCCCCTCTCATCCTTCTAAATTCCAGTGTATAGAAGCCCAGTCGTTCCAGTCTTTCAACATACGACAGTCCCGCCATTCCGGGAATTAACCTGGTGAACCTACGCTGCACGCCCTCAATAGCAAGAATATCCTTCCTCAAATTTGGAGACCAAAACTGCACACAGTACTCCAGGTGCGGTCTCACTAGGGCCCTGTACAACTGTAGAAGGACCTCTTTGCTCCTATACTCAACTCCTCTTGTTATGAAGGCCAACATTCCATTGGCTTTCTTCACTGCCTGCTGTACCTGCATGCTTCCTTTCAGTGACTGATGCACTGGGACACCCGGATCTCGTTGTACGTCCCCTGTTCCTAACTTGACACCATTCAGATAATACTCTGCCTTCCTATTCTTACCACCGAAGTGGATAACCTCACACTTATCCACATTAAACTGCATCTGCCATGCATCCGCCCACTCACACAACCTGTCCAAGTCACCCTGCAACCTCATAGCATCTTCCTCACAGTTCACACTGCCACCCAGCTTTGTATCATCTGCAAATTTGCTAATGGTACTTTTAATCCCTTCATCCAAGTCATTGATGTATTGAGCCTCACCTCCCTCCCTTTCTCCACAGACTCTCTTCCACCTGTGTCACTACGCTGTGTCCCAGGAAGCCTTCGCCGACCCGCAGCGCTTCCAGCCCGAGCGATGGCTCCGGGGCAGGGGGGCCGAGGACAAGCCGCACCCCTTCGCCTCCATCCCCTTCGGGTTCGGCACCCGCACCTGCCTGGGCAAGCGGGTGGCGGAGCTGGAGATATACAGCGTGGTCTCACGGGTAAGCGGCGACTGGCGAGGGCGGCCGTGCGTGCGTGCGTGCGGACGGGCGCGAGGGTCGTGTCGCCTCCCCTCCTGGGGGGGGGGGGTCACGGTGGCGCAGCGGCGGAGTTGCCGCCTTACAGCGAATGCAGCGTCGGAGACCCGGGTTCGATCCCGACTACGGGACTCCAGAACCAGGGGCCACAGTTTAAAAATAAGGGGTAGGCCATTTAGAACGGACGCTGTATGGAGTTTGTACGTTCTCCCCGTGATGTTTCTCCGAGATCTTCGGTTTCCTCCCGCACTTCGATGACGTACAGGTTTGTAGGTTAATTGGCTTGCTAAATGTAAAAATTGTCCCTGGTGGGTGCAGGATAGTGTTACTGTGCGGGGATCGCTTGTCGGCGCGGACCCGGTGGGCCGAAGGGCCTGTTTCCGCGCTGTTTCTCCAAACTAAACTAAAGACTAAACCTCCCAAACTCTGGGTTGACAGGGTGCAGTTACCGTCTAAACTCAAGCCTAGTTACCTGAACTGCTGTCTGCCACTTTGGTGACTCTTGGGAGTTTCCTTGATCGGACTTTGCTGGCTTTACCTCGCACTAAACGTTATTCCCTTGTGCTTTACTGTAAATGCATTGTAATACAGTGTAACTACACTGTGTGGTTTGATTGTAATCATGTATTGTCATTCTGCTGACTAGTTAGCACGCAACAAAAGCTTTTCAATGAACCTCAGTACAGGTGACAGTAAACTAAACTGACTCATAAAGTTCATAAGTGATAGCAGCAGAATTCGGCCCATCGAGTCTATTCCGCCATTCAATCATGGCCAATCTATCTCTCCCTCTCAACCCCATTCTCCTGCCTTCTCCCCATAACCCCTGACACCCGTACTAATCAAGAATCTATCAATCTCTGCCTTAAAAATATCCACTGACTAGGCCTCCACAGCCTTCTGTGGCAATGAATTCCACAGATTCACCACCCTCTAACTAAAGAAATTCCTCATCTCCTTCCTAAGGGGAGTCCAGAACCAGGGGCCACCGTTTAAGAATAAGGGGTAGGCCATTTAGAATTGAGATGAGGAAAAACCTTTTCAGTCAGAGAGTTGTGAATCTGTGGAATTCTCTGCCCCAGAAGGCAGTGGAGGCCAATTCTCTGAATGCATTCAAGAGAGAGGTGGATAGAGCTCTTAAGGATAGCGGAGTCAGGGGGTATGGGGAGAAGGCAGGAACGGGGTACTGATTGACAATGATCAGCCATGATCACATTGAATGGCAGCGCTGGCTCGAAGGGCTGAATGGCCTACTCCTGCACCTATTGTCTATTGTCTGTTGTCTATTGTCTAAAGGAACATCCTTTAATTCTGAGGCTGTGCCCTCTGGTCCTAGACTCTCCCAGTAGTGGAAACATCCTCTCCACATCCACTCTATCCAGGCCTTTCACTATTCGGTAAGTTTCTATAAAGTCCCTCTCGTTCTTCTAAACTCCCGCGAGTACAGGCCCAGTGCTGACACACGTTCATCATATGTTCTCCCCCCCCCTCCCCATTCCTGGGCAGGAAGGAACTGCAGATGCTGGTTTACACCGAAGACAGACACAAAATGCTGGAGTAACTCAGCGGGTCAGGTAGCATCTCTGGAGAGAAGGAATGGGTAACGTTTCAGGTTGAGACCCTTCTTCAGATTGAGAGTCGGGGGAGAGGGAGTCGAGAGAAATGGAAGGGTAAGGGGTGTGAAAATGGCCTCCTTATATGCCTCCTTGTCACCTTCCCCTCAGCTAACAATTCTACATCTCCTTATCACCTTCTGCTTTGATCTGTCCTTTACACACCTCACCCCTCCATATCTCTGGTCTCCCCTCTCCCCCTAGCTCTCGGTCTGAAGAAGGGTCTCTTCTTGACCCAAAACGTTATTTATTCCGTTTCCCCAGAGATGCTGCCTGTCACGAGATCCTCCAGCATTTTGTGTCTACCTGAAACTTAGTTTTAGCTTAGTTTATTGTCACGTGTACCGGGGTACAGTGAAAAGCTTTTGTTGCGTGCTATCAAGTCAGCGGAAAAACAAGACGTGATTACAATCGAGCCACTTGCAGTGTATAGATACGTGATAAGGGAATGTCAGAAAATAACTGCAGATGCTGGTACAAATCAAAGGTATTTATTCACAAAATGTTGGAGTAACTCAGCGGGTCAGGCAGCATCTCAGGAGAGAAGGAATGGGCGACGTTTCGGGTCGAGACCCTTCTTCAGACTGATGTCAGGGGGGCGGGACAAAGGAAGGATATAGGTGGAGACAGGGAGATAGAGGGAGATCTGGGAAGGGGGAGGGGAAGAGAGGGACAGAGGAACTATCTAAAGTTGGAGAAGTCAATGTTCATACCACTGGGCTGCATGCTGCCCAGGCGAAATATGAGGTGCTGTTCCTCCAATTTCCGTTGGGACTCACTATGGCGTTTAGTGCAAGGTAAAGCCAGTAAAGTCCGATCAAGGATAGTCCGAGGGTCACCAATGAGGTAGTTAGTAGTTGGGCTCTGCGCTACTCTTCGCTTCGAACACCTGCGCTCGGTCCGCGTTGGCCAAGCTGATCTCCCGGTGGCTGAGCACTTCAACTCCCCCTCCCATTCCCAGTCTGACCTTTCTGTCATGGGCCTCCTCCAGTACCATAGTGAGGCCCACCGGAAATTGGAGGAACAGCACCTCATATTTTGCCTGGGCAGCTTGCAGCCCAGCGGTATGAACACCGACTTCTCCAACTTTAGATAGTTCCTCTGTCCCTCTCTTCCCCTCCCCCTTCCGAGATCTCCCTCTATCTTCCTGTCTCCACCTATATCCTTCCTTTGTCCCGCCCCCCCCCCCCCCCCCCCCTGACATCAGTCTGAAGAAGGGTCTCGACCCGAAACGTCGCCCATTCCTTCTCTCCCGAGATGCTGCCTGACCCGCTGAGTTACTCCAGCATTTTGTGAATAAATACCTTCGATTTGTACCAGCATCTGCAGTTATTTTCTTATACTAGTTAGTAGTTCAGCACCGCTCTCTGGTTGTGGTAGGATGGTCCAGTTGCCTGATAACAGCTGGGAAGAAAATGTCCCTGAATCTGGAGGTGTGCGTTTTCACACTTCTGCACCTATTGCCCGATGGGAGAGGGAAGAAGAGGCCAGGGTGTGACTGGTCCTTGATTATGCTGCTGGCCTTGCCGAGGCAGCGTGAGGTGCAAACAGCTGGGAAGAAACTGTCCCTGAATCTGGTGTTGTTCATTTTCACACTTGTGTGGCTTTTGCTTTCGGTGCCCGGGTCTGACTTCCGTTCTTCTCGTTGTTTCCCTTAGCTGATCAAGCACTTTGAAGTCCGACCTGACCCAGAGGGGAAAGTGGTGATGGCCAAGACCAGGACTCTGCTCTACCCTGGAAGTTCCATTAACCTGCAGTTCATCGACAGGGTGTGAATGACTTCAGACCCACCCTCACTCCCCGCAATTCACCTCCTCCCCAATTCCACAGTTAATTACTTGGGGAAAACATAATGGCACAAAGTGCTGGAGTAACATAGAAAATAGGTGTAGGAACAGGCCATTCGGCCCTGCAATTCAATATGAATGTGGCTGATCATCCAAAATCACTACCACGTTCCTGCTTTTTTTTAGATTTAGAGACGCAGCGTGGAAACAGGCCCTTCGGCCCACCGAGTCCGCGCCGCCCAGCGATCCCCGCACATTAACACTACCTTACACACACTAGGGACAATTTTTAAAAAAACATTTACCCAGTCAATTAACCTACATACCTGTACGTCTTTGGAGTGTGGGAGGAAACCGAAGATCTCGGAGAAAACCAACGCAGGTCACGGGGAGAACGTACAAACTCCGTACAGACGGCGCCCGTAGTCAGGATCGAACCTGAGTCTCCGGCGCTGCATTCGCTGTAAGGCAGCAACTCTACCGCTGCGCCACCGTGCCGCTCGATCCCTTGATTGTTTTAGTCCTAAGAGCTAAATCTAAAGGGCCTGTCCCAGTTACGTGATTTTTAAGGCGACTGCCGGCGACTGTCAAAGTCGTAGCAGATCGCCAAAATTTTATTTTACCCTACGACAATGACCACGACAATGCCGAATCAGGTCGATGCAAGTGACTTTTTATTGTGAAACTAGCACCTGTCTAAGAGATTACACCGTCTTCGGAAACACCGCGAAATCCCCACGCTTACCTGACCGTCAAACTGTTGCCTCCAATCTACCCGTCAAATGTCCCGACGGTGAATAAATTGGTTAAACAAAACTATCTTCTGGTATTTTCAAATGCTTTTCCTTAATTTAATATCACGTGCTTCTAAATGCATCTGTGACAACCTAGCAAACCTGGGGACAGCGTGCGACAGCGCCCGCAATAAGCTACGATACCTGGCGACAAGCCAGCTGTCGCCGAGAAATTTCTATCTGGAATTTTTTTTTGCGCCGCCGAGATTTTTTAGATTTAGATTTAGAGATACAGCTCGGAAACAGGCCCTTCGGCCCACCGAGTCCGCGCCGCCCAGCGATCCCCGCACATTAACACTGCCCTACACCCACTAGGGACAATTTTTACATATTACCCAGTCAATTAACCTACATACCTGTACGTCTTTGGAGTGTGGGAGGAAACCGAAGATCTCGGAGAAAACCCACGCAGGTCATGGGGAGAACGTACAAACTCCGTACAGACGGCGCCCGTAGTCCCGCTACGATTCATTGAAGACGCCTCACGATCACGCACGCGACACTCCGGCAAACGTTCGGCGGCAGCCTAGTCGCCGGCAGTCGCCTTAAAATCGCCTAAGTGGGACAGGCCCTTAACTCTCTCTTGAATACATCCAGTGAATTGGCCTCCACCGCCTTCCGTGGCAGAGAATTCCACAGATTCACAACTCTCTGGGTGAAAACGTTTTCCCTCATCTCAGTCGGAAGAGACCCTTCAAACTGATGTCAGGGGGGGAGGGTCATAGATAGATAAGGAAATGTGAAGGTGTGAAAACAGGGCAAAGGGAATGGAGATCAAGGACAATGTGGAATTTATCATTGTTAGCTGGAAGAAACATTGAAAATAGGTTCAGGAGGAGGCCATTTGGCCCTTCGAGCCAGCACCGCCATTCATTGTGACTATGGCTGATCATCCACAATCAGTAACCCATGCCTGCCTTCTCCCCATATCCCTTGATTCCACTAGTCCCTAGAGCTCTATCTGCCACTCTGTTAAATTCATCCAGTGATTTGGCCTCCACTGCCCTCTGTGGCAGAGAATTCCACAAATTCACAACCCTCTGGGTGAAAAAGTTCCTTCTCACCTCAGTTTTAAATGGCCTCGCCTTTATTCTAAGACTGCGTCCCCTGGTTCTGGACTCCCCAAACATTGGGAATATTTTTCCTGCATCTAGCTTGTTCAGTCCTTTTATAATTTTATTTGTCTCTATAAGATCCCCTCTCATCCTTCTAAACTCCAGTGAATACAAGCCCAGTCTTTAAGTAACAAAGAGAAGGTAACAACCAGAGAAAGCAAAATGTAAAGATAAAATGTAGTCAGAGACAGTAAGACTGGTCAGAGAAATGGGAAGGGGGAGGGATGGAGAGAGAGGCAATTTGTCTGTTTTAGATTATCCAATGCCTTGATCTAAGTAACCCTTGCTTTCCCTCTCTCTCTCCTTGTCCCTCCCCCACCCTAGTTCTCTGACTAGTTTCACTGTCCCCCTGATTAATTTCACTGTCTGTCTGCCTTGTTGTCACCTCCCCCTCATCCAACAATGAACCACTCTGCATTTCATTGAACACTGTCTGCTTTGATCAGTCGTTTTCACACCTTATATTCACTTTACACCCTTCCACGTCTCCAGTTTCCCCCCTCCCCTAACACTCAAGTCTGAAGAAGGGACTCGACCCAAAACGTCACCCGTTCCTTTTCTCCAGAGATGCTGCCTTTTCTCCAGAGATTTCGGGTCGGGATCTTTCTTCAGACTGAAGTCTTTGACTGTGTGAGTCTCCGACCATTGAGGTAATGACAGAGTTGATTCCATTCCAATACTAGTGTGGCTCGGCGATCGTTTCGATCAACACCTTCGCTCGGTCCGCCTTAACCAACCTGATCTCCCGGTGGCTGAGCACTTCAACTCCCCCTCCCAGTCTGACCTTTCTGTCATGGGCCTCCTCCAGTGCCATAGTGAGGCCCACCGGAAATTGGAGGAACAGCACCTCATATTTCGCCTGGGCAGCTTGCAGCCCAGCGGTATGAACATCGACTTCTCCGACCTTAGATAGTTCCTCTGCCCCTCTCTTCCCCTCCCCCTTCCCAGTTCTCCCTCTATCTTCCTGTCTCCACCTATATCCTTCCTTTGTCCCGCCCCCCTGACATCAGTCTGAAGAAGGTTCTCGACCCGAAACGTCGCCCATTCCTTCTCTCCTGAGATGCTGCCTGACCTGCTGAGTTACTTCAGCATTTTGTGAATAAATACCATTCCAACACTATATCTTCCAGTGGATCATAGAGTGATACAGCGTGGAAACAGGCCCTTCGGCCCAACCTGCCCACACCGACCAACATGTCCCATCTACACCACTCCCACCTGCCTACATTTTGCTCATGTCCCCCTAAACATATCCCATCCATGCACCTGTCTAAATGTTTCTTAAACGTTGCGATAGTCCCAACCTCAACTATTTCCTCTGGCAGCTCATTCCGTACACCCACCACCATTTGTGCAATAAAGTCACCCTTCAAGTTCCTATTAAATCTTACTCCCCTCGCCTTAAACCCATGTCCTCTGGTTCTTGATTCCCCTACTCTGGGTAAAAGACCCCCAAAAAATCATCCCTCATCCTCCTGCGCTCGAAGGAATAAAGTCCTAGCCTGGTCAACCTCTCCATACAGCACAGGCCCTCAAGTCCTGGGAACTTTCTCGTAAATCTCTGCACCCTTTCCAGTTTGATAACATATTTCCTATGACATGGTGACCAAAACTGAGCCCAATATTCTGAATGTGGCCTCGTACAACTGCAACATGACCTCCCAACTGCTATACTCAATCATCAGATGGATGAGTTGGTCAGTTATCTATCATATCATATCATATATATACAGCCGGAAACAGGCCTTTTCGGCCCACCAAGTCCGTGCCGCCCAGCGATCCCCGTACATTAACACTATCCTACACCCACTAGGGACAATTTTTACATTTACCCAGCCAATTAACCTGCATACCTGTACGTCTTTGGAGTGTGGGGGGAAACCGAAGATCTCGGAGAAAACCCACGCAGGTCACGGGGAGAAAGTACAAACTCCTTACAGTGCAGCACCCGTAGTCAGGATCGAACCTGAGTCTCCGGCGCTGCATTCGCTGTAAAGCAGCAACTCTACCGCTGCGCTACCGTGCCGCCCTAGCCTGAAGTCTCTTTCTCCCCCACTCTCCCAGAGTCTGAAGGTCCTGACTTGAAATGCTGCCTCCGCTTTCTCTCCACGGATGCTGCCTAACCCATTATCTGAGATATTTGTGGTGTCCTTCACCATGGGTAGGCACAGCGGTAGAATTGCTGCCTCACAGCGCCAGAGACCCGGGTTCAATCCTGACCACAGGTGCTGTCTGTATGGAGTTTGTACACTTTCCCCCGTGACCTGCGTGGGTGGGTTTTCTCCGGGTGCTCCGGTTTCCTCCCACACTCCCAAAGACATACTGGTTTGTAGGTTAATTGGTTTCTGGTGAAGATTGTAAATGGCCCCTTGTGTATGGGATAGTGCTAGTGCACATGGATCGCTGGTCGGTGTGGACTCAGAGGGCCAATGGGCCTGTTTCCACGATGTGTCTCCAATCTAAACTAAAGTAAAAACTGATGGAACACTGCTCTTTTCGACTGACACAAAAAAACTGGAGTAACTCAGCGGGTCAGACAGCATCTCTGGAGAAAAGGAATAGGTGACGTTTCAGGTCGAGACCGTTCTTCGGACTGAGAGTCAGGGTAGAGGGGGAACTATAGAGAGATATAGCCAGATATATGGAGATATATAGACGGAGGGCAGGAGATGGTGATTTCATCGGCTTGAATTAGCACGTCTCACACCAGGTATTAGACTCTTCTGCCACCTAGCAGTTATCCGTTCTATTGCAAGCACCAAAAGACCGAGCAAAAAATAATAGTGCTGGAGGAACTTGAGGTTTTGGTTAAATAGTGCCACGTGTAAACGTCAAATACTTGTCCTACCCGGGGTCATTCCTCCCTCTCCCTGCTCAGATCCGGCAGAAGGTACAGAAGCTTGAAAGCGCGCACCACCAGACTCGGGAACAGCTCCTTCCAAGGGCGACACAAAATGCTGGAGTAACTCAGCGGGTCAGGCAGCATCTCGGGAGAGAGTGAATGGGTGACGTTTTGGGTCGAGACCCTTCACCAGTCTGAAGAAGGGTCTCAACCCGAAACATCACCCATCCCTTCTCTCCCGAGATGCTGCCTGACCCGCTGAGTTACTCCTGCATTTTTGTGTCTACCTTCGATTTAAACCAGCATCCGCAGTTTTTTCCCCCCCCCAACAGCTTCTTCCCCTCTGGCTTTAAACAAATGAACGATTCTTCCGTAAGTTGGGCACTGTCCGATTCACCTCTACCCTGTTGCAGACACGGAACGTTGTCTCTGGAACTGGTGCGCTACGATGCTGAGAACTATATTCTGCACTCAGCATCTTCCCCTTTGCTCTGCCCATTGCACTGAGTTCGTAAGCGATCGGAGCAGAATTAGACCATTCGGCCCATCAAGTCTACTTCGCCATTCAATCGTGGCTGATCTATCTCTCCCTCCTGAACCCGTTCTCCTGCCTTCTCCCCGTAAAACACCCTGACACCCGTACTAATCAAGAATCTATCAATCTCTGCCTTAAAAATATCCATTGACTTGGCTTCCACAGCCTTCTGTGGCAATGAATTCCACAGATTCACCACCCTTTTGACTTGATTAGACAATAGGTGCAGGAGGAGGCCATTCGGCCCTTCGCGCCAGCACCGCCTTTCCAATGTGATCATGGCTGATCATCCTCAATCAGTACCCCGTTCCTGCCTTCTCCCCATATACCATGACTCTGCTATCTTTGAGTTCCCAATGTTGGGGGAGTCCAGAACAAGGGGCCACAGTTTAAGAATAAGGGGTAGGCCATTTAGAACGGAGATGAGGAAAAACTTTTTCAGTCAGAGAGTTGTGAATCTGTGGAATTCTCTGCCTCAGAAGGCAGTGGAGGCCAATTCTCTGAATGCATTTAAGAGAGAGCTAGATAGAGCTCTTAAGGATAGCGGAGTCAGGGGGTATGGGGAGAAGGCAGGAACGGTATGAAGGGATTATACTGATTGAGAATGATCAGCCATGATCACATTGAATGGCGGTGCTGGCTCGAAGGGCCAAATGGCCTCCTCCTGCACCTATTGTCTATTGTCTATCTAACTCTCTCTTGAAAGCATCCAGAGAATTGGCCTCCACTGCCTTCTGAGGCAGAGAATTCCACAGATTCATAACTCTCTGGGTGAAAAAGCTTTTCCTCATCTTCGTTCTAAATTGCCTACCCCTTATTGTTAAACTGTGGCCCCTGGTATTGTATCTCTGTAAGAGGTATATCTGAGGTAGACACAAAAGGCTGGACTAACTCAGCAGTTCAGGCAGCCTCTCTGGAGAACATGGAGTAGCAGGCTGTATTGACAAGAGTTTATGGTACCAAAAGAAAGCTGATTGTAGCTGATAAATTATACCCACTCACACACACACACACACACACACTTTCAGAGTCAGTAACAAAGATTACATTTTACTCCATGACCCCCCCCCCCCCTTCAAGGGGTTAAAAGAATTCTCAGCTCCGCCAACATCAGAATGTGAAAAAATAAGGCACAATGTACTGGAGTAACTCAGTCCAGCAGCATCTCTGGAGAACGTTGATAGGTGATGTATTGGGTCGGGACCAGTCTTCAGTCTGACCGTGAACTGTATCACTGGTTTATCGCTGATCAATGAAACTGGATTAAATTGGTTTAAAATACGTTCACTGGCTGAAATTTTCAGCTGAATAACATCCCTCACCGCACTTCAAGTGGACGAGCTGCCTCACGAGGTTCGTGTAACACGAGGCAAATGCATCCGCAGCATACGGGCGGCGCGGCGGTGGAGTTGCTGCCCGACAGCGCCGGAGGCCCGGGTGCGGTCCTGACTACGGGTGCTGTCTGTGCGGAGTTTGCACGCTCTTCGTATAACCGCGCGGGATTTCTCCGGCTGCTCCAGTCCCCTCCCACAATTCCGAAAAAGGTGCGGGATTGTAGGTTAATTAGCTTCTGTAAACAGTCCAGGCTTTGTCGCATAGGACTAGCGCATGGGATGATTGTTGGTCGGCGTGGACTCGGCGGGCCGAAGGGCCCGTTTCCGCTCTGTGTCTCTAAACTAAACATATCGAAGGTACCGAAGGTAGATACAAAATGCTGGAGTAACTCAGCGGGTCAGGCAGCATCTCTGGAGAGAAGGGATAGGCGACGTTTCGGGTCGGGGCCCGAATTAGTCCCGCGTGGTTTCCATGGCGTCCGTTGAATGCCACGCTGGCCTTCGACCTTTGCCAGGGGGCATTACTTCCTGTCCACAAACATCAGGTCAATGGGTTTTCCAGGTCCTAGTAGGCCGCGCGTCCTGGCGGGTATAGTCCCCGTCTCCGGGGGCAACCGGATCTCAAACGCTTGCAGGAGCTGCAAAGGAAACATTCCAATGGACAACGATGAAGTGGTTACACAAAAAAACCCCAACATATCACCCTACAATTTGTCTTTTAAAAATAAAACGAGATACCGCGTGGAAACAGGCCCTTCGGCCCACCGAGTCCGTGCCAACCAACGATCACCCCGTACACTAGCCACTATCCTACCAATTCCTTCTCTCCTGAGATGCTGCCTGATCCGCTGAGTTACCCTAGCACTCTGTGCCTTCTTTTGTAAGCTGGCATCTGCAGTTCCTTGTCTCAGCGTTCCGGTGAACTTCCACTGCACCCTCTCCAAAGGCTCCTAATCCTTCCTGTAATTCGGACGATCAGAACTGCACTCAATACTCCAAACGCTGCCTGTCCAAAGTTATATAAAGCTGTACCTTGACTTCCTGAATCCCACACAGTGCCCCAACCCATGGAGTCAATCTCAGCTCAGCAACCTTTGAACTATAGACAATAGACAATAGGTGCAGGAGGCCATTCGGCCCTTCGAGCCAGCACCACCAGTCAATGTGATCATGGCTGATCATTCACAATCAGAACCCCGTTCCTGCCTTCTCCCCATACCCCCCGACTCCGCTATCCTTGAGCTCTATCTAGCTCTCTCTTGAATGCATTCAGAGACTTGGCCTCCACTGCCCTCTGAGGCAGAGAATTCCACAGATTTACAACTCTCTGTGTGAAAAAGTTTTTCCTCGTCTCCATTCTAAATGGCCTATCCCTTATTCTTAAACTGTGGCCCCTGGTTCTGGACTCCCCCAACATTGGGAACACGTTTCCTGCCTCTAACGTGTCCAAACCCTTAATAATCTTATATGTTTCTATTGTTGATACTTTATACTTTGGAGATAGTGTGGAAAGAGGCCTTTCAGCCCCCCAAATCCACACTGACCAGTCATCACCCACACACCAACACACTATCCTACACACTTGGCATTATTTTTTTTACAGAGGCCAATAACCTTACAAACCTGCACGTCTTTGGAATGTGGGAGGAAACCGGAGCACCCGGAGAAGACCCACAGTGATTCCCACATACCAATATCCTGCACACACTACCGGAGCCAATTAATCCAGAAACCTGTACGTCTTTGGAGTGTGGGAGGAAACCGGAGCACCCGGAGAAAACCCACGTGGGTCACGGGGAGAACGTACAAACTCTGTACAGACAGCAACCATTGTCAGGATCGAACCCAGGTCTCTGGCGCTACAAGGCAGCAACTCTACCGCTGAGCCACCGTGCCACCCTGTGTACTCTGTGGATGGCTTGATTGTAATCATGTATTGTCTTTCCACTGACTGGATAGCACACAACAAGAAAGCTTTTCACTGTACCTCAGTACATATGATAATAAACTAAACTAACCTAAACTGAACTAACTTAAATTGAACTAAACTGAACTGAACTAACTTAGATTGAACTAACCTAAATTGGACTAAACTGAACTGAACTATATTGAACAAAACTAAACTAAATTGAACTAAACAAAACTAAACCAATGTAAACTGAACTAAACCTCCCATCAGGCAAAAGTGTGAAAACGCACACCTACAGATTCAGTATTTATTCACAAAATGCTGGAGTAACTCAGCGGGTCAGGCAGCATCTCAGGAGAGAAGGAATGGGTGACGTTTCGGGTCGAGACCCTTCTTCAGACTGAAGGGTCTCAGCAGGTAACTCAGCAGGTCAGGCAGCATCTCAGGAGAGAAGGAATGGGTGACGTTTCGGGTCGAGACCCTTCTTCAGACTGAAGAAGGGTCTCGACCCGAAACGTCACCCATTCCTTCTCTCCTGAGATGCTGCCTGACCTGCTGAGTTACTCCAGCATTTTGTGAATAAATACCCTTCGATTTGTACCAGCATCTGCAGTTATTGTCTAATCCTACAGATTCAGGGACAGTTTCTTCCCAGCTGTTATCAGGCAACTGGACCATCCTACCACCAACCAGAGAGCAATGTTGAACAATTATCTACCTCATTGGTGACCCTCGGACTATCCTTGGTCGGATTTTACTGGCTTTACCTTGCGTTAAACGGTACGCTCTTAACATGTATCTAATGTACACTGTAAATGGATCGATTGTAATCATGTATTGTCTTTCCACTGACTGGTCAGCAGGACCATGATAGTAAACTAAACTAAACTGAACTAAACAAGACTGAACTAGACTAAACTTAAATTCAACAGACGTAAACTCTGTTTACGTACTGAGGTGAGAAAAAACTTTTGCCCAATGTTGGGCGAGTCCAGAACCAGGATGCCACACAGTCTAAGAATAAAAGGGAGTCTATTTAAAACTGAGATGAAAAAGAACTTTTTCACCCAGAGAGTTGTGAATTTGTGGAATTCTCTGCCACAGAGGGCAGTGGAGGCCAAATCACTGGATGGATTTAAAAGAGAGTCAGATAGAGCTCTGGGGGCTAGTGGAATCAAGGGATGTGGGGAGAAGGTAGGCATGGGTTACTGATTGTGGATGATCGGCCATGATCACATTGAATGGCGGTGCTGGCTCGAAGGGCCAAATGGCCTCCTCCTGCACCTATTGTCTACAGTTTCTATGTTTCTATGAACTGAAGCCAACCCAACCCAACCCAACCCTAGCTGGGCCTGGAGCCATCACGTCTGCCCACGGTAATCGGCGAGGCCCACCTGACCCAACCCAACCCTAACTGAGCCTGGAGTCATCGCGTCTGCCCGCGGTAATTGGTGAGGCCTACCTGACCCAACCCAACCCTAACTGAGCCTGGAGTCATCGCGTCTGCCTGCGGTAATGGGCGAGGCCTACCTGACCCAACCCAACCCTAGCTGAGCCTGGAGGCATCGCGTCTGCCCGCAGTAATGGGCGAGGCCTACCTGACCCAACCCAACCTAACCCTAACTGAGCCTGAAGCCATCGCGTCTGCCCGCGGTAATGGGCGAAGCCTTACCTGCACGAGGGCCAGGTAGATCTCCAGCTCGGCGATCCTCCGGCCGACGCAGCTGCGGACCCCGTGGCCGAAGGGGATGGCGGCGAAGTTGTCCACCCGCTCGGAGGCCGCCCGCCGCAGCCAGCGACGGGGCTGGAACTCCCCCGGCCTGTCGAACACGGTGGCGTCGTGCGACGTGGTGTAGTGGCAGAGGGCGAGCTGCGTCTGGCGGGGGGGGGGACGGGGACGGAGGAACAAAGGTCAGGCCACGGTCAGAGTGTCCCACGGTTAGACTGCCCACTTTGGACGGCCGTTCATTTGGAGTATTGAGTGCAGTTCTGGTCGTCCCAAATTGGGAGCCTTTGGAGAGGGTGGAAGTGGAATGCTGAGGCAAGGAACTGCAGATGCCGGCTTACAAAAGAAGGCACAGAGTGCTGGGGGTAACTCAGCGGATCAGGCATGAACAAAGGAGGGGAGGGTAGTGCTAGTGTACGGGATGATCGCTGGTTGGCGCGGACCCGGTGGGCCGAAGGGCCTCTTTCCACGCAGTATCTCCTCTGTTTTGGTCGGCCTGTTGTCAAGCTGGAAAGGATGCGGTAAAGGATTTATGAGGATGTTGCCAGGACTCGAGGGCCTGAGCTACAGGGAGAGGTTGGGTGGGCTGGGACTTTATTCTTTAGACTGTGTAGATCTCGTCCCGGCTGACCAGCGATCATCCCGTGCACTAGCACTGTCCCACACACACACTGTGACCTGCGTGGGTTTACCTCTCACAGAAGCCAATTAACCTACAAACCCGCACGTCTTTGGAGTGTGGGAGGAAACCGGAGCGCCCGGAGAAAACCCACGCAGGTCACAGGGAGAACGTACAAACTCTGTACAGTTCTCGGAGCGCAGGAGGATGAGGATTGACCTTATTGATCATGAGAGGAATAGATCGGGTAATTGCTCCCTTTACCCAATCACAGGGGATTCGAGCGCCAGAGGACATTGGTTTAAGGTGAGGGGGGGGGGGGAACAAAGATTTAATATGAACCTGAAGGGCAACTTTTCTTTTACACAAAAGGTGGTGGGTGTATCGAACGAGTTGCCAGAGGACGTAGTTAAGGCAGGTAGTATTACAGCATTTAAGAAACATTTGGACAGGTACATGGATAGGACAGGTGGAGCAGGCCAGGATTTTATTCTTTAGAGTTTAGAGATGCAGCATGGAGACAGGCCCTTCGGCCCATCGAGTCTGGGCTCTCATCTCACCCCTGCACCTCTCATTACCCACATTTGGCCATTGATTCCAAATGTTAGAACCTTGTAATGAGAAACTACTCACGAGTACAGTTGAACAGTCCCGTGGCTGGGTGAAGTTTGCACGTTCTCCCGGCATTTTAGACTTCAGAGATACAGCGCTGAAACATGCCCTGTGGCCCACCGAGTCCGCACCGACCAGCGATCCCCGCACACTACCGCTAGCCCACACACTCGGGACAATTTACAATTTACAGAAGCCAATCAGCCTACGAACCTGTACGTCTTTGGAGTGTGGGAGGAAACCGGAGCACCCGGAGAAAATCTACGGGGGAGAACGTGAAAACTCCATGCATTCCTTGCAGCACAGGAGGATGATGGGTGATCTTATAGAGCCGTAAAGGATCTTCAGAGGAAAAAGAGATCGGATAAATGCACAGCTTTTTTTACCCAGAGTTGGAGAATCAAAAACCGAGGACATATGTAGGTTTGAGGTGAGGGGGGAAAAGATTTATTAGGAACCTGAGGGGTAACTTGTGTAGGAAAAAAACCTGCAGGTGCCAGTTACAATCGAAGGTAGACACACAATGCTGGAGTAACTCAACGGGTCATGCAGCATCTCGGGAGAGAAGGAATGGGTGACGTTTTGGGTTGAGACCCTTCTTCAGTCTGACTAGTGTAAATAGGACATGCTGGTCGGTGTGGGCAAGTTGGGCCGAATGTCCTGTTTCTACGCTGTGTCAAGTCATGTCAAGTCAAGTCAATTTTATTTGTACAGCACATTTAAAAACAACCCACGTTGACCAAAGTGCTGTACATCAGTTCGGGTACTAAGAAACGAACATACAATGGCACACAAACATAACAGCACATACAATAAACAGTTCACAGCGCCCCCCTCAGAGGGCCTCAAACACTAGGGAGTAGAAATAGGTTTTGAGCCTGGACTTAAAGGAGTCGATGGAGGGGGCAGTTCTGATGGGGAGAGGGATGCTGTTCCACAGTCTAGGAGCTGCAACCGCAAAAGCACGGTCACAATAGACAATCGGTGCAGGAGGAGGCCATTCGGCCCTTTGAGCCAGCACCGCCATTCAATGTGATCATGGCTGATCATTCTCAATCAGTACCCCGTTCCTGCCTTCTCCCCATACTCCCTGACTCCGCTATCCTTAAGAGCTCTATCTAGCTCTCTCTTGAATGCATTCAGAGAATTGGCCTCTACTGCCTTCTGAGGCAGAGAATTGCACAGATTTACAACTCTCTGACCGAAAAAGTTTTTCCTCATCTCAGTTCTAAATGGCCTATCCATTATTCTTAAACTATGGCCCCTTGTTATGGACTCCCCCAACATTGGGAACATGTTTCCTGCCTCTAACGTGTCCAACCCCTTAATAATCATATACGTTTCGATAAGATCTCCTCTCATCCTTCTAAATTCCAGTGTATACAAGCCTAGTCGCACCAGTTTTTCAACATATGATAGTCCCGCCATTCCGGGAATTAACCTAGTAAACCTACGCTGCACACCCTCAATAGCAAGAATATCCTTCCTCAAATTTGGAGACCAAAACTGCACATAGTACTCCAGGTGCGGTCTCACGAGGGCCCTGTACAACTGCAGAAGGACCTCTTTGCTCCTATACTCAACTCCTCTTGTTATGAAGGCCAACATTCCATTGGCTTTCTTCACTGCCTGCTGTACCTGCATGCTTCCTTTCAGTTACTGATGCACTAGGACACCCAGATCTCGTTGTACGTTCCCTGTTCCTAACTTGACACCATTCAGATAATACTCTGCCTTCCTATTCTTACCACCAAAGTGGATAACCTCACACTTATCCACATTAAACTGCATCTGCCATGCATCCGCCCACTAACACAACCTGTCCAAGTCACCCTGCAACCTCATAGCATCTTTCTCACAGTTCACACTGCCCCCACCCAGCTTAGTATCATCCGCAAATTTGCTAATGGTACTTTTAATCCCTTCATCCAAGTCATTAATGTATATTGTAAATAGCTGCGGTCCCAGCACCGAGCCTTGCGGTACCCCACTAGTTACTGCCTGCCATTCTGATAGGGACCCATTTATCCCCACTCTTTGCTTTCTGTCTGTCAACCAATTTTCTATCCATGTCAGTACCCTACCTCCAATACCTTGTGCTCTAATTTTGCCCACTAATCTCCTATGTGGGACCTTGTCAAAGGCTTTCTGAAAGTCAAGGTACACCACATCCACTGGCTCTCCCCTGTCAATTTTCCTAGTTACAACCTCAAAGAATTCCAGAAGATTAGTCAAGCATGATTTCCTCTTCGTAAATCCATGCTGACTCGGAACAATCCTGTCACCCCTGATCTTAAGCCTAGACCGCGGGATAGTCAGTAGCCCCAAGTCGGCCGACCTGAGGGACCTGGAGATAGAGTGGTGGGTTAGAAGATTTTTGATATGGGGGGGGCAAGCCCGTTTAGGGCTTTGTATGTGAATAGGTGGAGCTTGAAATGTGACTATGTACATACACATTGCACCACCAGGGACTTACAACACAAGGCACAGTTTTGCGTAATACACACCCCCACCTTGTTCTTACCGACAAAGGTTTAAGATGTTTGTAAGATGCTTGTTAAAGGCAGTGATATGAATATTTGGTAACAGCTGCATTATTAAAATCAATTCGGAAAAATTAAACGATCATCTCACCCCGCTTGGGATGAAATATCCTCCGACAACCATGTCTTCTTGAGTGATTCGCCCATTCCCGGGAAGAACAGGAAACATCCTGTGAGGAACAGAGAGAGGGAATTCCTTGTTTAAGGTCTGGTGGTTTCCCCGTTTCAATTCCAAGCTGATATAAAAGTTGGATAACTTCTTCGGTAAGGGGAACTGGTCATCACCAGATCCTTGAACAATGACTGGCTGTATCTAGTTTAGTTTATTGTCACATTCATAAGTGATAGGAGCAGAATGAGGCCATTCGGCCCATCAAGTCTACACCACCATTCAATCATGGCTGATCTATTCCCTCCCTCCTAACCCCATTCTCCCGCCTTCGCCTCATAACCTCTGACACCCGTACTTAGAAACAAAGAAACATAGAAAATAGGTTTAGGAGTAGGCCATTCGGCCCTTCGAGCCTGCACCGCCATTCAATATGATCATGGCTGATCATCCAACTCAGTATCCTGTACCTGCCTTCTCTCCATACCCCCTGATCCCTTTAGCCACAAGGGCCAGGAATCAGGTACTAATCAGGAATTTAAGGATAGCGGAGTCAGGGGGTGTGGGGAGAAGGCAGGAACGGGGTACTGATTGAGAATGATCAGCCATGATCACATTGAATGGCAGTGCTGGCTCGAAGGGCCGAATGGCCTCCTCCTGCACCTATTGTCTATTGTCTATTATCTATCTCTGCCTTAAATATACCCATTGACTTGGCCTCCACAGCCTTCCGTGGTCAATGAATTCCACAGATTCACCACCCTCTGACTATAGTCACGTGCACTGAAGTACAGGGAAAAGATTTTTTTGTTGCGTGCTATCCAGTCAGTGGAATGACTATACATTATTACAATCAAGCTGTCCACAGCGTAGATGCAGGACAAAAGGAATAATGTTTAATGCAAGATAAAGTCCAGTGAAGTCTGATTAAAGATAGTCCGAAGGTTTCCAATCAGGTAGATGGGAGGTCAGGGCCACTCACTAGTTGGTGATAAGACGGTTCAGTTGCCTGATAACAGCCGGGAAGAAACTGTCCCTGAATCTGGAGGTGTGCGTTTTCACACTTCTGTACCTCTTGCCTGATGGGAGAGGGGAGAAGAGGGAGTGACCGGGGGTGAGACTGGTCCTTGATTATGCTGCTGGCCTTGCTGAGGCAGCGTGAGGTGTAGATGGAGTCGGTGGAAGTGAGGTTGGTTTGTGTGTGATGGTCTGGGCTGCGTCCACAACTCTCTGCAATTTCTTGTGGTCTTGGATGGAGCTGTTCCCAAACCACGCTGTGATACGTCCCGATAAAATGCTTTCTACGGCCCATCTGTATCAGTAGGTATCACTGGAATTTAGAAGGATGAGAGGAGATCTTATCGAAACGTATAAGATTATTAAGGGGTTGGACACGTTAGAGGCAGGAAACATGTTCCCAATATTGGGCGAGTCCAGAACAAGGGGCCACAGTTTAAGAATAAGGGGTAGGCCATTTAGAACGGAGATGAGGAAAAACGTTTTCAGTCAGTGAGTTGTGAATCTGTGGAATTCACTGCCTCAGAAAGCAGTGGAGGCCAATTCTTTGAATGCATTCAAGAGAGAGCTAGATAGAGCTCTTAAGGATAGCAGTCAGGGGGTATGGGGAGAAGGCAGGAACGGGGTACTGATTGAGAATGATCAGCCATGATCACATTGAATGGTGGTGCTGGCTCGAAGGGCCGAATGGCCTCCTCCTGCACCTATTGTCTATTGTAGGGGACGTGCTGAACCTCCTATGCCTTCTAAGGGAAGGGGTGGCGTTGGTGAGGTCTTATGGCCATTGCTTCGATATGGGAGGTCCAGGACAGGTTGCTGGTGATATTAATTCCTAGAAACATGAAGCTTTCATCCATCTCCACATCAGCGCTGTTTGATTTCTTTCCAAATGCCAACGGGAACTGAAAGCCTCTGCTCAAAGTAAACCGACGCAAAGGTGGAAAGAGGCTATTAACTGGGATCAGAAACTGCCTGAAACAACCAGCAGGTCAGGCAGCATCTATGGAAATGGATAACTTCAACGTTTTTGCAGAAATTCATGAAGTGCTGGATTAACTCAGAGTGCAAGGCAGCATCTGTGGAGGGAAAGGATGGGCCAAGTTTTGTTCGGGACCCTTCATTGTACTTTGAGGAGATTTCCCAGTGGAACAGTTAAATGGACATGTGTCTGAAGAAGGGCGGCACTGGCTGGTTAGCACGCAGCAGAAGCTTTCACTAGATTAGTTTCAGTTCAGTTTAGAGACACAGTGCGAAAACAGGCCCTTCGGCCCATCGAGTCCGCACCGATGGACGATCCCCACACACTAACACTATCCTACACACACCAGGGGCAATTTTACATTCATACCAAGCCACCTAACCTACAAACCTGTACGTGGTTGGCACGGTGGCGCCGAGGTTAGAGTTGCTGCCTTGCAACCCTTGCTGCGCCAGAGTGGTAGGTTCGATCCCGACTACGGGTGCTGTCTGTAGGGAGTTTGAACGTTGTATTTATTTATTTTTTTAGAGATACAGCGCGGAAACAGGCCCTTCGGCCCACCGAGTCCGCGCCGCCCAGCGATCCCCGCACACTAACACTATCCTACACACACTAGGGACAATTTTTACATTTTACCCAGTCAATTAACCTACATACCTGTACGTCTTTGGAGTGTGGGAGGAAACCGAAGATGTTGGAGAAAACCCATGCAGGTCACGGGGAGAACGTACAAACTCCGTACAGACGGCGCCCGTAGTCTGGATCGAACCTGAGTCTCCGGCGCTGCATTCGCTGTAAGGCAGCAACTCTACCGCTGCGCCACCGTGACCGCCCCTGTGACCCCTGTGACCTGCGTGGGTTTTCTCCAACGCTCCAAAGACGTGCAGGTTTGTAGGCTAATTGGTTTGGAATTTTTTTTTAATCGTCCCTAGCGTGTGCAGGGTAGTAAAGAAAACTGCAGACGCTGGTTTAAATCGAAGGTTGACACAAAATGCTGGAGTAACTCAGCGGGTCAGGCAGCATCTCGGGAGGGAAGGAATGGGCGACGTTTCGGGTCGAGACCCTTCTTCAGACCCTTCTTCAATATGCAGGGTAGTGTTCGTGCGCTGCTCGGCGTGGACTCCTAGGGGGAAGGCAGGAACGGTGTACTGATTGAGAATGATCAGCCATGATCACGTTGAATGGCGGTGATGGCTCGAAGGGCCGAATGGCCTCCTCCTGCACCTATTGTTTATTGTCTATTGACTCGCTGGGCTGAAGGGCCTGCAACTCAAAACTGACCTAAACTAAATTAAGTGTGGAAAGGAATGAGGAACAATCTATCAAAGAAGAGGGATAACTTTATTGGGTTACAAACTGCTCAGGCAAGGTAAGGTAAAACAAAATTAAGTTTGACACGAGGAACTGTGATCATACTAAGGGTCTTTAAGTTGGAGTTGCTTCCTGGTGGACTCACAGGTGGGGTAGAGAGTCAGGTTTGAAAAGACAGACATGGAAACATAGAAAATAGGTGCAGGAGAAGGCCATTCGGCCCTTCGAGCCTGCACCGCCATTCAATATGGTCATGGCTGATCATCTAGAATCAGTACCCCGTTCCTGTTTTCTCCCCATACCCCTTGATTCCGTTAGCCCCGAGAGCTAAATCTAAGTGCATGACAGAGAGGTAAGTGTGGGCGTTAGACACAACGCTGGCAATTGGCGAACAAGCAGCTAAGATTGGATGATTTAAGTAACACAGTAATGCAGGAAATTGCAGAGTTGTGGACGCTGCCCAGACCATCAGGCAAAACCACCCTCCCTTCCTTAGACTCCATCTACACCTAGGGTTGCCAACTACCTCACTCCCAAATACGGGACAAGGTGACGTCACCGCCCCGCGCCCCGTGTGACCTCACCCAGCCAGCGACCACGTGCTCCCGCTCCCGGGGCCGGGAGGCGGGTTGCTATGCAACCTCCGTTAGGCGATCACACTCGGCCCCGCTCCCCGAACGCACTCCGTAAGCCTACACTGTCCCGGCCGACAGGCCCAATACGGGACAAGGGCGGTCCCGTACGGGACAAACCAACTTAGCCCAATGTGCGGGATGTCCCGACTAATACGGGACAGTTGGCAACCCCTAGTTGGGCGCCATCTTGGACGTTTGACCATTTCTGTGCAGGATTTTGTCCAGATTTCGTAGAAGAAGGTAACGATGTTACAGATGGAGTTTACCTCAGTGTTTCCTTGAGGACACAGCGGAGCTGGGGCAGTTTGTGCAGGTCCTGAGCCGTGGGTGTAGCATCTTGCCCCAGGTTCTGCAGGATCTCCTCATACACAGTCCTCTGGACCTCAGGGTACCTGGCCAACAGGTACGTGCTCCAGGACAACGTGAACGAGGTCTGTGGAAACCAAGCGCACCTCAGTCGGTCAGTCAGCTATTCGGGTTTTGGTTTAGGGGCAGATAGAAACATAGCAGGTAGGTGCAGGAGGAGGCCATTTGGCCCTTCGAGCCAGCACCGCCATTCATTGTGATCATGGCTGATCATCCACAGTCAGTAACCCATGCCTGCCTTCTCCCCATATCCCTTGATTCCACTGGCCCCCAGAGTTCTATCCAACTCTTTTAAATTCATCCAGTGAATCGGCCTCCACTGCCCTCTGTGGCGGAGAATTCCACAAAGTCACAACTCTCTGGGTGAAAGAGTTTCTTCCCACTTCAGTTTTAAATGGCCTCCCCTTTATTCTTAGACTGTGTGGCCCCTGGTTCTGGACTCCCCCCAACATTGGGAACATTTTTTCCTGCATCTAGCCTGTCCAGTCCTTTTATAATTTTATATGTCTTTTGGGGCCACAGTCTAAGAATAAAAGGGAGTCTATTTATAACTGAGATGAGAAAAAACTTTTTCACCCAGAGAGTTGTGAATTTGTGGAATTCTTTGCCACAGAGGGCAGTGGAGGTCAAATCACTGGATGAATTTAAAAGAGAGTTGGATAGAGCTCTAGGGGATAGCGGAATCAAAGGATATGGGGAGAAGGCAGGAACGGGGTACTGATTGAGAATGAACAGCCATGATCACAATGAATGGCGGTGCTGGCTCGAAGGGCCGAATGGCCTCCTCCTGCACCTATCTTCTCACCTCAGTTTTAAATGGCCTCCCCTTTATTCTTAGACTGTGTGTGGCTCCTGGTTCTGGAATCCCCCCAACATTGGGAACATTTTTTCCTGCATCTAGCTTGTCCAGTCCTTTTATAATTGTATACGTTTCTAATGAGATCCCCTCTCGTCCTTGTGCGGAAACAGGCCTTGCACATTCGGGAACAGCTCCATCCAAGACCGCAAGAGATTGCAGCGAATTGTGGACGCAGCCCAGACCATCGCTCAAAGCGACCTTTCTTCCATTGACTCCATTTATGCCTCACGCTCTTTCCTTGACCCCCCCCGCCCCCCCCCCCTTTCCTTGACCCCCCCCCCCCCCGTCAGGCTAAAGGTATGGAAGTGTGAACACGCACAGTTCCAGATTCAGGGACAGTTTCTTCCCAGCTGTTGTCAGGCAACTGAATCATCCTACCACAACCAGAGAGCAGTGCTGAACTACTATCTACCTTTTTGGTGACTCTTGGACATCCCTAACCAACCTGAAGAAGGTAGTAGACACAAAAATGCTGGAGTAACTCAGCGGGACAGGGTAGCATCTCCGGAGAGAAGGAACGGGTGACGTTTTGTGCCGAGACCCTTCTTCAGACTGGAGTCAAGAGGAGAGGGGAAACGAGAGATGAAGACGGACGGTGATGGTGGAGAGACAGGGAATGTAGTTTGAAATAAGCAACTTTGGCAGAGTCGAACTGAAAAATAAATGTTATAGGTTTACTCTAGTTGCAGCTTGACTGTGAAAAGTAGAGAGGGGAAGGGGAAAAAACACTGCAGATAAGGGCATCGACCGAAACGTCACCCATTCCTTCTCTCCAGAGATGCTGCCTGTCCCGCTGAGTTACTCCAGCCTCTTGGGTCTATCTTGCATCACTGGACTTTACCTTGCACTAAACGTTATTCCATTGTCTTGTATCTATACACTGTAAATGGATCGATTGTAATCGTGTGTTGCTTTCCGCTGACTGGTCAGCACGCAACAAAAGCTTTTCACTGTACCTCGGTACACGTGACACTAAACTAAACTGAACTGGCTAACACTATCCTACACACACTAGGGACAATTTACACTTACACCCAGTCAATTAACCCTCAAACCTGCACGTCTTTGGAGTGTGGGAGGAAACCGAGGGTCTTGGAGAAACCCCACGCGTTCCTGAAGAAGGGTCTCGACCCGAAACGTCACCCATTCCTTCTCTCCCGAGATGCTGCCTGACCTGCTGAGTTACTCCAGCATTTTGTGAATAAATCGATTTGTACCAGCATCTGCAGTTATTTTCTTATACGTACAAACTCTGTACAGACAGCACCCGTAGTCGGGATCGAACCTGGGTCTCTGGTGGTACAAGGCAGCAACTCTACCTCTGCGCCACCGTGCCAACCACGTACAGGTCTGTCGGCTAGGTGGCTTGATATAAATGTGAAATTGTCCCCAGTGTGTGTAGGATAGTGTTAGTGAGTGGGGATCGCTGGTCGGTGCGGATTCGGTGGGCCGAAGGACCTGTTTTTGCCCTATATCTCTAAACTAAACTAAAACTAATCCAGTGAAAGCTTTTGCTGCATGCTAACCGGTCAGTGGAAAGACTCTGCATGATTACATTCAAGCCGTTCACAGAGTTCAGATACAGGATAAAGGGAATCCTTTATCTGAAAGGAAGCATGCAGGTACAGCTGGCAGTGAAGAAAGCTAATTGCATGTTGGCCTTCATGACAAGAGGAGTTGAGTCTAGAAGCAAAGAGGTCCTTCTGCAGTTGCACAGGGCCCAAGTGAGACCGCACCTGGAGTACTGTGTGCAATTTTGGTCTCCAAATTTGAGGAAGGACATTCTTGCTATTGAGGGAGTGCAGCGTAGGTTCACTAGGTTAATTCCCGGAATGGTGGGACTGTCATATGTTGAAAGACTGGAGCGACTGGGCTTGTATACACTGGAATTTAGAGGGATGAGAGGGGATCTTATCGAAACATATAAGATTATTAAGGGATTGGACACGCTAGAGGCAGGCAACATGTTCACTATTCTGTATGTTTCAATGAGATCCCCCCCTCCTCCTTCTAAACTCCAGCAAGTGCAGGGCGGCACGGTGGCGCAGCGATAGAGTTGCCGCCTTACAGCGAATGCAGCGCCGGAGCCCCGGGTTCGATCCCGATTACCGGTGCTGTCTGTACGGAGTTTGACCGTTCTCCCCGTGACCTGCGCCAGTTTTCGCCAAGATCTTCGGTTTCCTCTCACACTCCAATGACGTACAGGCATGTAGGTTAATTGGCTTGGTGTAAATGTAAAAATTGTCCCCAGTGGGTGTAGGATAGTGTAAGCGTGCAGGGATCGCTGGTCGGCGCGGACCCGGTGGGCCGACAGGTCCCGTTTCCGTGGTGAATCTCGAAACTAAACTAAACTACAGGCCCAGTGCCGTCAAACGCGCGTCAGTTACCGTATCGACCCCAGCCAGCAGCAGCTCGGTCATGTTGGCGTAGATCTCCTCCAGGGTCATCTCCTGACTGACCAGGAGATGGGTCAACAATCCACCGCGGACCTCTTCTCCGCGCTCCGACTGCTGCTTCAACTGAGCCACCTTCCTGTTCACGTGGACCTCGCCTGGTCGTCGAAGGGCGAGGGTGAAGGGGGGGGGGAAGAGACAAGAAAATTGGCAAAGCGAATGAAAAGTTTAAAGCTTGTTTTGTTATCACCTGCGCCAACATCCTGCGAAAAGCTTTCATGGTGTGCTACCCAGTCAGTGGAAAGGCAACACACGATTACAATTGAGCCGAAGATCGACCCATCAAGTCTACTCCGCCATTCAATCATGGCTGATCTATCTCTCCCTCCTCACACCACTCTCCTGCCTTCTCCCCATAACCCCCGACGCCTGTACTAATCATCTACAGTATTTATCTCTGCCGTACAAAATATCCATTGACTTGGCCTCCACAGCCGTCTGTGGCAAGGAATTCCACAGATTCACCACCCTCTGACTTCAGTGGAAAAGAACAGCACAGGAACAGGCCCCTTGGCCCACAATGTCCACGCTGAACATGATGTGAAGGCAAGCCAATCTTCTCCGATTCATGTGATCCAGATCCCTCCGCTTCTTGCAAATCCGTGTGCCCATTCAGAAGACGATTTAGACAATAGACAATAGGTGCAGGAGGAGGCCATTTGGCCCTTCGAGCCAGCACCGCCATTCAATGTGATCATGGCTGATCATTCTCAATCAGTTCCCCGTTCCTGCCTTCTCCCCATACCCCCTGACTCCGCTATCCTTAAGAGCTCTATCTAGTTCTCTCTTGAATGCATTCAGAGAATTGGCCTCCACTGCCTTCTGAGGCAGAGAATTCCACAGATTCACAACTCTCTGACTGAAAAGGTTTTTCCTCATCGTAGTTTTAAATGGCCTACCCCTTATTCGTAAACTGTGGCCCCTTGTTCTGGACTCCCCCAACATTGGGAACATGTTTCCTGCCTCTAACGTGTCCAACCCATTAATAATCTTATATGTTTCGATAAGATCCCCTCTCATCCTTCTAAATTCCAGTGTATTTTGGGCGGTCACTGTGGCGCAGCGGTAGAGTTGCCGCCTTACAGCGAATGCAGCGCCGGAGACCCGGGTTCGATCCCGACTACGGGCGCCGCCTGTACGGAGTTTGTACATTATCCCCGTGACCTGCGTGGGTTTTCTTCGAGATCTTCGGTTTCCTCCCACACTCCAAAGACGTACAGGTATGTAGTAGGTTAATTGGCTTGGTAAATGTAAAAATTGTCCCTAGTGGGTGTAGGATAGTGTTAATGTGCGGGGATCGCTGGTCGGCGCGGACCCGGTGGGTCAAAAGGGTCTGTTTCCACGCTGGATCTCTAAACTGAACTAAACAATTAACCCACAAACCTGTACATCTTTAGAGTGTGGGAGGAGACCAGAGCACCCAGAGAAAACTCACGCAGGTCACGGGGAGAACGTACAAACTCCGTACAGACAGCACCCGTGATCAGGATCGAACACGGATCGCTGGCGCAGTAAGGCAACAACTCTACCGCTGCACCACCCTCAGTGCTGTGTGTGAAAAAACATTTCTATTAAGCCATTTACACAGAGAGGATAAAGGGACTTGGGCCAAATGTGTACAGGACCGTGGTGAGACCACATCTGGAGTACTGTGTGCAGTTTTGGTCTCCTAATTTGAGGAAGGACGTCCTTGCTATTGAGGCAGTGCAGAGTAGGTTCACGAGGTTAATCCCCGGGATGGCGGGACTGTCAAATGAGGAAAGATTGGAAAAACTGGGCTTGTATTCACTGGAGTTTAGAAGGACGAGAGGGGATCTTATAGAAAAGTATAAAATTATAAAAGGACTGGACAAGCTAGATGCAGGAAAAATGTTCCCAATGTTGGGGGAGTCCAGAACCAGGGGCCACAGTCTAAGAGTAAAGGGGAGGCCATTTAAAACTGAGATGAGAACAACTTTTTCACCCAGAGAGTTGTGAATTTGTGGAATTCTCTGCCTCAGAAGGCAGTGGAGGCTAATTCACTGGATGAATTTAAAAGAGAGTTAGATAAGAGCTCTAGGGGCTAGTGGAATCAAGGGATATGGGGAGAAGGCAGGCACGGGTTACTGATTGTGGATGAACAGCCATGATCACAATAAATCATGTGCTCGAAGGGCTGAATGGCCTCCTCCTGCACCTATTTTCTGTTTCAAATGGAACTAGTGTGGAGAGGACATGTTGGACTAGCTTGGATGGGGCATCTTGGTTGGCAGGGAGGAGTCGGGCCGAAGGGCCTGTTTCCGTGCTGTACGACGCTCTGACCCTGACAAGGCGACCATTGCTTACTGAATCGGAAAAGTCCGTCCCAGGATCGGCAGAACTCGTCCCATGGCCTGGGAATGAAAGGCCGGAGCCACTTGGGAATGGCTCCCGCGTACATGGTGGTCTTGAACATGCTGAACATCAGCTCCAGGGCTTCCATGTACTCCTTGGTCTCCCGCCGGATCTCCTTCTCCAGGCAGCCCAGGCGGGCTTCGAAAAGGACGGTGGCAACACCTGCATGTGGAGAGAGGAGACCTCCGTCATCAGGTAGGGGTCGGGGAAGGCCGAGGATGCGAACACGGGGCCTGTGCTACGCGGAGAGGCTGGGCAGGCTGGGACTCTCTCTTCCCTGGAGCACAAGAGGATGGGCTTATACCAAGCCAATGAACCTACAAACTTGCCTGCCTTTGGAGGAAACCGAAGATCTCTTGCTATTGAAGGCGTGCAGCGTAGGTTTACTAGGTTAATTCCCGGAATGGCAGGACTGTCATATGTTGAAAGACTGGAGCGGCTAGGCCTGTATACACTGGAATTTAAAAGGATGAGAGGGGATCTTATCGAAACGTATAAGATTATTAAGGGGTTGGACACGTTAGAGGCAGGAAACATGTTCCCAATGTTGGGGGAGTCCAGAACCAGGGGCCACAGTTTAAGAATAAGGGGTAGGCCATTTAGAACTGAGATGAGGAAAAACCTTTTCAGTCAGAGAGTTGTGAATCTGTGGAATTCTCTACCTCAGAAGGCAGTGGAGGCCAATTCTCTGAATACATTCAAGAGAGAGCTAGATAGAGCTCTTAAGGATAGCGGAGTCAGGGGGTGTGGGGAGAAGGCAGGAACGGGGTACTGATTGAGAATGATCAGCCATGATCACATTGAATGGCGGTGCTGGCTCGAAGGGCCGAATGGCCTCCTCCTGCACCTATTGTCTATTGTCTACCGCTGCGCCACCGAGCTGTTTTCTGAGGAAGCATCTCACCTTCCATTGCGAACTTGAAGAACAATTTGTTCACGTCGGCCACGGTCTGCGAGCTGCCGTCTTTCATGCACCGCACCCTTTTGATCAGGTCGCCGGCGACCGCGGTCATCCCGTCCGAGAGCGCGGCCACGTCCCTGGGCTTCATGATGCGCTGCTTCAGCACGTTCCTCATCTTCAGCCACTCCTCGCCCTCCCTGAAATGAACAGCAGCACCGCTGTGACCTGAGCCAGAGAGACCAGGAGGATCCCAGGTTAATACCTGGGCCAGTGGCTCAGTCACGGTCAGGGTTGCCAACTGTCCCATATTAGCCAGGACATCCCGTATACTGGGCTAAATTAGTTTGTGCCCTTGTCCCGTATTAGGCCCGGGAGGCGCTGTAGGCCCGGACACTGTAGGGCCGGACACTGTAGGCCTGAGGGCCGCTGTAGGCCCGGACACTGTAGGCCCGGACACTGTAGGCCTGGACACTGTAGGCCTGAGGGCCACTGTAGGTCCGGACACTGTAGCCCTGGACACTGTAGGCCTGAGGGCCACTGTAGTTCCGGACACTGTAGGCCCGGACACTGTAGACCTGAGGGCCGCTGTAGGCCCGGACACTGTAGGCCCAAGGGCTGCTGTAGGTCCAGACACTGTAGGCCCGGACACTGTAGGCCTGGGGGCCGCTGTAGGTCCGGACAGTGTAGGCCCAAAAGCCTCAGCGCCGCCTAGTGGAGATTGCGTAGCAACCCGCCTCCCGGCACGGGCGACCGCCATTGGTGGAGCGGGAGCATGTGGCCGCTGGCTGGGTGAGGTCACGTGGGGCGCGGGGCGGTGACGTTACCTTTTGTCCCTTATTTGGGAGTGAGAAAGTTGGCAACCCCTAGTCACGGTTCAGCCATCACTGCATCCATGCATGGGCTGATTAAGGGTAGTTAGGGCGGTTTTGTACATGGGAGGTTGTGCCTCACAAATCTGATTGAGTTTTTTGAAGACGTGACCAAAAACGGTGGATGAGGGCAGAGCTGTAGTATATATGGACTTCAGCAAAACATTCGACAAGGTTCTGCATGGTAGGCTGCTCTGTAAGGTGAAGATCATAAGTGATAGGAGTAGAATTAGGCCATTCAGTCCATCAAGTCTACTCCGCCATTCAATCATGGCTGATCTATCTCTCCCTCCTAACCCCATTCCCCTGCCTTCTCCCCATAACCTCTGACACCTGTTAAATCGTATGTGAGAGACAGATGAATGGATAGAAAATTGCCTTCATGGAAGGAAGCAGAGGGTGATGGTGGAAGGTTGCTTCTCGGACTGGAGACCTGTGACTGGGGGTGTGCCTCAGGGTTTGTTGCTGGGTCCGTTACTGTTTGTCATCTATATCAATGATTTGGTTCAGAACGTACATGGCATGATTAGCAAGTTTTCTGATGATACAAAAGTGGGTGGTTTTGCGGATAGAGAAGATGGTTGTCAAAGATTACAGCAGGATCTGTAAGTCAAGTGAAGTTTATTTGTCACATACACATACACGATGTGCAGTGAAATGAAAGTGGCAACTCCTGCGGATTGTGCAAAAAAAATAAATTACAGTTTGCAAAACAAAAAAGAATTACAGTTACAGCATATAAATTAAAGTTAATACAGAGAAGACAAAATTTAGTCCCTGTAGTTATAAAAGTTAACAGTCCTGATGGCCTGTGGGAAGAAACTCTGTCTCATCCTCTCTGTTTTCACAGCGTGACAGCGGAGGCGTTTGCCTGACCGTAGCAGCTGGAACAGTCCGTTGCTGGGGTGGCAGGGGTCCCCCATAATGTTGCTGGCTCTGGATCTGCACCTCCTGATGTATAGGTCCTGCAGGGGGACGAGTGTAGTTCCAATTGTGCGTTCTGCCGAACGCACTACTCTCTACAGGGCCTTCCTGTCCTGGGCAGAGCTGTTCCCAAACCAGACTGTAATGTTGCCGGACAGGATGCTCTCTACAGCCCCAGAGTAGAAGCAGCTGGGCTGAGGAATGGTTAATGGAATTTAAGATGGAGAAATGTGAGGTGTTGCATTTTGGAAAGTCTAACATGGGCAGGAGCTACATAGCAAATGGTAGGGCTCTGGGGGCTGTTGTGGAGCAGAAGGATCTAGGCGTGCAGGTGCATAGTTCCTTGAAGGTGAATAATGTGGTCAAAAAAAGCTTTTGGCACATTGGCCTTCATTATTCAGAGTACTGAGGATAGGGGTTGGGAGATTATGTTGCAGTTGTACAAGACGTTGGTGAGGCCGCATTTAGAGATGTTCACTTCTGGGCACCATGTTAAAGGAAAGATGTTGTCAAGTTGGAAAGGTTACAGACAAGGATATTGCCAGGACTAGAGGGTGTGAGCTATAGAGAGAGGTTGAGTAGGCTCCTGCAAAGCAGGAGGGTGAAGGGTAATCTTACCCAGGTGTATAAAATCATGAGAGGAATAGATCGGGTAGAAGCACAGAGTCTTTTGCCCAGAGTAAGGGAATCGAGGACCCGAGGACAATGGTTTAAGGTGAAAGGGAAAATATTTAATAGGAATCTGAGGGGTAACCTTTTCACACCAAGGGTGGTGGGTGTATGGAACGAGCTGCCGGAGGAGGTAGTTGAGGTTGGGACTATCACGACATTTAAGAAACAGTTAGATAGGTACATGGATAGGACAGGTTTGGGGGGGATATGGACCAATCGCGGGCAGGTGGGACTAGTTGTAGTCGAGACATGTTGGCCGACATGGGTAAGTTGGGCCGAAGGGCCTGTTTCCACATTCTGTGGCTCTGGGACTCTGTAGCTCTATGTCTCTGTGTCTCTGTGACTCTGTGTCTCTGTGTCTCTGTGTCTCTGTGGCTCTGTGGCTCTGTGGCTCTGTGGCTCTGTGGCTCTATGTCTCTGCGTCTGTGCGTCTCTGTGGCTCTGTGGCTCTGTGTCTCTGTGACTCTGTGACCCTGTGTCTCCGGGACTCTGTGACTCTGTGGCTCTGTGGCTCTGTGGCTCTATGACTCTATGACTCTGTGTCTCTGTGACTCTGTGTCTCTGTGTCTCTGTGTCTCTGTGACTATGTGGCTCTGTGTCTCTGTGACTGTGTCTCTGTGTCTCTGTGGCTCTATGTCTCTGTGTCTCTGTGTCTCTGTGACTGTGTCTCTGTGTCTCTGTGACTGTGTCTCTGTGTCTCTGTGTCTCTGTGTCTCTGTGTCTCTGTGTCTCTGTGTCTCTGTGTCCTGTGTCTATGTGACTATGTGTCTCTGTGTCTCTGTGTCTCTGACCTGTGTCTGTGTGTCTCTGTGTCTCTGTGTCTCTGTGGCTCTGGGACTCTGTGTCTCTGTGTCTCTGTGTCTCTGTGACTGTGTCTCTGTGACTATGTGGCTCTGTGTCTCTGTGACTCTGTGTCTCTGTGACCTGTGTCTCTGTGTCTGTGTGTCTCTGTGTCTCTGTGTCTCTGTGTGACTCTGTGTGACTCTGTGTGACTCTGTGTCTGTGTCCCTGTGTCTCTGTGACTCTGTGTCTCTGTGACTCTGTGTCTCCGTGACTCCGTGTCTCTGTGGCTCTGTGGCTCTGTGACTCTGTGGCTCTGTGTCTCTGTGGCTCTATGAGCGGCCCATGCCTGCCCCGGCTTCTACTTACGCAGATATAAGCCCCAGGGCCCGTCCACGTAGTTGCCTGTACTCGTGCCACGACTCCATGTTGGCCCGTTGGGGTGACCTGCCTTCAGCTCTCAGCACCTGTGCCACCATGTCCTGGTCGGCGATGGACACCACAAACTGCGGTCCGAAGTGCGACTTAAAGATCTTGCCGTACCGCTGCGCGTGCTGTAGCTGCAAGACAAATAAGCGGTAGGTCGGGGCGGCACGGTGGCGCGGCACGGTGGCGCGGCGGTAGAGTTGCCGCCTGACAGCATGGGGCATCAACAGATGCACCATAGAAGACTATCCCCTACTCCCAATTCCTCCGTCTACGCCGCATCTGCGCCCGGGATGAGGTGTTTCACACTAGGGCGTCAGAGATGTCCTCATTCTTCAGGAAACGGGGCTTCCCCTCTTCCATTATAGATGAGGCTCTCACTAGGGTCTCTTCTACATCCCGCAGCTCCGCTCTTGCTCCCCCTCCCCCCACTCGCAACAAGGACAGAATCCCCCTCGTTCTCACCTTCCACCCCACCAGCCAGCGGATCCAACAAATCATCCGCCAACATTTCCGTCACCTACAACGGGACCCCACCACTGGCCATATCTTCCCATCCCCTCCCCTCCCTGCGTTCCGCAGAGACCGTTCCCTCCGTAACTCCCTGGTCCACTTGTCCCTTCCTACCCAAACCACCCCATCCCCGGGCACTTTGCCCTGCAACCGCACGAGATGCAACACCTGTCCCTTTACCTCCCCCCTCGACTCCATCCAAGGACCCAAACAGTCTTTCCAGGTGAGACAGAGGTCTCACCTGCACCTCCTCCAACCTCATCTATTGCATCCGCTGCTCTAGATGTCAACTTATTTATATCGGCGAAACCAAGTGCAGGCTCGGCAATCGTTTCGTTCAACACCTGCGCTCGGTCTGCGTTAACCAATCTGATCTCCCGGTGGCCGAGCACTTCAACTCCCCCTCCCATTCCCAGTCTGACCTTTCTGTCATGGGCCTCCTCCAGTGCCATAGCGAGGCCCACCGGAAATTGGAGGAACAGCACCTCATATTTCACCTGGGCAGCTTGCAGCCCAGTGGTATGAACATTGACTTCTCCAACTTTAGATAGTTCCTCTGTCCCTCTCTTCCCCTCCTCCTTCCCAGATCTCCCTCTATCTTCCTGTCTCCACCTATATCCTTCCTTTGTCCCGCCCCCCTGACATCAGTCTGAAGAAGGGTCTCGACCCGAAACGTCGCCCATTCCTTCTCTCCTGAGATGCTGCCTGACCTGCTGAGTTACTCCAGCATTTTGTGAATAAACACCATAGAAAGCATCACGCGGATTGCGTGAAGGCGGCACGGTGGCGCGGCGGTAGAGTTGCTGCCTTGCAGCTCCAGAGTCCCGGGTTCCATCCCGACTGTGGCCGCCGTCTGTATGGCGTTTACACGTTCTCCTTGTGTCACCGCGTGGGTTTTCTGGTTCCCACCCACTCTCCATTAATTGGCTTCGGTAAAATTGTAAATGTTCCTTAGTGTGTAGGATAGTGTTGGAGGACAGGGATGGTCGCTGGTCGGCGCAGACTCGATGGGCCGAAGGGCCTGTTTCTACTCTGTATCTCTATAAAGTCAGGGGTTGTGGGGAGAAGGCAGGAGAATGGGGTTAAGAAGGAAAGATAGATCAGCCATGATTTGAATGGCAGAATAAACTTTGATGGGCCGAATGGCCTAATTCTACTCCTATCACCTATGAACTTATGAAGTGTAATGTTTTTTTTAATGAGATTGTCAGAAGGGTCCGAAGTCTTGCATTTTTGGACTAGTTTAATTTAGAGATTCAGCGCGGAAACAGGCCCTTCGGCCCACCAGGTCCGCGCCAACCAGCGATCCCCGCACACTAGCACTATCTTACGCACACTGTGGACAATTTTACAATCATACCAAGCCAATTAACCTACATACCTGTACGTCTTTGGAGTGTGGGTGGAAACCGAAGATCTCAGAGAAAACCTACGCAGGTCACGGGGAGAACGTACAAACTCCGTACAGACAGCATCTGTAGTTGGGATCGAACCTGGGTCTCCCACGCTGTGAGGCAGCAACTCTACCGCTGCGCCATGTCTTTATTAATAGTCCAAGTTCCCCAGTCCATGTTTTTTTCTCCATGGTAAAAACAGAGATGCACTCAATGAGAACTTTGCATTTTTGCATTACGATGGTTATCCGGAATTAGTTGTTAATTTTTTGTTAGATTATTGTATGTATATTGAAATAGACTTAACTCTTGAGCCAAACGCAAAGTGCTGGAGTAACTCAGTGGGTCAGGCAGCATCAAACCACCCACAGTGTACAGAAGGAGCTGTCTGAAGAAGGGTCTCGACCCCGAAAAGTCACCCATTCCTTCTCTCCTGAGATGCTGCCTGACCTGCTGAGTTTTGTACCCAGCATCTGCAGTTATTTTCCTACACCATCCACAGTGTACAGATACAGGGTATGTTGCTTAGTGCAAGCTAAAGTCAAAGGCTTGCATTCAAGAGAGAGCTAGATAGAGCTCTTGAGGATAGCGGAGTCAGGGGGTATGGGGAGAAGGCAGGAACGGGGTACTGATTATGGATGATCAGCCATGATCACATTGAATGGTGGTGCTGGCTCGAGGGGCCGAATGGCCTACTCCTGCACCTATTGTCTATTGTCTTTCAAAGTCAAGACAAGGGCTCTCGAAAAGCCTTTGACAAGGTCCCACACAAGAGATTAGTGTGCAAAATTAGAGCACATGGTATTGGGGGTAGGGTATTGACATGGATAGAGAACTGGTTGGCAGACAGGAAGCAAAGAGTAGGAATTAACGGGTCCTTTTCGGAATGGAAGGCAGTGACTAGTGGGGTGCCGCAAGGCTTGGTGCTGGGACCCCAGTTATTTACAATATACATCAACGATTTAGACGAGGGAATTAAATGTGGCATGTCCAAGTTTGCGGATGACACAAAGCTGGGTGGCAGTGTGAACTGCGAGGAGGATGCTATGAGGCTGCAGGGTGACTTGGAAAGGTTGGGTGAGTGGGAAGATGCATGGCAGATGCAGTATAATGTGCATAAATGTGAGGTTATCCACTTTGGTGGCAAGAACAGGAAGGCAGATTATTATCTGAATGGTTAATTCCCGGAATGGCGGGACTGTCGTATGTTGAAAGGCTGGAGCGATTGGGCTTGTATACACTGGAATTTAGAAGGATGAGGGGGGATCTTATTGAAACATATAAGATAATTAGGGGATTGGACACATTAGAGGCAGGAAACATGTTCCCAATGTTGGGGGAGTCCAGAACAAGGGGCCACAATTTAAGAATAAGGGGTAGGCCATTTAGAACGGAGATGAGGAAGAACTTTTTCAGTCAGAGAGTGGTGAAGGTGTGGAATTCTCTGCCTCAGAAGGCAGTGGAGGCCAGTTCGTTGGATGCTTTCAAGAGAGAGCTGGATAGAGCTCTTAAGGATAGCGGAGTGAGGGGGTATGGGGAGAAGGCAGGAACGGGGTACTGATTGAGAGTGATCAGCCATGATCGCATTGAATGGCGGTGCTGGCTCGAAGGGCTGAATGGCCTACTCCTGCACCTATTGTCTATTGTCTATTGTGTCAGATTAGGAAGAGGGGAGGTGTAACGAGACCTGGGTGTGCTTGTACATCAGTCACTGAAAGTATGCATGCAGGTTCAGCAGGCAGTGAAGATGGCTAATGGCATGTTGGCCTTCAATGCGAGAGGATTTGAGTTTAGGAGCAAGGAGGTCCTACTGCAGTTGTACAGGGCCCTGGCGAGACCGCACCTGGAGTATTGTGTGCAACTTTGGTCTCCTAATTTGATTGCTATTTACATTATTGCTATTGAGGGAGTGCAGCGTAGGTTCACGACGTTAATTACCGGAATGGCGGGACTGACGTATGATGAAAGAATGGGTTGACTGGTCACTGGAATTTAGAAGGATGAGAGGGGATCTCGCCATCGACACCGGCGACTGTGCAATCCTGCAATTCTCTCTATACATGCTCCCCCTTGGCCAAATCATTCAAAGGCACGGCATTTCTTTCCACTGCTATGCCGATGACACTCAGCTTTACCTCCCCCTGAAACCCAACAACCAGTCAAATTTAAACAGCCTCTTACACTGCCTTGAGGACATAAAATGTTGGATGGCACAGAACTTCCTCCAATTAAATGAGAGCAAGTCTGAGGTCATCCTATTCGGCCCCCCCCCGACTCCATCAAATCGATAACAGGCAGTCTTGGAAGTCTATCCTGCCTAGTCAAACCGCATGTCAAAAACCTCGGCATGATATTTGACTCTGCATTAAAATTTGATAAGCAAGTCAACACTGTGGTAAAAGCCAGCTTCTTCCAACTTCGAACCATAGCTAAAATCAAACCTTTCCTCCAATTCGACGACACAGAAAAAATCATTCACGCTTTCATTTCCTCCCGCCTAGACTACTGCAACTCCCTATACACTGGGATCAGCCAATCAACCCTGTCCCGCCTGCAACTGGTCCAAAACGCCGCAGCGAGACTCCTGACGGGTACCCGTAAAAGGGACCACATCACCCCGATTCTGGCCTCTCTCCACTGGCTCCCTGTACGGTACAGAATCAACTTCAAGCTCCTCCTATTCACGTATAAAGCCCTAAATGGACATTCCCCCCCCACATCAAAAATCTTCTAACCCCCCTCTCTAACTCCAGGTCCCTCAGGTCGGCCGACTTGGGGCTACTCACTATCCCGCGGTCTAGGCTTAAGCTCAGGGGTGACCGCGCTTTTGCGGTTGCAGCTACTAGACTGTGGAACAGCATCCCTCTCCCCATCAGAACTGCCCCCTCCATCGACTCCTTTAAGTCCAGGCTCAAAACCTATTTCTACTCCCTAGCGTTTGAGGCTCATTGAGGAGGCGCTGTGAATTGTTTCATTTTTTTTCCTTAGTACCAAATCAGATGTACAGCACTTTGGTCAACGTGGGTTGTTTTTAAATGTGCTATACAGATAAAATTGACTTGACTTGACTTGACTATAGAAACATATAAAATTCTTAAGGGATTGGACAGGCTGGATGCAGGCAAAATGTTCCCGATGTTGGGGGAGTCCAGAACCAGGGGTCAAGGTTTAAGAATAAGGTTTGAGATGAGGAAATACTTTTTCACCCACAGAGTTGTGAATCTGTGGAATTCTTTACCACAGAAGGAAGTGGAGGTCAATTCACTGATGTTTGCAAGAGAGTTACATTTAGCTCTTAGGGCTAAAGGAATTAAGGGATGTGGGGTAAAAGCAGGAACAGGGTACTGAATTTAGATTTCAGCCATGAGTGGCTCGAAGGGCCGAATGGCCAACTCCTGCACCTATTTTTCTATGTTTCCAAGTCCAGTAAAGTTCCGATTAAAGGTAGTTCGAGGGTCTCCAAAGAGGTAGATGGGAGGTCAGGACCGCTCTTTAATTGGTGATAGGATGGTACAATTGCCTGATAACAGCTGGGAAGAAACTGTCTCTGAATCTGGAGGTGTGCATTTCCACACTTCTGTACCTCTTGCCTGATGGGAGAGGGGCCTAGAGGGGGTGGCCGGGGTGAGACACGTCCTTGATGATGTTGCTGGCCTTGCCGAGACAGCATGAAGTACAGATGGAGTCAATGGAAGGGAAATAGAGGTTAGTTTGCGGTGATGGGCTGGGATACTTCCACAATTCTCTGCAATCTCTTGCCCGTTGGGAGAGGGGAGAAGAGGGAATAGTCTGGAGATTGCAGATGCAGGATTCTTCAGCAAGGAAAAAACTCACAGGCTGCTGGAGGAACTCGTAAGAGTCATGGAGTGTCATCGAGGAGTGATACCGTGTGGAAACAGGCCCTTCGGCCCAACATGCCCACACAGCCCAACGTGTGTCAGCTACACTAGTCCCACCTGCCTGCGTTTGCCCCATATCCCCCCAAACGTGTCCTATCCATATACCGTACCTGTCTAACTGTTTCTTAAATGTTGGGATAGTCCCTGCCTCAACTACCTCCTCTGGCAGCTCGTTCCATACACCCACCACCCTTTGTGTGACTAAGTCAGATTCCTATGAAATCTTTTCCCCTTTACCTTAAACCTATTGTACGTCCTCTGGTCCTCGATTCCCCTACTCTGGGCAAGAGACTCTGTGCATCTACCCGATCTATTCCTCTCGTAATTTTATACAGCTCTACAAAATCACCTCTCATCCTCCTGCGCTCCAGGGAATAGAGTCCCAGCCTATTCAAATCTTCCGATTGACTGAGAAGGTTGTTGGCTGCAACCTTCCCCCCCCCCCGCCCCCATCGACGAACTGTACACTGCAAGGGCCAGGAAGCGAGCGGGCAAGATCATCTCTGACCCCTCTCACCCTGGCCACAAACTCTTTGAAGCACTTCCCTCTGGAAGGCGACTCCGGACTCTCAAAGCAGCCACAGCCAGACATAAAAACAGATTTTTTTTCCGTGAGTAGTAGCTCTACTCAACAACAAAAAGTCTCTCGCCTTTTTTTTGTTCTGGTTTATTTCACTCGCGTGTTTAAACCGTAATGTTGTATTCTTAATGTATTAATGTTTTATGCTTTATTCTTAATTGTTTACTGTATTGTATGTTCATGTTGTTACTTGCGAGCGGAGCACCAAGGCACATTCCTTGTATGTGTACATACTTGGCCAATAAACTTATTCATTCATTCATTAATTCAGCCTCCCCCATAAGTGGGTCAATAGACAATAGACAATAGGTGCAGGTGGAGGCCATTCGGCCCTTCGAGCCAGCACCGCCATTCAATGTGATCATGGCTGATCATTCACAATCAGTACCCCGTTCCTGCCTTCTCCCCATACCCCCTGACTCCGCTATCCTTAAGAGCTCTATCTAGCTCTCTCTTGAATGCATTCAGAGAATTGGCCTCCACTGCCTTCTGAGGCAGAGAATTCCACAGATTCACAACTCTCTGACTGAAAAAGTTTTTCCTCATTTCAGTTCTAAATGGCCTACCCCTTATTCTTAAATTGTGGCCCCTTGTTCTGGACTCCCCCAACATTGGGACCACGTTTCCTGCCTCTAACGTGTCCAACCCCTTAATAATCTTATACATTACGATAAGATCTCCTCTCATCCTTCTAAATTCCAGTGTACACAAGCATAGTCGCTCCAGTCTTTCAACATACGACAGTCCCACCATTCCGGGAATTAACCTAGTAAACCTACGCTGCACGCCCTCAATAGCAAGAATATCCTTCCTCAAATTTGGAGACCAAAACTGCACATAGTACTCCAGGTGCGGTCTCACTAGGGCCCTGTACAACTGAGCTCTATCTAGCTCTCTCTTGAATGCATTCAGAGAATTGGCCTCCACTGCCTTCTGAGGCAGAGAATTCCACAGATTTACAACTCTGACTGAAAAGTTTTTCCTCATCTCCGTTCTAAAGACGGAGGCGCAGGCAAGGGTGTTTCGGGCCGAGACGTTTCTTCAGACTCAGGGGAGAGGGAGCCTTGAGATATGGAAGGGTAAGGTGTGAAAACACCAAATCAAAGCAGATGCCGAACAGGAAACGTAGAATGGTTCATTGTTGGCTGAGGGGAAGGTGACAATACGGCGTACAGTCAGATGTTTAATCAGGAGCACAGTAGAACTAGTTGGAGAACTAGAATAGGGGAGGGACAGAGTGAGGGGGAAAGGTAACAATGAACCATTCCACATTTCAATAGACAACAGACAATAGGTGCAGGAGGAGGCCATTCGGCCCTTCGAGCCAGCACCGCCATTCAATGTGATCATGGCTGACCATTCTCAATCAGTACCCTGTTCCTGCCTTCTCCCCATACCCCCTGACTCCGCTATCCTTAAGAGCTCTATCTAGCTCTCTCTTGAATGCATTCAGAGAATTGGCCTCCACTGCCTTCTGAGGCAGAGAATTCCACAGATTCACAACTCTCTGACTGAAAAAGTTTTTCCTCATCAGCTTATTTCCTCATCCTTATCAGCATCTGCTTTGATCTGTCGTTTTCACATCTTACCCTTCCATATCCCTTCCATATCCCTCTCCCCTGAGATCTCCACCTGAAACGTCACCCATTCCTTCTCTCCAGGGATGCTGCCTGTCCCGCTGAGTTACTCCAGCACTTTGTGTCTTTTTTTTTGGAAGATGGGGGGAGGTCAGGGGAGGAGGAGGAGGGGGAATGAAAGGTCAAAAAATGAAAATAATAACAGAACCTAATTTGAGGAAGGACGTCCTTGCTATTGAGGCAGTGCAGCGTAGGTTCACGAGATTAATCCCCAGGATGGCGGGACTGTCATATGAGGAAGGATTGGAAAGACTGGGCTTGTATTCACTGGAATTTAGAAGGATGAGAGGGGGATCTTATAGAAACGTGTAAAATTATAAAAGGACTGGACAAGCTAGATGCAGGAAAAATGTTCCCAATGTTGGGGGGGAATCCAGAACCAGGTGCCACAGTCTAAGAATAAAGGCGAGACCATTTAAAACTGAGATGAGAAAGAACTTTTACACCCAGAGTTGTGAATTTGTGGAATTCTCTGCCACAGAAGGCAGCAGAGGCCAATCCACTGGATGAATTTAAAAGAGAGTTAGATAGAGCTCTAGGGGCTAGCGGAATCAATGGATACGGGGAGAAGACAGGCACGGGTTACTGATTGTGGATGATCAGCCAAGATCACAATGAATGGCGGTGCTGGCTCGAAGGGCCAAATGGCCTCCTCCGCACCCACTCGGAAAGTGAAGAGGCAGTCTTACAAAGTTTAAATGAATCTTAAACTTTTTCCTATGTACTAAAAAAAACCCAAGTCAATGTGAGGGAACGGATAAGTCATCGCAGAACATATGGAAACACTGATGTAGTCAATGGAGTCTTTGTCTCAGTTAGGGATCACTCAAAACACACACACACACACACATTTTTGTTCCCCTGCTAGTTAATTTTCTAGACCATTCAGTAGATTAACTAACGCATTGTGCGTGCGTGTACTAGTGCAACATTAGTGACACCACACACACACACTAATATATATTTTTCTTCCAGTTACTAGATTAAATTACATACCATGTGTGGGCTTTGTACAACATTGGCGATACCAAGCACGCGAATATTGTTTTCTCCCAGTTAATTTTCTAGACAAGTTAGTACATTAAACACACTGTTTAGTGCATTAGTACAGAATTTTGTGCATTAGTACAAAATTGGCGATATCACACACACACACACACACACACACACACACACACACACGCGAGAATATTGATTTCTCCCAGTTAATTTTCTAGACAAGTTAGTACATTAAATAACACATTGTGTGTGCACTAGTACAAAATTGGCGATACCACACACACACACACACACACGAGAATATTGATTTCTCCCAGTTAATTTTCTAGACTGATTAGTAGATTAAATTATACATTCTGTGGACTAATGCAAAATTCACAACACCACACACACACAAATATTTTCCCCAGTTAATTTTCTAGACTAATTAGAAATATCACATTGTGTGTGTGCCAGTACAAAATTGGAGATACTACGTACGCACAAATATATTTCCCTCCGGTGAATTTTCTAGACAACTCGGTGGATTAAATAACACATTTGCACACACAAGTACAAAACTAACATTAAACTAAAGTTGGTGACGGTTATTTTCTTCTCCCACTGAATTCTCTGGACTACTGAGCAGATTAAATAACACATTTGCGTGCACAAGTACTAAAGTAAAACAGAAAACTAAACTAAACTAAAGTTGACACCACACACAACCACTCACTCACACACACACTCACCCACACAATCACTATCACGCTCACACACACAATCACTCACTCAAACACAATCATACTCTCACACACACAATCATGCTCACTCTCTCACAATCACTCAGACACACACTCTCTTGCACTCTCACTCACACACACTCACTCTCTTGCACTCTCACACTCTCTCACTCACACACACTCTCACCCACAATCACACATTCACACACACTGTCTCTCACACACACTCTGTTACACTCTCTCACACACACTGTCTCTCACACACACTCTGTTACACTCTCTCTCACACTCTCACACTCTCTTACACTCTCACTCACACACACAATCTCTTGCACTCTCACACTCTGTTACTCTCTCTCACACACACTCTCTCTTGCACTCTCACACACACTCTCACCCACTCTCTTACTCACACACTGTCACACACACTGCTACTCTCTCTCACACACACTCACACACACTGTTACTCTCTCTCTCACACACACTCTCACACACACACTCTCTCACACACACACTCTGTTACTCTCTCTTACACACACTCTTACTCTCTCACACACACTGTCTCACTCTCTCTCTCACACACACTCTCTTACACACACTGTTACACACGCTCTCACACACACTGTCTCTCACACACACTCTCTTACACTCTCTCTCACACACACGCGCGTTTGGTCAGTGACTTTGAGACTTACTTGTATGTCGTGTATTCTGCTGAACCCGTCTCTCCAGAAGAACTCCACGAAGTTACTCAGCGTGCTGGGTCCGGGCATATCGGACAGGCTCTTGGCCGCCCGTGGTGTTGGTGTTGGTGTTGGTGTTGGTGCGGTCGGTGGCGACCTGTCCCGGGACATCTCTGTGTCCTTTGTCCATCTCAGCCTGGCCGCTGTGTCCCTGCTGGGCATTGGCACCGCTCCTGGGACACGAACCAGCGCCTTCATTGCTCCCACTCTCAACCACGCACCCACCCCAGACATCACCTCCCCCTTCTCAATGCAACCACCCCTCCTACCTACTTTTATTTTCTGAAAGAGAGAGAGAAAGAGAAAGAGAGAGAGAGAGAGAGAAATAGAGAGAAAAATGGGGGGAGAGAGAAAGAAAGAGAGGGAGGGAGAAAGAGATAGAGAGAGAAAGAGAGAAAGAGAGAGAGAGAAAGAGAGAGAGAGAGAGAGAGAGAGAGAGAGAGAGAGAGAGAGAAAGGGGGAGAGAAGGAGAAAGAGGGGGAGAGAGGGAGAGAGAGGGAAAGAGGGAAAGAAAGAGAGAGGGAGGGAGAGAGAGAAAGAGAGACAGAGACAGAAAGAGAGGGAGAGAAAGAGAGAGAGATAGAGAAAGAGAGAGAGAAAGAGAGAGAGATAGAGAAAGAGAGAGTGGGAAAGAGGGAGGGAGAGGGAGAGAAAGAGAGAGAGAGAAAGAGAGAGAGATAGAGAGAGAGAGAGGAAAAGATGGAACGAAAGAGAGAGAGAGAAAGAGTGGGAGAGAGAGAAATAGAGAGAGAAAGAGGGAGAAAGGGAGGGAGAGAGAGAGAAATAGAGAGAGAGAGAGAGAGAGAAAGAGGGAGAGAGAAATAGAGAAAGAGAGAAAAATGAGGGGAGAGAGAGGAAGAAAGAGAGGGAGAGAGATGGAGAGAGAAGAAAGAGAGATAGAGAGAGAGAGAGATAGTGAGAGAGAGAAAGAGGGAGAGAGAGAAAGAGAGAGAGAGAGAAAGGGAGAGAGAGAGAGAGAGAAAGAGAGGGAGAAAGAAAGGGATAGAGAGAAAAAAGAGAGAAAGAGAGAGAGAAAGGGAGAGAGAGAAAGGGAGAGAGAGAGAGAGAGAGCGGGGCCCACGTGTTGGGAACCGGTCACTCTCCTGGTCGTTCGTGGGATCAAGCCCGGAGCACAACCTTGTAGCGAGAACACGTCTCTCTTGGGCAGCTGAGCTCACAACCCACCCACCCAGCGCTCTGAGTCTGATCAAGGGTCTCGACTTGAAACGTCACCCATTCCTTCTCACCAGAGGTGCTGCCTGACCCGCTGAGTTACTCCAGCATCTTGTGCCTCTCTTCGTATCAATAGAAACGTAGAAAATAGGTGCAGGAGGAGGCCATTCGGCCCTTCGAGCCAGCACCGCCATTCATTGTGATCATGGCTGATCATCCACAATCAGTAACCCGTGCCTGCCTTCTCCCCACATCCCTTGATTCCACTAGCCCCCAGAGCACTATTTAACTCTCTCTTAAATCCATCCAGTGATTTGGCCTCCACTGCCCTCCGTGGCAGAGAATTCCACAAAATTCACAACTCTCTGGGTGAAAAAGTTCCTTCTCACCTCAGTTTTAAATGGCCTCCCCTTTATTCTTAGACTGTGTGGCCCCTGGTTCTGGACTCCCCCAACATTGGGAACATTTTTCCTGCATCTAGCTTGTCCAGTCCTTTTATAATTTTATATGTCTCTATAAGAGATCCCCTCTCACCCTTCTAAACTCCAGTGAAGACAAGCCCAGTCTTTCCAATCTTTCCTCATATGACAGTCCCGCCATCCCAGGGATCAATCTCGTGAAATGGCCTACCCCTGCAATAAGGGGTAGGCCATTTAGAACTGAGATGAGGAAAAACCTTTTCAGTCAGAGAGTTGTGAATCTGTGGAATTCTCTGCCTCAGAAGGCAGTGGAGGCCAATTCTCTGAATGCATTCAGGAGAGAGCTGGATAGAGCTCTTAAGGATAGCGGAGTCAGGGGGTATGGGGAGAAGGCGGGAACGGGGTACTGATTGAGAATGATCAGCCATGATCACATTGAATGGCGGTGCTGGCTCGAAGGGCCGAATGGCCTCCTCCTGCACCTATTGTCTATTGTCCAATGTGGTACTGGTGAGTCTCATTGTCTGTAACTCATTTTCACCCAGACCACAACTAACAATGGCCTGTTTCCTTCATCATCATTACTGTTCAGCATATCTTCTTTCATTTATTCCACATCTCTTGATATTACCATTTCCCTTTCCCCTGACTCTCAGTCTGAAGAAGGGTCTCAACCCGAAACATGAGCTATTCCCCCTCTCCAGAGATGCTGCCTGACCCGCTGAGTTACTCCAGCTTTTTGTGTCCATCTTCGGTTTAATAATAATAATAATATAATAATAATAAATGTTATTTGTCATATGTAGGGTTGGCACAGGGTTAACGGTACAATGAAATGTATTTGACAAGACAATGGGTCACCTCAGCAGTAATATTCCAAGGATAAATAAGATTTTAAAAAATGACATTAATAAGGTAAAAAGACAATATTAAAAATAGGTAAAAAGACGATATTAAAAATAATCAACATATATATATATGATTTGAAATTTACATGATTTATTTACATCGGCGAAACCAAGCGCAGGCTCGGCGATCGCTTCGCTCAACACCTGCGCTCGGTCCGCGTTGGCCAAACTGATCTCCCGGTGGCCGAGCACTTCAACTCCCCCTCCCACTCCCAGTCTGACCTTTCTGTCATGGGCCTCCTCCAGTGCCATAGTGAGTGAGGCCCACCGGAAATTGGAGGAACAGCACCTCATATTTCGCCTGGGCAGCTTGCAGCCCAGTGGTATGAACATCGACTTCTCCAACTTTAGATAGTTCCTCTGTCCCTCTCTTCCCCTCCTCCTTCCCAGATCTCCCTCTATCTTCCTGTCTCCACCTATATCCTTCCTTTGTCCCGCCCCGCCTGACATCAGTCTGAAGAAGGGTCTCGACCCGAAACGTCACCCATTCCTTCTCTCCCGAGATGCTGCCTGACCTGCTGAGTTACTCCAGCATTTTGTGAATAAATACCTTCGATTTGTACCAGCATCTGCAGTTATTTTCTTATACTATGTGATTTGAAATGTGTTTATGAGTTCAGAAGCCTGATGGCCTGATGGTAGAAACTGTTCTTGAGTCTGGTGGTACGTGCAGCCATATTCCTGTATCGTCTGCCTGACGGTAACAAGGAGAACAGCCTGCGTGCTGGGTGCCTGTGGTCCTTGATGATGCTGCGTGCCTTCTGCATTTAAAACCAACATCTGCAGTTCCTTCCTACACAAGTTCGGTGGCCCCGTAGCAGAAGTGTCCACATCGCGGGGCTGGAAACTGCAAGTGTCCTGAGCTAATTCTGCTACCACCATTGTCTATCGTACAAGTGATGGCTCCCACTGATTGTCGCCGGAAGATGCGACCTTTTCAGGACTGACGATGACAGTGATGAAACATTTGAAACATTTGGATGATGGACATGAAAGAAGAAGACAGAAGTTTAGTTCAGTTTGGTTTACTGTCAAGTGTACCGAGGTACAGTGAAAAGCTTTCGCTGCTTGCCAACTCAGTCAGTGGAAAGACAATACATGATTACAATCGAGCCGTCCACAGTGCACAGATACAATAGACTATTGACAATAAACAATAGACAATAGGTGCAGGAGTAGGCCATTCGGCCCTTCGGGCCAGCACCAAGGATAGCGGAGTCAGGGGGTATGGGGAGAAGGCAGGAACGGGTACTGATTGAGAATGATCAGCCATGATCACATTGAATGGTGGTGCTGGCTCGAAGGGCCGAATGGCCTACTCCTGCACCTATTGTCTATTATCTATTGTCAATGTGATCATGACTGATCACCCACAATCAGTACCCCGTTCCTGCCTTCTCCCCATACCCCCTGACTCCACTATCATTAAGAGCGCTATCTAACTCTCTCTTGAAAGCATCCAGAGAATTGGCCTCCACTGCCTTCTGAGGCAGAGAATTCCACAGATTCACAACTCCCTGGGTTGTTTTTCCTCATCTCTGTTCTAATGATAAGGGAATAAAGTTTAGTGCAAGATAAAGTCAGTAAAGACCGATCAAGGATAGTCCGAGGGTCACCGATGAGCTTGATAGTAGTTCAGCACTGCTCTCTGGTTGTGGTAGGATGGTTCTTTTTGCCTGATAACAGCTGGGAAGAAACTGTCCCTGAATCTGGAGGTGTGCGTTTTCACACTTCTGTACCTCTTGCCATGATGGGAGAGGGTAGAAGAGGGAGTGGCCGGGGTGCGACTTGTCCTTGATTATGCTGCTGGCCTTGCCGAGGCAGCGTGAGGTGTAGACGGAGTCAATGGAAGGGAGGTTGGTCTGTGAGATGGTCTGGGTTGTAATTCTCAGCAATGTCTTGTGGTCTTGGATAGAGCTGACCCCAAACTGGGTAGTGATACATCCTGATAAACTCCAGAACCAGGGGCCACAATTTAAGAATAAAGCAGAGGCCATTTAGGACTGAGATGCGGTAAAACATTTTCACCCAGAGAGTTGTGAATCTGTGGAGTTCTCTGCCACAGAATGCAGTGGAGGCCAATTCACTGGATGTTTTCAAGGGAGAGTTAGATTTAGCTCTTCGGGCTAAGGGAATCAAGGGATGTGGGGAGAAAGCAGGAACGGGGTACCGATTTTGGATGATCAGCCATGATCACATTGAATGGCGGTGCTGGCTCGAAGGGCCGAATGACCCACTCCTGCATCTATTTTCTATGCTTCTATATTTCAACGTTTCTCCGGCGCTTCTGTTGGTGAGAGTTGTTGGGAACAGGCCAAACCTCCTAAGCCTTCTAAGAAAGCAGGGAACACAAAATGCTGGAGTAACTCAGCGGGTCAGGCAGCATCTCTGAGTGGGTGACGTTTCGGGTGGGGAACCTTTTTCGGACTGAAAGTAGAGGGGAGAGAACTGGAGGTAAGAAAAGGCCCAGATCAAAGCAGGGGTGGCAACAGACAACCAAGCAAGGGTAGAGCCCATGATGGTCCATTGTTGGCTGAGGAAGTGGTGATTACGAAGGTGTACAAGAGTACGACCAGAGGGGGGGTGGGGGATATCGGGAATGTAGTGGCTATTTGAAGTTAGAGAAATCAACGTTCATACCGCTGGTTGTAAGCTGCCCAAGCGAAAGGGCGGCACGGTGGCGCAGCGGTAGAGTTGCTGCCTTACAGCGCCAGAGACCCGGGTTCGATCCCGACTACGGGTGCTGTCTGTACGGAGTTTGTACGTTCTCCCCGTGACCTGCGTGGGTTTTCTCCGAGATCTTCGGTTTCCTCCCACACTCCAAAGACGTGCAGGTTTGTAGGTTAATTGGCTTGGTAAATGTAAAACAAATGTCCCCAGTGGGTGTAGGACAGTATTAATGTGCGGGGGTCGCTGGTCGGCGCGGACCCAGTGGGCCGAAGGGCCTGTTTCCACGCTCATAGAGTCATAGAGTCATAGAGTCCTACAGCACAGAAAGAGGCCCTTTGGCCCATCGTGTCCGCGCCGCCCATTACCAAACACAGTCTAATTTTAATCCCATTTTCCCGCATTTGGACCGCAGCCCTGAATGTTGTAGCATTTCAAGTGCCCATCCAAATGCCTCTTAAACGTTGTGTGTGTTCCCGCCTCCACCACCACCCCAGGCAGTGAGTTCCAGACTCCAACCACCCTCTGGGTGAAAAAGTTCTTTCTCACATCCCCCCGAAACCTCCCTCCCCTTACCCTGTATCTATGTCCCCTCGTTGTTGAACCTTCCACCAGTGGAAGAAGTTCCCCGCCATCTACCTTATCTATGCCCCTCATGATCTTGTACACCTCGATCATGTCCCCTCTCAGCCTTCTCTGCTCCAGGCAATCTGTATCTTTAAACGAAACTAAACGAAACAGGTGTTGTTTACCGAAGATATAGTCTGTTCAGTCAGTCTGAAGAAGGGTCCCGACCCAAAACGTCACCCATCCTTTTTCTCCAGAGATGCTGCATGACCCGCTGAGTTACTCCAGCACTTTGTACCTGTCCGTGTTCTCCAGAGATGCTGCATGACCCGCTGAGTTACTCCAGCACTTTGTACCTGTCCGTGTTCTCCAGAGATGCTGCCTGACCCGCTGAGTTACTCCAGCACTTTGTACCTGTCCGTGTTCTCCAGAGATGCTGCATGACCCGCTGAGTTACTCCAGCACTTTGTACCTGTCCGTGTTCTCCAGAGATGCTGCCTGCCCCGCTGAGTTACTCCAGCACTTTGTGTCTAAAGTCCATCGAAGTTTGGTGCTATCGTTGGCTTGTGTTTAGGGTTGTGCAGTGTGGTACACGTGCCTGATGGTTGATAGCAAAGTGGAGATTGATAGGTTTGTACGGTCATAGGTTCTTGGAGCAGAATTAGGCCATTCGGCCCATCAAATCTACTCCGCCATTCAATCATGCTTTATCTCTCTTTCCTAACCCCATTCTCCTGCCTTCTTCTCTTAACCTCTGTACTAATCAAGAATCTATCTCTGCCTTAAAAACATCCACTGACTTGGCCTCCACAGCCTACTGTGCCAAAGATTTGCACAGGTTCATCACCCTCTGGCTAAATAAATTTAGTCCTCATCTCCTTCCGAAAAGATCGTCCTTTAATTCTGAGGTTATGACCTCTAGTCCTAGACTCTCCCACCAGTGGAAACATCCTCTCCACATCCTCTCGAACCAGGCCTTTCATTATTCTGTATGTTTCAATGAGGTCCCCCCCTCATTCTTCTAAACTCCAGCGAGTACAGGCCCAGTGCTGACAAACACTCATCATAGGTTAACCTACCCATTCCTGGGATCATTCCTGTAAACCTCCTCTGGACCCTCTCCAGAGTCAGCACATCCTTCCTCAGATACGGTGCTCAGAATTGCTCACAATATTCCAAATGTGGCCTGACCAGTGCCTTATAGACCCTCAGCATTACATCCCTGTTTTTGTTTGCAAGCCCCCTTGAAATAAATACTAGCATTGAGTTTGCATTCCTGATTTGGTTGGGCTCAAAGGTTACAGGTAGAAGGAAGGGGAATGGTGTTGAGAGGGATAAATAGATCATTGAGGATTGAATGGCGGGGTGGACTCAATGGGCTGAATGGAAGGCTCGGCGATCATTTCGCTCAACACCTTCGCTCAGTCCGCCTTAACCAACCTGATCTCCCGGTGGCTGAGCACTTCAACTCCCCCTCCCACTCCCAGTCTGACCTTTCTGTCATGGGCCTCCTCCAGTGCCATAGTGAGGCCCATCGGAAATTGGAGGAACAGCACCTCATATTTCGCTTGGGCAGCTTGCAGCCCAGCGGTATGAACGTCGACTTCTCCAACTTTAGATAGTTCCTCTGTCCCTCTCTTCCCCTCCCCCTTCCCAGCTCTCCCTCTATCTTCCTGTCTCCACCTATATCCTTCCTTTGTCCCGCCCCCCCCGCCCCCCTGACATCAGTCTGAAGAAGGGTCTCGACCCGAAACGTCACCCATTTCTTCTCTCCTGAGATGCTGCCTGACCTGCGGAGTTACCTTCGAGGTACAGTGAAATACCTTCTTAGCGTACAGTTAACAAGACTATCACCATACATAAGCACCATAGATTACACAGATTACATAGCAAATAGGTGCAGGAGGAGGCCATTCGGCCCCTCTAGCCAGCACCGCCATTCATTATGATCATGGCTGATCATCCACAATCAGTAACCCGTGCTCGACTTCTCCCCATTCCCTTGATTCCACCAGCCCCCAGAGCTCTATCTAACTGGTCCATCACCCTGGTCATGCATGAATGTACATTATACAGAGCACTGAGTCCATACGCAAGAGGGTACTTTAGTTTAGTTTAGAGATACAGTGGGAAAGCAGGTCCTTTGTTCCGCCGAGTCCGTGCCGACCAGTGATCACCCCGTACACCAGAACTATCCCTGCACACCACGGACAAGTTACAATTCCTACCGAAGCCAATTAACCTACAAATCTGTACGTCTTTGGAGTGTGGGAGGAAACCGGAGCACCCGGAGAAAACCCGTGCGGTCACAGGGAGAACGTACAAACTCATAAGGTCATAAGCGATAGGAGCAGAATTAGGCTATTCGGCCCATAATAATAATATAATAATAATAATAATAATAATAATGTAATAATAATAATAATAATATTCATTTATTGTCATTGCAACGAGTACAACGAAATTAAAAAATAGCCAATCCTGACGGTGCGTACAAACATATATGCAATAAATGCAAAAACAAATAAATACATAAATACAATTAAATACAATTATATGACCGATTTTTTAACGGTGTTGCCTAGTGCAAGGTAGTGTTCAGTTCTCGTATGGCCCTGGGGTAAAAACTGTTCTTAAGTCTGTTTGTTCGGGATTTGATCGACCTGAAACGTCGACCAGAGGGCAGATGAACAAACAGACGGTGGCCGGGGTGGGATGGATCTTTTATTATTTTGCCTGCTCTACTGAGGCAGCGTAGGCTGAACAGGTGCTCCAGGTGCTCCATCAAGTCTACTCCGCCGTTCAATCATGGCTGATCTATCTCTCCCTCCTGAACCCGTTCTCCTGCCTTCTCCCCGTAACCCCTGACACCCGTACTAATCAAGAATCTATCTATCCACAAAATGCTGGAGTAACTCAGCAGATCAGGCAGCATCTCAGGAGAGAAGGAATGGGAGACGTTTCGGGTCAAGACCCTTCTTCAGACTAACCTGCTGAGTTACTCCAGCATTTTGTGACTAAATACCTTCGATTTGTACCAGCATCTGCAGTTATTTTCGTACACTAAGAATCTATCTACCTCTACTTGAAAATTATATCCATTGACTTGGCCTCCACAGCCTTCGGTGGCAAAGAATTCCACAGATTCACCACCCTCTGACTGAAGAAATTCCTTCTTAGCTCCTACCGAAACGAACGTCCTTTAATTCTGAGGCTATGACCTCTGGCCCTAGACTCTTCCACTAGTGGAAACATCCTAGAGATCCATACAAAAAGCACCCGTGGTCAGAATTGAGCACGGATCTCTGGAGCTGTAAGGCAGCAACTCTACCACTGCTCTTTTCTCTCCACTTGGTGATCACTGCTATGACAGACCCTGGAAACACAAGAAACTGCAAATGCCTGAGAACACCTCCAGATAGTTGGCCAGAAGACATAGGAGCAGATTATAGTGTAAGAAAATAACTGCAGATGCTGGTACAAATCGAAGGTATTTATTCACAAAATGCTGGAGTAACTCAGCGGGTCAGGCAGTATCTCTGGAGAGAAGGAATGGGTGACATTTTGGGTCGAGACCCTTCTTCAGACTGATCACTTTCTCTGTACCTGCAGAACCAGGGGCCACAGTTTAAGAATAAGGGGTAGGCCATTTAGAACTGAGATGAGGAAAAACTTTTTCAGTCAGAGAGTTGTGAATCTGTGGAATTCTCTGCCTCAGAAGGCAGTGGAGGCCAATTCTCTGAATGCATTCAAGAGAGAGCTAGATAGAGCTCTTAAGGATAGCGGAGTAAGGGGGTATGGGGAGAAGGCAGGAACGGGGTACTGATTGAGAATAATCAGCCATGATCACATTGAATGGCGGTGCTGGCTCGAAGGGCCGAATGGCCTCCTCCTGCACCTATTGTCTATTGTCTATTGTCTATTGTAATCTGTGTAATCTATGGTGCTTATGTATGGTGATAGTCTTGCTGAGCTGTACGCTAAGAAGGTATTTCACTGTACCTCGAAGGTAGACACAAAATGCTGGAGTAACTCAGCGGGTCAGGCAGCATCTCTGGAGAGAAGGAATGGGTGACGTTCCGGGTCGAGACCCTTTTTCAGACTGATCACTTTCACTGTACCTCGGTACACCTGATAACTTCTCCTGGACCACCCGTATTGATGCAACGACTAAGCAAGCACACCAATGCCTCTACTTCCTTAGAAGGTTTAGGACGTTCGGCACGTCCCCACTAATGCTCACTGGCCTCCACAGATGCGCCGGAGGAAGCATTTTATCGGGATGCATCACAGCGTGGTTGGGGAACAGCTCCGTCCGAGACCGCAAGAAACTGCAGCGAATTGCGGACACAGCCCAGACCGTCGCACAAACCAACCTCCCTTCCATTGACTTCCACACCTCACGCTGCCTCGGCAAGGCCAGCAGCATAATCAAGGACGAGTCTCACCCCGGACACTTCCTCTTCACCCCTCAACTTCCCCGACTGCCCAGTATGAGCCATTTGTGTTTGTGCTGGCGGCTTTAGCGTATTATATTATTTTGTCCAGATATATCTTGCCGTTTCATTTTGGACACTTGGGGGGCTGTCGTTAGGCGAATCGTGGGGCTTGGGTCGGCCAGCCGCGGACCTTTCACCGTCCGGCGTGGCGTATAATAGGCCGCGGGGTTTTCTCCGCCCGGCGGGGCCTTCAATGTCGGGAGCCCCGACCGCCCCGACGTGGCAAGTTCAACAGCCTGACCGCGGGAGAAAACGGCAGGGGAAGAGAAAAGACATTCTGGCCTTCCATCACAGTGAGGAGGGGACTGGAGGAGACTCACTGTGATGGATGTTTCTTTTTGCATATTGCATATTTTTATTGCTTTTTTTGGTCTTATTGTTGGACTGTGGGTAATCTTTCATTTCACTGCACATTTATGTGTATGTGACAAATAAATTGACTATTGACTATTGATATGGGCCTAACGGGCTGGGAGGAGCCATCACAAGGTGGTATATTTGGAGACACAGGGGCTGGGAGGAGTTAGACATGGGGTAACAGCCAGAGGATACAGTTCTTACCGGACCTGCAACGAGAGCTGTGAGCAGACAGTGGGGGGGGGGGGGGGGGGGGGGGGGGTGGGGGTGGGTGGGGGGTGGGGGATGAATAGAGCAGCGAGCTACGACTTGCATGCAAAATAAATACAGCCTGGTATGTTCGCCGTCTTGTTTGTATAACTACTTCAATAAACAACTAATTAAGCTGGAAAAACGTCTGGAAAATCTCTCTGTCGGGTTTGCGTCAAAGATCAGCCCGACTCCCTGTGTAGTAATGGCAAACAGAAAGGAATTTATTGGAAAAGACATTGCATGCCCTTTGAGGAAGAGAGTTCCAACGGGCTCATGACCCTCTGAGTGAAAAAAATATTGCATCTCAGAGTCATAGAGTCCTGGAGACAGAGCCTTTGTCCCATCACGTTCACACTGACCAAGAGATTTATCTACGCTGGCCCCAGCTGCCCGTGTTTGGCCTATTTCCATAGAATCAGTGTGTCATACAGCATAGAAACAGGCCCTTCAGCCTAACTTGCCCTCGCCAGCAAAGATGACCCACCTACACTAGTCCCACCTGCCCACATTTGGCCTATATCCATCTGAACCATGTATCTATCTGAATGTCTTCATCCGAGGGAAGACGATATCTGGACACCTGCAGCAGCCTGGGGCCTGCCTGGATCGCTCAATGCTCATCTTATCATATCATATCATATCATATATATACAGCCGGAAACAGGCCTTTTCGGCCCACCAAGTCCGTGCCGCCCAGCGATCCCCGCACATTAACACAATCCTACACCCACTAGGGACAATTTTTACATTTACCCAGCCAATTAACCTACATACCTGTACGTCTTTGGAGTGTGGGAGGAAACCGAAGATCTCGGAGAAAACCCACGCAGGTCACGGGGAGAACGTACAAACTCCTTACAGTGCAGCACCCGTAGTCAGGATCGAACCTGAGTCTCCGGCGCTGCATTCGCTGTAAAGCAGCAACTCTACCGCTGCGCCTAGAGCGCAGACTGGACTTTGAAAATGTCCAAATTTATCAAATGTTGTTATAGTATCTGCCTCAACTACCTCCTTTGGCAGTTCGTTCCAAATGCCCACCACCCTCTGTGTGGAAAGGTTGCCCCTCAGATTCCTATTAAATCTTTCCCCTCTCACCTTAAACCTCTGTTTTTTTTCATTCCCCTGCCCTGAGTAAAAGACTCTGTGCATCATCCCCATCTATTCCTCTCATGATTTTATACACCTCTATAAGATCAACCCTCAGCCTCCTGTGCTCCAAGGAATAAAGGACTAATGGCGCCGTCTGTACGGAGTTTGTACGTTCTCCCCGTGACCTGCCTGGGTTTTCTCCGAGATCTTCGGCTTCCTCCCACACTCCAAAGACGTACAGGTTTTGTAGGTTAATTGGCTGGGTAAATGTAAAAATTGTCCCTAGTGGGTGTAGGATAGTGTTGATATGCGGGGATCACTGGTCGGCAGGGTCCCGGTGGGCCGAAGGGCCTGTTTCCACGCTATATCTCTAAACTAAACTAAACTAAGTCTTGTCCCACCCTGGTCATTCCTCCTTCTCCCTGCTCCTGTTTGGCAGAAGGTACTAAAGTGTGAGACCGCGCACGGCCAGACTCAGGAACAGCTTCTTCTCCTCTGTTATCAGGCTTCTGAACGGTCCTTCCATAAGCCAGGGTACTGTCCGATTCACCTCTACCCCATTGCGGACATTGTGGCCTCTGGAAACGGTGCGCCACAACGCTGAGAACTACATTCTGCACTCTGTATCTTCTCCTTTGCTCCACCTATTGTACTTGAGTTGAACAGATTGTATCTATGTATGGTATATTTATTCACAAAATGCTGGAGTAACTCAGCAGGTCAGGCAGCATCTCAGGAGAGAAGGAAAGGGTGACGTTTCGGGTCGAGACCCTTCTTCAGACTGATGTCAGGGGGGCGGGACAAAGGAAGGATAAAGGTGGAGACAGGAAGATAGAGGGAGAACTGGGAAGGGATTGGGGAAGAGAGGGACAGAGGAACTATCTAAAGTTGGAGAAGTCAATGTTCATACCGCTGGGCTGCAAGCTGCCCAGGCGAAATAAGAGGTGCTGTTCCTCCAATTTCCGGTGGGCCTCACTCACTATGGCACTGGAGGAGGCCCATGACAGAAAGGTCAGACTGGGAGTGGGAGGGGGAGATGAAGTGCTCAGCCACCGGGAGATCAGGTTGGTTAAGGCGGACTGAGCGAAGGTGTTGAGCGAAACGATCGCCGAGCCTGTGTTTGGTTTCGCCGATGTAAAGAAGTTGACATCTAGAGCAGCGGATGCAATAGATGAGGTTAGATCTGTTTGGATACCATGCAAAAAAAAGCTCTTAGCTGTACCTCGAGACAGGAGGAGTGAAGTGTCGGGAAGAACTGCAGATGCTGGTTTAAGCTGAAGACTGACACCAAAAAGCAGGAGTAACTCAGCGGGTCTGGCAGCATATCTGGAGAAAAGGAATCGGTGACGTTTCGGGTCGAGGTCCTTCTACGGATCATTTAGTGATCATTTGCACCGGACTCAGGATTCTTGTATACTCCACAAGGGGGAGCCAGATGGGCACGTTAACAGAATAAAGGACCCAGTTCCAAAACACATCACATTATTTGTGTTTATGTGGCGTCTTTAACGTATAAAATCAACCCGCGACTTGACACAGCATTGTTACCATACAAAAATTGCCACTGGGGAAATAGCTGAAGCCACAAAAGACTGCCGATACTGGAATCTTGACCTAAACACCAAGGTGCTGGTGAAACTCAGTGGGTCATCGAGTCAAAGAGTCATCCTTTTACTGTAGAATTTAGAGATTCAGTGCAGAAACAGGCCTTTCGGCCCACCGAGTCCATGCCGACCAGCAATCACCCCGTATACTAACACTATCCTACACACTAGGGACAATTTATAATTTAACCAAATCCAATTGACCTACAAACCTGTACATCGTTGGAGTGTGGGGGGAAATCAGAGCACCTGGAGAAAACCCACTCGGTCACGTGAAGAACGCACCCTTCGGGCCACTGAGTCTGTGCTGTCCGTTGATCTCCCATAGACTAGTTCTATCCTACACGCATTAGGGAAAATTCACAGAAGCCAATTGATCTACAAACCTGCACGCCTTTCGAGAGTGCAAGGAAACTGGAGTTCCCGGAGAAAACCAACGCGGTCACAAGGAGAATGTACAAACCCGGTACAGACAGCGCCCATCGTCAGGATCGAACCCGGGTCTCTGGCGATGTAAGGCAGCAACTCTACCGCTGCGCCACCGTGCCGCCCCAAAGCTAAAATTTGTTGATTCTGAGTTCGATAGAAACATAGAAACATAGAAACATAGAAAATAGGTGCAGGGCTAGGCCTTTCAGCCTTTCGAGCCAGCACTGCCATTCATTATGATCACGGCTGATCATCTAAAATCTGTACCCCGTTCCTGCTTTTTCCCCCATATCTCTTGGTTCCCTTAGCCCTAAGAGCTAAAACTAACCCTCTCTTGATAGAAACATAGAAAATAGGAGTTATCAATTGAAAGCCCAATACTTGCACTTAAGTGAGTTAAAATGTACGTATCGAATCGAGGACTTGAGCAATAGGGAGAGGTTGGTGACACTAGACTTTACTCCTTGGAATGCAGGAGGGTGAAGTGTGGTCTCATAGAGCTCGTCGCCTCTTATAAAACCAGGAGGGGAATAGAAAGGGTGAACGCAGTCTTTTTAAAACTGAGGTGACAAAAACTTTTTCACCCAGAGGGTTGTGAATTTGTGGGATTCTTTGCCACAGAAGGCAGTGGAGGCCAATTCACTGGATGAATTTAAAAGAGAGTTAGATAGAGCTCTAGGGGCTAGTGGAACCAAGGGATATGGGGAGAAGGCAGGCACAGGTTACTGATTGTGGATGATCAGCCATGATCACAATCAATGGCGGTGCTGGCTCGAAGGGCCAAATGGTCTCCTCTTGCACTTGTTTTCTATGTTTTCTGAGTTTATAACCTGCACGTCTTTGGAGTGTGGGGGGAAGCCGGAACACTATGTTTAAATGTCTATGTCTTTTACCCAGGGTGGGGGAAATCAAGAACCAGAGGACATAGGTTTACGGTGAGAGGGGAAAGATTTAATACGAATGTGAGGGGCATTTTTTTTTAACACAAACGGTGGTGGGTGTATGGAATGAGCTGCCAGAGGAGGTAGTTGAGGGGGTCATATTAAAAAAAAATTTAAAGCATGAAAAAAAATTTGATTGTTACATGGATAGGAAAGTTTTAGTGGATTATGGACCGGCGGCACGGTGGCGCAGCGGTAGAGTTGCTGCCTTACACCGAATGCAGCGTCGGAGACTCAGGTTCGATCCCGCCTAGGGGCGCCGTCTGTACGGAGTTTGTACGTTCTCCCCGTGACCTGCGTGTGTTTTCTCTGGGATCTTCGTTTCCTCCCACACTCCGAAGACGTGCAGGTTTGTAGGTTAATTGGCTTGGGTGTGTTTACTCGGGATAAGTGTAAATTGTCCCTTAGTGTGTGTAGGAGACTCGTGTTAATGTGCGGGACTCGCTGGTCGGTGCGGACTCGATGGGCCGAAGGGCCTGTATCCGCGCTGCATCTCTAATCTAAAATCTGACCAAATGCGGGCAAATGGGACTAGCTTCAATGGGCATCTTGGTCAAGTCAAGTCAATTTTATTTGTATGTCGGTCAGGGTTGGGCCGAAGGGCCTTGTTTCCGTGCGGAATAACTCCATGACTAAATCTCGAATTAAAGTAACTCTACCACCTGTGGAGATGGGTCTACTGTGGATAGGGTGAGCAGCTTTAAATACCTGGGAGTCCACATCAAAGAGGATCTGACATGGACAACACACATTGCCGCACTGGTGAGTAAGGCAAGGCAGCGCCTTTACCACCTCAGACAGCTGAGGAAATTCAGAGTGTCTCTGAGGATCCTTCATTGCTTTTACTCTGGGGCTGTAGAGAGCATCCTGTCCGGCAACATCACAGTCTGGTTTGGGAACAGCTCTGCCCAGGACAGGATGGCCTTGCAGAGAGTAGTGCGTTCGGCAGAACGCACCATGGGAACTACACTCGCCCCCCTGCAGGACCTATACATCAGGAGGTGCAGATCCAGAGCAAGCAACATTATGGGGGACCCCTACCACCCCAGCAATGGACTGTTCCAGCTGCTACCGTCAGGCAAACGCCTCCGCTGTCACGCTGTGAAAACGGAGAGGATGAGACGGAGTTTCTTCCCACAGGCCATCAGGTCTGTTAACTATTATAACTCCAGAGACTAAATTTTCTTTCTGTATTAATTTTAATGTATGTGCTGTAATTGTAATTCTTTTAGCACAATCCGCAGGTGTTGCCACTTTCATTTCACTGCACATCGTGTAGAGGCAGGAAACATGTTCCCAATGTTGGGGGAGTCCAGAACGAGGGGCCACAGTTTAAGAATAAGGGGTAGGCCATTTAGAACTGAGATGAGGAAAAACTTTTTCAGTCAGAGAGTTGTGAATCTGTGGAATTCTCTGCCTCAGAAGGCAGTGGAGGCCAATTCTCTGAATGCATTCAAGAGAGAGCTGGATAGAGCTCTTAAGGATAGCGGAGTCAGGGGGTATGGGGAGAAGGCAGGAACGGGGTACTGATTGAGAATGATCAGCCATAATCACATTGAATGGTGGTGCTGGCTCGAAGGGCCGAATGGCCTCCTCCTGCACCTATTGTCTATTGTCTATTGTATGTGTATGTGACAAATAAACTTGACTTGACACAAAGCTGGTTTGTCAATAAAATCCCATTTCAATCCTGAAGGTGGCAGCACAGGTAGATGAGGAAAAGTGCAAGGAATTAACAAAAGACACAAAACTCTGGAGTAACTCAACAGGTCAGGCAGCAACGCTGGAGAGCATGGATACGTAACACTTTGTTGGGAGCCATGCAGCAGGGTATCAGGCCCTTCGGCCCAACTTGTCCATGCCCACCAAGGTTCCTCATCTAGCCCTTCTGCAGTTGTACAGGGCCCTAGTAAGACCGCACCTGGAGTACTGTGTGCAGTTTTGGTCTCCAAATTTGAGGAAGGATATTCTTGCTATTGAGGGCGTGCAGCGTAGGTTTACTGGGTTAATTTCCAAAATGGCGGGACTGTCTTATGTTGAAAGACTGGAGCGACTAGGCTTGTATACACTGGAATTTAGAAGGATGAGAGGGGATCTTATCGAAACGAATAAGATTATTAAGGGGTCGGACACGTTCGAGGCAGGAAACATGTTCCCAATGTTGGGGGAGTCCAGAACCAGGGGCCACAGTTTAAGAATAAGGGGTAGGCCATTTAGAACAGAGATGAGGAAAAACCTTTTCAGTCAGAGAGTTGTGAATCTGTGGAATTCACTGCCTCAGAAGGCAGTGGAGGCCAATTCTCTGAATGCATTCAAGAGAGAGCTAGATAGAGCTCTTAAGGATAGCGGAGTCAGGGGGTATGGGGAGAAGGCAGGAACGGGGTACTGATTGAGAATGATCAGCCATGATCACATTGAATGGCGGTGTTGGCTCGAAGGGCCGAATGGCACCTATTGTCTATTGTCTATTGTCTATTGTCTATTCCCAGTTGTTATCAGGCAACTGAACCATCCCATCAACAACCAGAGAGCAGTGCTGAACTACCATCTGCCTCATCGGAGACCCTCGGACTATCTTTATCTTGCACTCAGCGTTATTCCCTTTATCATGTACCCGTACACTGTGGACGGCTCGATTGTAATCATGTTGACTGCTTAGCACGCAACAAAAGCTTCTCACTGTACCTCAGTACACGTGACAATGAACTAACATCTGCAGTTCCATCCTACACACTCTGAGTTTACGCACGGGCAAAAGGTACAGAAAGGTGTGAAAACGAACAGCTCCTGATACAGGGACAGTTTCTTCCCAGCTGTTTTCGGGCAACTGAACCATCCTACCACAACCAGAGAGCAGTGTTGAGCTACTATCTATCTCATTGGCGACCCCCGGACTATCTTTGATCGGAGTTTGCTGGCTTTACCTTGCACTAAACGTTATTTCCCTTATCATGTATCTGTACACTGTGGACGGCTCGATTGTAATCTTGAGTGGTCTTTCCGCTGACTGGATAGGACGCAACAAAAAGCTTTTCACTGTAGACACAAAATGCTGGAATAACTCAGCGGGTCAGCCAGCATCTCAGGAGAGAAGGAATGGGTGACGTTTCGGCTCGAGACCCTTCTTCAAACCCGAAATGTCACCCATTCCTTCTCTCCCGAGATGCTGCCTGACCCGCTGAGTTACTCCAGCTTTTTGTGTCTACCTTCGATTTAACCCAGCATCTGCCGTTTGTTCCCAAGCTTTTCACTGTACCTAGGTACACGTGACAATAAAACTAAACTAGGTTAATTCCCGGAATACTAGGTTAATTCCCGGAATGGCGGGACTGCCATATGTTGAAAGACTGGAGCGACTAGGCTTGTATACACTGGAATTTAGAAGGATGAGAGGAGATCTAATCGAAACGTATAAGATTATTAAGGGGTCGGACACGTTAGAGGCAGGAAACATGTTCCCAATGTTTGGGGGAGTCCAGAACAAGGGGCCACAGTTTAAGAATAAGGGGTAGGCCATTTAGAACGGAGATGAGGAAAAACTTTTTCAGTCAGAGAGTTGTGAATCTGTGGAATTCTCTGCCTCAGAAGGCAGTGGAGGGCAATTCTCTGAATGCATTCAAGAGAGAGCTAGATAGAGCTCTTAAGGATAGCGGAGTCAGGGGGTATGGGGAGAAGGCAGGAACGGGGTACTGATTGAGAATGATCAGCCATGATCACATTGAATGGCGGTCCTGGCTCGAAGGGCCGAATGGCCTCCTCCTGCACCTATTGTCTATTGTCTATTGTCTAAACTGAACCTGAACCTGAATCTGGAGGTGTACGTTTTCATACTGCCTGGTGGGAGAGGGGAGAAGAGGAGAGAGTGGTGGCTCGGGTTGAAATTCAGCTGGGAAAAGTGCGATATAAATTTCTAACCAAATTAATTTTTCTTTTCTCTCCAATGTGTACCCAGTTAAGTCCGCTCTTGGGAGTGTTCCTCTCTCAAAAACAGTACAACGTGTTCTTGCCGTGATAGACTCCATTAATACATGGCAAAGAGACTTCACAGAGCGTCAATGATTTACAGAGAACCATCTTCCTCCCGTCTATTTCTGCTGAATCAACATACGGAGGGAGAGTGAAAACACACATGTTTCCCTCTCTCCGCGCCCTGCGATTGCCCTGCGGCTCATTAATCTTTCAAACACTAATGCCACCTGTCTTGTGGACGATCACCGAAGGCAGGGTTAGCGTTCGGTCGGGATAACAGCTACGTCAAGAAACAGATGGGATGCAATGGTGCATTCAGTAACCTTTAGCATGAAAGATGCTGCCCTACAGTTGTTTTGGGGCGGTCACGGTGGCGCAGCGGTAGAGTTGCCGCCTTACAGCGAATGCAGCGCCGGAGACCCGGGTTCGATCCCGACTACGGGCGCTGTCTGCACGGAGTTTGTACGTTCTCCCCGTGATCTTCGGTTTCCTCCCACACTCCAAACACGTGCGGGTTTGTAGGTTAATTGGCTGGGTAAAATTGGAAAAATTGTCCCTGGTGGGTGTAGGATAGTGTTAGTGTGCGGCGTGGACCCGTTGGGCCGAAGGGGCCTGTTTCCGCGCTGTATCTCTAAACTAAACTAAACTACAAGGGGACTTGGGAGTACTGGTGTAGGATTCCCCCCAAAAACGTTAATTCTCAAGTCAAATTGGTAGTAAGGAAGGCAAATGCAATGCTAGCCATTTTATTTCGAGAGGACTAGAGAACATAAAACCAGGGATATAACGCTGAAGCTTTACAAGGCACTGGTCAGGCCGCAATTTTTGGGCCCAATATCCGAAGAAGGATGTGCTGGCGTTCAGAAGAGTTTTACGAGAATGATCCCAGGAATCAGGAGGTCAACATACGACGATCGCTGGGCCTGTACTCGCTGGAGTTTAGAAGGATGAGGGGGGGGACCTCATTGAAACTTACCGAATAGTGAAAGGCCCGGATAGAGTGGATGTGGTGAGGATGTTTCCACTAGTGGGAGAGTCTAGGACCACAAATGCATCCTCATCTCAATAGACAATAGACAATAGACAATAGACAATAGACAATAGACAAGAGACAATAGACAATAGGCAATAGGCAATAGACAATAGATAATAGACAATAGATAAGAGGCAATAGACAATAGACAATAGGCAATAGACAATAGGTGCAGGAGTAGGCCATTCGGCCCTTCGAGCCAGCACCACCATTCAATGTGATCATGGCTGATCATTCTCAATCAGTACCCTGTTCCTGCCTTCTCCCCATACCCCCTGACTCCGTTATCCTTAAGAGCTCTGTTTAGCTCTCTCTTGAATGCATTCAGAGAATTGGCCTCCACTGCCTTCTGAGGCAGAGAATTCCACAGATTTACAACTCTCTGACTGAAAATGTTTTTCCTCATCTCCGTTCTAAATGGCCTACCCCTTATTCTTAAACTGTGGCCCCCGGTTCTGGACTCCCCCCAACATTGGGACCATGTTTCTTGCCTCTAACGTGTCCAAACCCTTAATAATCTTATATGTCTCCTTCCCAAAGGAACGTCCTTTAATTCTGAGGCTGTGCCCTCTGGTCCTAGACTCTACCACTAGTGGAAACATCCTCTCCACATCCACTCTATCCAGGCTTGCTCTCTGCTGTATGAACCAGGTGTGTCACTGTACAGCCTCAATTGGTAACCATGGCATTTGGCGGTTTTATTCACAATCACCTCTCTCTTCTCAGTCGATCTGTTCTGACGGGCTAAATATTGTGAGTTAAATCAGGATTCAATTTTAAGTAAATGGGACTGAAATGCTCGGCTATAAATATTTACAATAGACAGGGCCAAGGGAATCTCAACTGGTAACTGCCAGAATAATCAGGTTCCTTTAATATACAGGGCGCAGCTGACATCAAATATTATCTGTGTGGTCATATTAAATATTGTAGAGGTGTCCAGTCTCAGAGTGTGTAGGAACAAAAAACTGCAGATGCTGGTTCAAATCGAAGGTAGGCCCAAAATGCTGGAGTAACTTCAGATAGTTCCTCTGTCCCTCTCTTTCCCCTCCCCCTTCCCAGTTCTCCCACTGGCCTTCCTGTCTCCGACTACATCCTATCTTTGTCCCGCCCCCCCCTCCCCCCTGACGCCAGTCTGAAGAAGGGTCTCGACCCGAAACGTCACCCGTTCCTTCTCTCCCGAGATGCTGCCTGACCCGCTGAGTTACTCCAGCGTTTTGTGCCCCACCAGTCTCAGAGTGTGTGCCAGCTCCATAATTGCCCTTGAGAAAGAAAGGGTCATCAACCAACCTGATGAGTGGAAGGCTTACAATGGAATTTTGAAGGATGAGAGGGGATCTTATCGAAACGTATAAGATTATTAAGGGGTTGGACACGTTAGAGGCAGGAAACATGTTCCCAATGTTGGGGGAGTCCAGAACCAGGGGCCACAGTTTAAGAATAAGGGGTAGGCCATTTAGAACTGAGATGAGGAAAAACTTTTTCAGTCAGAGAGTTGTGAATCTGTGGAATTCTCTGCCTCAGAAGGCAGTGGAGGCCAATTCTCTGAATGCATTCAAGAGAGAGCTAGATAGAGCTCTTAAGGATAGCGGAGTCAGGGGGTATGGGGAGAAGGCAGGAACAGGGTACTGATTGAGAATGATCAGCCATGATCACATTGAATGGCGGTGCTGGCTCGAAGGGCCGAATGGCCTCCTCCTGCACCTATTGTCTATTGTCTATTGTCTAAGGTCATCGAAGATGACGCCATTTCGTTTCTGGTTCTGGTTTAGAAGACTGTTCATTAGAGTTGAGCAAGGTCATATCAGTTTAGTTCCGTTTAGTTCAGAGATACAGCGTGGAAACAGGCCCTTCGGCTCACTGAGTCCGCACCGACCAGCGATCCCCGCGCACGAACACTACCCCTACACACACCAGAGAAAATTTTACGTTTTTACCAAGCCAATTAACCTACAAACCTGCACGTCGTTGGAGAAACCGAAGATCATGAGAGGAATAGATTGGGTAGATGCACATAGTCTTTTACCCAGAGTAGGGGAATCCAGGGCTAGAGGACACGGGTTCAAGATGAGGGGGAAAAGATTTAATAGGAATCCGAGGGGTAACTTTTTCACACAGAGGGTGGTGGGTGTATGGAACGAGCTGCCAGAAGAGATAGTTGAGGCTGGGACTATCCCATCGTTTAAGAAACAGTTGGACAGGTACATGGATAGGACAGGTTTGGAGGGTTATGGACCAAGCGCAGGAAAGTTGGGACTAGGGTAGCTGGGACATTGTTGGCCGGAGTGGGTGAGTTGGGCCGAAGGGCCTGTTTGCACAATGTATCAATCTATGACTCTATCTCAGAGAAAGCCCACGCAGGTCACAGGGAGAACGTACAAACTCCATACAGACAGCACCCGTAGTCAGGATCGAACCCGGGTCTCTGGTGCTGTAAGGCAGTAGCTATACCGCTAGGCCACTGTGCCGCCCTGAGTTCGTTTAGTTTATGCTCATGTGTATCGAGGTACAGTGAAAAGCTTTTTTGTTGCGTGCTGACCAGTCAGCGGAAAGACCATACATGATTACAATCACGCTGTCCACAGTGTACAGGGTACAGGATAAAAGGTTAAAAAACGTTTCGTGCAAGATAAAACCTGTTAAAGTCCGATTCAAGATAGACCGAAGGTCTCTAATGCGGCAGATGTCAGGTTAAGTCTCCCCTGAACCTCGTAGGTTCCAGAGAAATCATTCCAGGTCTATCCAACCTCTCTCTGTAGCTGAAACCGACTAATTTCGTTTAGTTTAGATATACAGCGCGGAAACAGGCCCTTCGGCCCACCGGGTCCGCGCCGACCAGCGATCCCCGCACATTAACACTATCCTACACCCACTAGGGATAATTTTTACATTTACCCAGCCAATTAGTCTACAAACCTGTACGTCTTTGGAGTGTGGGAGGAAACCGAAGATCTCGGAGAAAACCCACACAGGTCACGGGGAGAACGTACAAACTCCGTACAGACAGCACCCGTAGTCAGGATCGAACCTGTGTGTGTGTGTGTGTGTGTGTGTGTGTGTGTGTGTGTGTGTGTGTGTGTGTGTGTGTGTGTGTGTGTGTGTGTTTGTGGGTGTGCATGTGTCTGTGTGATATGTGTGTGTATGTGTGTGTGTGTGTGTGTGTGTGTGTGTGTGTGTGTATGTGTGTGTGTGTGTGTTTGTGTGTGTGCATGTGTCTGTGTGATATGTGTGTGTATGTGTGTGTGTGTGTGTGTGTGTGTGTGTATGCATGCGTATGTGTGATATGTGTGTGTATGTGTGTGTGTGTGTGTGTGTGTGTGTGTATGCATGCGTATGTCTGATATGTGTGTGTGTGTGTGTGTGTGTATATGCGTGTGTGTATGTGTGATATGTGTGTGTATGTGTGTGTGTGTGTGTATGTGTGTGTTTGTGGGTGGGGGGGCAGGATCTGCAGATGTTGGTTTAAACCGAGGATAGACACAAAAAGCTGGAGTAACTCAGCGGGTCAGGCAGCATCTCTGGAGAGAAGGAACAGGTGACGTTTCGGGTCGAGTCATTTCTTCAGACTGATTGTAGAAGGGGGGGGGGGGGGGGGAGGGGGTGGGAGAAAGCTGGAAGAGAGCTTCAGTTTTAGTTTCAGTTCAGTTTATTGACACCTGTACCGAGGTACAGTGAAAAGCTTTTGTTGCTTGCTATCCAGTCAGAGGGAAGGCAATACATAATTACAATCGAGCCATTTACTGTGTACAGATACAGGATACGGGAATAACGTTTAATGCAAGGTAAAGCCAGTGAAGGCCGATCAAAGAGGTGGCCTGGCAGGTGTTGAAACACTCTTGACTCTTTGAGAATGGGATTGGCAGTGATAGTGGCCAGCACAGACACGCTGGGCCGAATGGCCTGTTCCTGCACTGTATGTCTCTGTCAGTTGATAAACAGGTGGCGAATCAATCTGAATGCAGAGGAGAGAGTGAAGCAGAGGAAATAAGTTTAGTTTAGTTTAGGAAGGAACTAAAGATGCTGGTTTAAACCGAAGATAGACACAAAAAAGCTGGCGTAACTCAGCGGGACGGGCAGCATCTCTGGAGAGAAGGAATGGGTGACGTTTCGGGTCGAGACCCTTAAACATCGTCCATTCCTTCTCTCCAGAGATGCTGCCTGTCCCGCTGAGTTACTCCAGCTTTGCGCGTCAGTCCTAGTTCAGTTGAGTTTAGTTTAGCTAAAAATAAGGAGGGGCAGGCAATTAATCTGACTGACACGGTTTCCATAGCATGTGCAGAAGCCCAGCTACATCCTTGTGCAGATATCCCTGAAGGCAGCAAAGCTCATTAAAGAGTGTTTAACAAAGCATAATACATCCTGGAAACCATCCACGTCCCATGCAGCTGCCCTGCTTGATATATGCAAGTGAAACATGTTGCCTCTCATCGGGGAACCTCGCACTATCTTTGACTGGACTTTGCTGGACTTTATCCCGCGCTAAACGTTATTCCCTGGTCACTGTATCTCTACGCTGTGGACGGCTCGATTGTAATCATCATCATCATCATATATATACAGCCGGAAACAGGCCTTTTCGGCCCTCCAAGTCCGTGCCGCCCAGCGATCCCCGTACATTAACACTATCCTACACCCACTAGGGACAATTTTACATTTTACCCAGCCAATTAACCTACATACCTGTACGTCTTTGGAGTGTGGGAGGAAACCGAAGATCTCGGAGAAAACCCACGCAGGTCACGGGGAGAACGTACAAACTCCTTACAGTGCAGCACCCGTAGTCAGGATCGAACCTGAGTCTCCGGCGCTGCATTCGTTGTAAAGCAGCAACTCTACCGCTGCGCTACCGTGCCGCCTCAGACTGAAGAAGGGTCTCGACCCGAAACGTCACCCATTCCTTCTCTCTCTCTCGAGATGCTGCCCGACCTGCTGAGTTACTCCAGCACTTTGTGAATAAATAGCTTTTCACTGCAGCTCGGTCGGTACACGTGAAAAATATGTTTTGTAATAAGTCATAGCGTTATACCGAGTGGAAACAGGCCCAATTTGTCTAGAAACATAGAAACATAGAAAATAGGTGCAGGAGTAGGCCATTCGGCCCTTCACCGCCATTCATTGTGATCATGGCTGATCATCCACAATCAGTACCCCGCTCCTGCTTTCTCCCCCATAGCCTTTGATTCCTTTAGTCCTAAGAGCTAAATCTAACTCTCTCTTGAAAACATCCAATGAATTGGCCCCCATTGCCTTCCGAGGCAGAGAATTCCACAGATTCACAACTCTCTAGGTGAAAAAGTTTTTTCCTCATCTCGGTCCTAAATGGCCTACCCCCTTATTCTTAAACCGTGACCCCTGGCTCTGGACTCCCCCAACATCGGGAACATTGTTCCTGCATCTACCCTTTAGAAATTTTATACGTTTCTATGAGATCCCCCACTCATCCTAAATTCCAGTGAATACAAGCCCAGTCGACCCATTCTTTCATCAAAATGGTAACCCTGCCTTCTCTGTCTATCCGAAGGGCATCAAACAGTTTGCAGCCTCTGATCTGTGCTCGGAGAAGAGGCACATCTAGTTGCATTAAACCTGCTTTGAAAACATTCGAAAAGTGTCGATGATTCCAGACTCCAGAGACGGAGTGGGAGTCACTTTGGTTTCAGTAAAAGCATCAGTTTTTGGTAACGAACAGTGGATGAAATGAATCTCGGACTTTTCCACCATGTCAAGAAGAGCATCCATTTAGAGGTCAATCACTCCAACCAACATGCCCCATCTGGACCAGTCCCACCTGTTTGATTTTGCCCGATATCCCTCTAAACCTGTCCTATCCATGTGCCTGAAGAAGGGTTTCCGACCAAAAATGTTGCCTGTTTCTTTTAGATTTTTAAAATTTTTAGATTTAGATTTAGAGATACAGCGCGGAAACAGGCCCTTCGGCCCACCGAGTCCGCGCCGCCCAGCGATCCCCGCACATTATCACTATCCTACACACACTAGCGACAATTTTTACATTTACCCAGTCAATTAACCTACATACCTGTACGTCTTTGGAGTGTGGGAGGAAACCGAAGATCGCGGAGAAAACCCACGCAGGTCACGGGGAGAACGTACAAACACCGTACAGACAGCGCCCGTAGTCAGGATCGAACCTGAGTCTCCGGCGCTGAATTCACTGTAAAGCAGCAACTCTACCGCTGCGCCACCGTGCCGCCCAAGCCCACAGTATCTCTCCTGAGATACTGCCTGACCTGCTGTGACTCCAGCGTTTTGTGTCTATCTTCGGTATAAACCAGCATCCACAGTTCCTTCCCACACCTGTTGAAATACACCTGTCCAAATATTTCGTAGACGTTCGGATAGTCCCTACCTCAATTACTTGCTCCGGCAGCTCGTTTCACGTACCCAACAGCAATTGTGTGAAAAAGTTGCCTCTCAGGTCTCTATTTAATTTTTCTCCCCCCCCCCCCCCCACTCACCTTAAACCTATATCCTTTGGTTCTTGATTCAGCTACTCTGGGTAAAAGACTGTGTATCTACCTTATCTATTCCCCTTGTGATTTTGTCCACCTCCGTAAGATCACCCCTCATCCTCCTGCGCTCCCAGACAGCTCAACCTCCTCCCTGTAGCTGAGGCGCTAGAGTACTGGCAACAAAAGTCAAAGGGGAGCATGGTGGCGCAGCGGTAGAGTTGCTGCCAGACAGCGCCAGAGACTCGGGTTCGATCCTGACTGCGGGCGCCGTCTGTACGGAGTATGTACGTTCTCCCCGTGACCTGCGTGGGTTTTCTCCGGGATCTCCGGTTTCCTCCCACACTCCAAAGACGTACAGGTGCGTAGGCTAATTGGCTTGGTGTCATTGTAAACTGTCCGCAGTGTGTGTAGGATAGTGCTAGTGTACGGGGTGATCGCTGGATACAGCGCGGAAACAGGCCCTTCGGCCCACCGGGTCCACGCCGCCCAGCGATCCCCGCACATTAACACTATCCTACACACACTAGGGACAATTTTTTAAAAACATTTGCCCAGCCAATTAACCTACATACCTGTACGTCTTTGGAGTGTGGGAGGAAACCGAAGATCTCGGAGAAAACCCACGCAGGTCACGGGGAGAGCGTACAAACTCCGTACAGACGGCGCCCGTAGTCAGGATCGAACCTGAGTCTCCGGCGCTGCATTCGCTGTAAGGCAGCAACTCTACCGCTGCGCCACCGTGCCGCCCTATGGGACTGTTTCCACGCTGTATCTCGAAACTAAACTGAACCACCTCTCGTGTGTTACATCTTCTGACACTCTCTCTGGCTATCTTTAGCCCCTGCTCCATTTACCGTGAGTGGGCTGGGGTATGATGAGCGTTTGTCAGCACTGGGGCCTGTACTCGCTGGAGTTTACAAGGTTGAGGGGGACCTCATTGAAACTTACAGGATAATGAAAGACACGGACATAGTGGACGTGGAGAGGATGTTCCCACTGGTGGGAGAGTCCAGGACCAGAGGCCACAGCTTCAGAATTAAAGGGCGCACGTTCGGAAAGGAGGTGGAGGAGGAACTTCTTTAGTCAGAGGGCGGTTAATCTGTGGAACTCATCGCCACAGAGGGCTGTGGAGGCCAAGTCAGTGGATATTTTGAAGGCAGAGTTCTGGATTAGAACGGGTGTCAAGGGTCATGGGGAGAAGGCCAGGAAAATGGGATTAGGAGGCAGAGATCAGCCATGATAGAATGGCAGAGTGGGCTCGACGGGCCGAATGGCCTAATTCTACTCCGATAACTTGTGAAGTTGTGAACCATCGTTTTTACCCCACGTTCAGTTCCTTCGAGTTGTTTTTCGTTCTGCATCTGGCTCCCTGTTCCTTCCCGTCGTTCACTACCCTCTGTAAAGGCTTCCACGCTAAATGAGGTGGATGTCCCTGTTGGGATTGAACATGCTCACTGAGGACGTCGAGGTTATTTTTGGCCCTGGTACCGGGGTTATTAATTTATATAAGAAAATAACTGCAGATGCTGGTACAAATCGAAGGTATTTATTCACAAAATGCTGGAGTAACTCAGCAGGTCAGGCAGCATCTCGGGAGAGAAGGAATGGGCGACGTTTCGGGTCGAGACCCTTCTTCAGACTGATGTCAGGGGGCGGGACAAAGGAAGGATATAGATGGAGACAGGAAGATAGAGGGAGATCTGGGAAGGGGGAGGAGGAAGAGAGGAACAGAGGAACTATGTAAAGTTGGAGAAGTCGATGTTCATACCGCTGGGCTGCAAGGTGCCCAGGCGAAATATGAGGTGCTGTTCCTCCAATTTCCGGTGGGCCTCACTATGGCACTGGAGGAGGCCCATGACAGAAAGGTCAGACTGGGAATGGGAGGGGGAGTTGAAGTGCTCAGCCACCGGGAGATCAGTTTGGTCAATGCGGACTGAGCGCAGGTGTTCAGCGAAGCGATTATTAATTTATTGATTTTCTGTTTATTATATAAAACAAAAGACCAGGTGGCACGGAGGCACAGCTGGTCGTAGTTCGGGTTCCATCCCGACCTCGGTTTAGTTGTCCGAGTGCGGAGTTTGTACGTTCTCCCCGTGACCCGCGCGGGTTTTCTCCGATTGCTTCGGTTTCCTCCCACGCACCAAAGACGTGCAGGTTTGTTGGCTAATTGGCTTGGTATGATTGTAAAACCGTCCATACTGTGCGTAGGATAGTGTTAGTGCACAGGGATTGTAGGTCGGTGTGGACTCGGTGGGCCGAAGGGCCTGTTTCCAGGCTGCATCTCTAAACTAAACTAAAAGTGTGTAGACGCACACCTCCAGATTCAGGGACAGTTTCTTCCCAGCTGTTATCAGGCAACTGAACCATCCTACCACCAACTAGAGAGCGGTCCTGAGTTACTATCTACCTCTCTGGAGACAATAGACAATAGACAATAGACAATAGGTGCAGGAGGAGGCCATTCGGCCCCCTCGAGCCAGCACCGCCATTCAATGTGATCATGGCTGATCATTCTCAATCAGTACCCCGTTCCTGCCTTCTCCCCATACCCCCTGACTCCGCTATCCTTAAGAGCACTATCTAGCTCTCTCTTGAAAGCATTCAGAGAATTGGCCTCCACTGCCTTCTGAGGCAGAGAATTCCACAGATTCACCACTCTCTGACTGAAAAAGTTTTTCCTCATCTCCGTTCTAAATGGCCTACCCCTTATTCTTAAACTGTGGCCCCTTGTTCTGGACTCCCCCAACATTGGGAACACGTCTCCTGCCTCTAACGTGTCCAACCCCTTAATAATCTTATACGTTTCGATAAGATCCCCTCTCATCCTTCTAAATTCTGAAACCCTCAGACTATCTTTTATCTGACATTACTGGACTTTATCTTGCCCTAAATGTTATTCACGTCAATCCCTTTATCCTGTATCTGTACACTGTGGGTGGCTGGTTTATAATCATATATTGTCTTTCCGCTGACTGGTCAGCACGCAACAAAGCTTTTCACTGTACCTCGGTACACGTGACAATAAACTAAACAAACTCAGGGTCCCAATCTGAAACGTCACATATCCATATTCTCCAGAGACGTTGCCTGATCCGCTGAGTTATTCATAGGTTTATAAGTGATAGTAGCAGAATTAGGCCATTCGGCCCATCAAGGCTACTCCGCCATTCAATCGTGGCTGATCTATCTCTCCCTCCTAACCCCAGTGTCCTGCCTTCTCCCCATAAGCCCTGTCACCGTACCAGTCAAGATTCTACCCGTCTCTGCCTTAAAAGTATCAATCGACTTGGCCTCCACAGCCTTCTGTGGCAATGAATACTCCAGCACACTGTGTCCTTTCATTTGTAAACCAGCATCTGCAGTTCCTTAAGGCAGAGATAGAGAGAATCAGCTGAGAAGGTTGTTGGCTGCAACCTTCCCCCCCATTGACGAACTGTACACTGCAAGGGCCAGGAAGCGAGCGGGCAAGATCATCTCTGACCCCTCTCACCCTGGCCACAAACTCTTTGAAGCACTTCCCTCTGGAAGGCGACTCCGGACTGTCAAAGCAGCCACAGCCGGACATAAAAACACAAGTGATAGTTCTACTCAATAACCGAAGTCTGTAGTCTCTTTTTTTGCCCTGGTTTATTTTCACCCACATGTTTAGACCGCAATGTTGTGTCCTTATTGTTTTGATGTGGTTATACTTTATTCTTAATTGTATACCTGTATGTTTGTGTTGTCATTTGTGAGCGGAGCACCAAGGCACATTCCTTGTATATGCACATACTTGGCCAATAAACGTATTCATTCATTCCTTGTTACTATGTATGAGAGAGAGGGAGAGAGAGAGAGAGAGGGAGAGAGAGAGAGAGAGAGAGAGAGAGAGAGAGAGAGAGAGAGAGAGAGAGAGAGAGAGAGAGAGAGAGAGAGAGAGAGAGAGAGAGAGAGAGAGAGAGAGAGAGAGAGAGAGAGAGAGAGAACTTCCATTCCCAGTATCAGGTTACAGATCTCTCTACTTCGTCTTTATCTCTCGTTTCCCCCTCCCCTGACTCTCGGTCTGAAGAAGGGTCTTGACCCCTGAAACGTCACCCATTCCTTCTCTCCCCAAAGATGCTGCCTGACCCGCTGAGTTACTCCAGCATTTTGTGTCTTTCTTTGGTTTAAGCCAGCATCTGCAGTTCCTTCCTGCAGATATCAGGTAATTAACTGGTTCCCTCCCACTCGCCGGAGGGAGGTGATTTTTTTTCGTAGGTAGACTCCCTTCCTTCCTTCCTTCCTTCCCTCCCTCCTTCCTTCCCTCCCTCCCTCCCTCCCTCCCTCCCTCCCTCCACCCACTCTCCCTCCCTCCACCCACTCACTCTCCCTCCCTCCCTGCGATTGTGAGTTGTGATACTTCGCCGGCAGTGTCAATATTTGAACACTCGATGACAGGTGCTGGCAGTCGAGAGATGTCCATTGCTCAGATGCTAACGAGCACCCCCCTCGAATCGGACCCTCCTTTTTGTCTCGCCGTCCGGCGGAGGGCTTTATAAAAGACAGCGCCGTTCAGTCCGGCCCCATTATAGGGGACCGGTCTCAGTGGGCAAGATGATTGAGCGAGCGAAGCCAGCCAGGCATACCTGCAACCACAAGGCATTCTTGCATACGTGTCACTTACCTGAAACACCTTTACGCAGGTAAGTTTGCACCTTGAAGTTTGCTACACTGCAAGACTTTCAAACCCACAGTAGATTCCAATTTCAATGTTAAATAAACCAAATTGAGAATATTTTGGAACTTTTTTATCTCCTCCCGCTTCTCCTCTCGCTCTCCTGAAATCGTTTAGACTTCAATCTCGTTAGATTCACTCCTGTCTTTAAAAAAACCCCAATACCTCTGACTAAATTGTAAACCGGGGTTTGTTGAAAGAATTGGCCAAATTTCAACCAAATTCCCTCGTGTTATTAGTGAAATCTGTCCGTTGTTTCTCGAGTGTATGTATGTCTGTGTGTACATATAAATAACACACTTTAATCACAAACAGCTGGGACGACATGGGATAATTTAATGGCTTCATTTTTTTTTTTTTTCTTGGCCCACTTTTTATTTCGTTTTAAAAACTTTTTTTTTGGGGGGGGGGGAAACCCCCTTTTAATTTTAGGAAATATTACATTGACAATTTTAAACACAACCACTTTACAAAAAAAAAAGTTTTGAGTTGAGTTTATTGTCTCCAGTGTTGATTGCACTGAGAATAATTTCATTTAAGGCCGAGATTTAAACTAAGGTTCGAATGTTTTACAAATACATGTTTTTCCTCTTTCTTTCTAATGCTTCCAGCTGGTTAGTGATTGAAACGTCGTCTTATCTGTGTGGTACGTGTTTTTTTATTTGACTTACTGTGTGGGGGCGTTACTTAACTAGAGTTCCGTACCTTATTTTTTTTTATTGATTTTGAGCTCAGTTCAGTTTCACGTTGTGTGAAAGGTTAAATTTGGTATCTGCTTTGCGAAATTCAAAGCGCCTTCACCAGAAGCGAGCTGTGGGGTTTAAGAATGTAATGAATTAAGGGTCATGGGGGGAAAAAAAATATCAGGAACTGATTTTAGATGATCAGTCATGATCATATTGAAGGTAGACACAAAATGCTGGAGTAACTCAACGGGTCAGGCAGCATCTCAGGAGAGAAGGAATGGGTCGAGACCCTTCTTCAGACTGAATATTGAATGGCGGTGCTTGCTCTAAGGGGCCGAATAGCCTACGCCTGCACCTGTCAGTCTATATTTCTAAGGCAGACACAAAAATACTGGAGTAACTCAGAGGGACAGGTAGCATCTCTGGAGAGAAGGAATGGGTGACGTTAGTATAAGAAAATAACTGCAGATGCTGGTACAAATCGATTTATTCACAAAATGCTGGAGTAACTCAGCAGGTCAGGCAGCATCTCGGGAGAGAAGGAATGGGTGACGTTTCGGGTCGAGACCCTTCTTCAGACTGGAGTCGAGAGGAGAGGGGAAAACGAGAGTTGCAGACAGACGGTGATGGTGGAGAGACAGGGAATGTAGTTTGAAATAAGCAACTTTGGCAGAGTCGAACTGAAAGGAAATGTTGTCGGTTTACTCTAGTTGCAGTTTGACTGTGAAAAGTGGAGAAGGGAAGGGGAAAAAACACTGCAGATAAGGGCATCGACCGAAACGTCACCCATTCCTTCTCTCCAGAGATGCTGCCTGTCCCGCTGAGTTACTCCAACATTTTGTGTGGATTTTCTAAATCCACCCCCTTCTCTTAAACGCGCAGTGTTTCAATTCGAGAACCGAGGACGGTGATTAATTCTCTGAGTTCCCTCTCTTTGTTGCAGGTGAAAGACTCGAGTCTTGTTTTATTTTACACACACACACACACACACACACACGCACACACTTGAGGAGATTGATATCCGCCACACCCCAGCCACAGAGAGAGCCACGTCAGAAATACAAAGAGATCATTCATTGACCCGGCGACGTTGATTGAGGCTGGGAGTCAGACGCGAGTCGTGTGTGTGGGGATGGATCAACGCGAGTACAAGGATGCATCTGACGGACACACGCCAAGACCCTTGCACGTTTTACCTTCCAAGGCGACCTCCCTTCCCCTCCTCCCTCCATCCCTACCAGCTCTAAGAAGGCTAAGATGACCGACCCGAGGATAAACCCCGGGCTAACTGCGCTTGCAAGACGCCGAGCCAAACAAACAATACCTGTTGTGAGAGTTTTGTTCGTTCGGCTCGCGTTACGCAGGGGCGGCTTATCTGCTGGATCAACTATCCACACACTCACACACACACACACACACACACACACACACACACACACACACACATTCTCACACACACACACTTACACGCACACTTACACACACACACACACACACACACTTTCACACACACACTTTCACACACACACACTTTCACACACACACACTTTCACACACGCACTTTCACACACACACTTACACACACGCACTTACACACACACACTTTCACACACACACACACACACTTACAAACATACACACACACGCACACTTTCGCGCACGCGTACTTACACACGCGTACTTACACACACTCGCACACACACTTTCTCACACACACACACACTTTCTCTCACACTCTCTTACACACTTACTCACACACACACCTCTACCCAAAACGTCGCCACCTCTTCTCAAAACCTCCCTGGACACATCATCAAGAAATCCAGCGGAAGACAAGACAAACTAATCGCCAGGATTTTCGAGGGCGACGTAGAATATGTCCAATGTTGGGTGCGATGGGACTCAATTCAGTTCCGTCTAGCTCCAGTTCAAGATGAATCTTTAAAGCAGTGTTTATTAGAATGGCATCCAATTGTCTATTTTGGAGAAAAATTATTAAATGAGGCATTTAAAACATTGAATTGTGTTTCTTGTTATCTCAAAACTCTGAAACCTAAGGAAATAAATTATTGTTTAACAAAAAAAAAACCCTCTCGTCTCATCACTTAGGCATGTTGGGCCATGTTAGCCAAGATGACCATCGAGGCAGATTGAGAATCGTGTAGGAAGGAACTGCAGATGCTGGTTTACACCGAAGATAGACGCAAAGTGCTGGAGTAATTCAGCGGGTCAGGCAACATCTCTGGAGAGAAGGATTAGGAGACGTTTCGGGTTAAGACCCTACTTCAAGAATCGTCCCCCCCCCCCCATTCCTTCTCTCCAGAGATGCTGCCTGTCCCGTTGAGTTACTCCAGCATTTTGTATCTCATCATGACAATGTTTCCTGTTACCTGGAGACATGGAGATGCAGATGGAACGTAGAATAATAGACAATAGGTGCAGGAGGAGGCCATTCGAGCCAGCACCGCCATTAAATGTGATCATGGCTGATCATTCTCGATCAGTACCCCGTTCCTGCCTTCTCCCCAAACCCCCTGACTCCGCTATCCTTAAGAGCTCTATCTAGCTCTCTCTTGAATGCATTCAGAGAATTGGCCTCCACTGCCTTCTGAGCCAGAGAATTCCACAGATTTACAACTCTCTGACTGAAAAGGTTTTTCCTCATCTCCGTTATAAATGGACTACACCTTATTCTTAAACTGTGGCCCCTTGTTCTGGACTCCCCCAAAATTGGGAGCATGTTTCCTACCTCTAACGTGTCCAACCCCTTAATAATCTTATGTTTCGATAAGATCCCCTCTCATCCTTCTAAATTCCAGTGTATACAAGCCCAGTCGCTCCAATCTTTCAACATATGACAGTCCCGCCATTCCGGGAATTAACCTAGTAAACTTACGCTGCACGCCCTCAATAGCAAGAATATCCTTCCTCAAATTTGGAGACCAAAACTGCACACAGTACTCCAGGTGCGGTCTCACTAGGGCCCTGTACAACTGCAGAATACTGCGCCAAAATAGCCCTTAGCCCAGAAACGTCGTTTATTTTACGTTAAAGGTTCAGCAAGGAAACAGGCCCTTTGGCCCACCGAGTCTGTGCCGACCAACGATACCCACACACCCCACACACCAGCACTATCTTACACACGAGCGACAATTTTACCTAAGCCAATTAACCTGCAAAGATGTAGGTCTTTGGAGTGGAAACTGGAGCACCCGGAGAAAAGTCACGGGGGGAGCGTACAAACTCCGTACAGACAGCGCCCGTAGTCAGGATCGAACCCGTGTCTCCGGCGCTGTAAGGCAGTGGCTCCACCGCTACGCCACCGTGCCAACCCCCATGGGTGTCAAGGGTTATGGGGAGAAGGCAGGAGAGATTTTTAGATCAGTTTCTGATCTAATATTGCTTTATGTTTTCATCGGGTATTTTCAAAGCAGAGATTGGCGGATTTTTGATTAGTGTCAGGTGTCAGAGGTGATGGGGAGAAGGCAGGAGAATGGGATTGAGAGGGAAAGATAGTCTGAAGAAGGGTCTCGACCCGAAACATCACCCATTCCTTCTCTCCCGAGATGCTGCCTGACCCGCTGAGTTACTCCAGCATTGCGTGTCTACCTCTGATAGATCAGCCATGAATGAATGGCGGAGTAGACATGATGGGCCGAAATGGCCTAATTCAACTCCTATGTCATGAACTTATGCGCCTGTCCCCTGTGACTTATGAATAACGTCCATGCTGAACATGATGCCACGGCCATCAGTTATCCACCTGCACAATACCCATATCCCTCCATTCCATGCATACCCCTCTCCGACCCACACTCCCCCTTCCCTCCCCACACTCCCCTCCTCTCTCCACACACACCTTCCCTCACCTCTTCTCACCCCCTTCCCCACACCCTGTTCCCCTCCCCCGCTCCACTCCCACTCCCGCAACCCCTCCCCTCATGCCCTCCTCCTCTCACCCCCTCCATCCCCACCCCACCCCCTCCACTCACTCCCTCCTCCTCTAACCCCCTCCATCCCCACCCCCTCCCCTCACTCCCTCCCCACATCCCCTCCTCCCACACCCCCTCCCCTCCACTCTCCAACTCCCATCCCTATATGCCCTATAAAGCTGCATCATGACTTAGAGTCATAGAGTGATACAGCGTGGAAACAGGCCCTTCGGCCCAACTCGCCCACACCGGCCAACAATGCCCCAGCTACCCTAGTCCCAACTTGCCTGTGCTTGGTCCATAACCCTTCAAACCTGTCCTATCCATGTACCTGCCTAACTGTTTCTTCAACGTTGGGATAGTCCCAGCCTCAACTACCTCCTCTGGCAGCTTGTTCCATACACCCACCACCCTCTGGGTGAAAATGTTACCCCTCGGATTCCTATTAAATCTTTTCCCCTTCACCTTGAACCAATGTCCTCTGGTCCTCGATTCCCCTACTCTGGGTAAAAGACTCTGTGCATCTAACTCTAACTTGCTGACTCTTCTACTCAATGTCCTGACCGATGAAAGCAAGCAAAACATATAATACTTCATCAGATGCAGGGTCTTGGGTAAAACATATGGTGCTGGTGGAACTCCCTGGGACTGACTCATAGAGTGATACAGCGTGGAAACAGGCCCTTTGGCCCACACCGACCAACACGTCCCATCTACACTAGGCCCACCTGCCTGCGTTTGGTCCATATCCCTCCAAACCTGTCCTATCCATGAGCAAGAAGGAACTGCAGATGCTGGTTTAAACTGAAGATAGACACAAAAAGCTGGAGTAACTCAGCGGGACAGGCAGCATCTCTGGAGAGAAGGAATGGGTGACGTCTCGACCCGAAACGTCACCCATTCCTTCTCTCCAGAGATGCTGCCTGTCCCGCTGAGTTACTGCAGCATTTTGTGTCCATCATTTGTCCTTTCCATGGACCTATCTATTTCTTTCTTAAACGTTGTGATAGTTCCTACCTTAATTACCTCCTCTGGCAGTTCGTTCCGTGCACCTACCCCACTTTGTGTGAAAAGGTTACCCCTCAGTTTCCTATTAAATCTTTTCCTCCTCACCTTAAACCAATGTCGTCTGGTCCTCGATTCATCTACTCTGGGCAAGAGACAGTGAGCCTACCCGATCTATTCCTTCGAGCCAGCACCGCCATTCAATGTGATCATGGCTGATCATTCTTAATCAGTACCCCGTTCCTGCCTTCTCCCCATACCCCCCGACTCTGCTATCCTTAAGAGCTCTATCTAGCTCTCTCTTGAATGCATTCAGAGAATTGGCCTCCACTGCCTTCTGAGGCGGTGAATTCCACAGATTCACAACTCTCTGACTGAAAAAGTTTTTCCTCATCTCCGTTCTAAATGGCCTACCCCTTATTCTTAAACTGTGACCCTTGGTTCTGGACTCCCCCAACATTGGGAACATGTTTCCTGCCTCTAACGTGTCCAACCCCTTAATAATCTTATATGTTTCGATAAGATCCCCTCTCCTCCTTCTAAATTCCAGTGTATACAAGCCTAGCTGCTCCAGTCTTTCAACATACGACAGTCCCGCCATTCTGGGAATTAACCAAGTAAACCTACGCTGCACGCCCTCAATAGCAAATATCCGTTGATTTGGCCTCCACAGCCTTCCGTGGCAAAAAATTCCACAGATTCACCACCCTCTGACGAAAGAGATTCCTCCTCATCACCTTCTTAAAAGAACGTCCTTTAATTTGGAGGCTATGACATCTAGTCCTAGACTCTCCCACTAGTGGAAACATCATAATATGTGCAGATACTGCGGGAAAGAACATCTAATGAAGGACAATTTAGTTTAGTTGAGTTTAGTTTAGAGATACAGCGTGGGATTGGACACATTAGAGGCAGGAAACATGTTCCCAATGTTGGGGGAGTCCAGAACAAGGGGCCACAGTTTAAGAATAAGGGGTAGGCCATTTAGAACGGAGATGTGGAAGAACTTTTTCAGTCAGAGAGTGGTGAAGGTGTGGAATTCTCTGCCTCAGAAGGCAGTGGAGGCCAGTTCGTTGGATGCTTTCAAGAGAGAGCTGGATAGAGCTCTTAAGGATAGCGGAGTGAGGGGGTATGGGGAGAAGGCAGGAACGGGGTACTGATTGAGAGTGATCAGCCATGATCGCATTGAATGGCGGTGCTGGCTCGAAGGGCTGAATGGCCTACTCCTGCACCTATTGTCTATTGTCTATTGTCTATTGTCTATTCGTACCAACCAGCGATCCCTGCACACTAACACTGCGCATAACCAGAGATGATTTACAATTTTACCAAAGCCAATTAACCTACAAACCTGCACGTCTTTGGACTGTGGGCGGAAACCGGAGATCCCGGAGACAACCCACGCAGGTCACGGGGAGAACGCAAAAAACTCCGTACATTTGGGCAGAATTATTAAATCCGCAGGGGATTACTTTAGAGATGCAGCACAGAAACAGGCCCTTCGGCCCACTGAGTCCATGCCGACCACGAATCACTCCAATCACTAGCACTATCCTACACACTGGGGGACAATTTACAAGTTTTATGCATACATTTTTTACTAACTTTTTATAGTATGAACATTGAATTTTCTAATTTCAGTTAACACTTTATAGAAACAAGGGCCTGCAGGCACTGGTTTGGAGTAACACAATGTTCTGGAGTAACTCAGCGGGTCAGGCAGCATCTCTGGAGGACATGGATAGGTGACGTTTCACAGAGTGCTGGAGTAACTCAGCGGGTCAGGCAGCATCTGTGGAGAACGAGGGTAGGTGACGTTTCACAGAGTGCTGGAGTAACTCCGCGGGTCAGGCAGCATCTGTGGAGGACAAGGATAGGTGACGTTTCACAAAGTGCTGGAGTAACTCAGCGGGTCAGGCAGCATCTGTGGAGGACATGGATAGGTGACGTTTCACAGAGTGCTGGAGTAACTCAGCGGGTCAGGCAGCATCTGTGGAGAACATGGATAGGTGACGTTTCACAGAGTGCTGGAACAACTCAGCGGGTCAGGCAGCATCTGTGGAGGACATGGATAGGTGACGTTTCACAGAGTGCTGGAGTAACTCAGCGGGTCAGGCAGCATCTGTGGAGGACAAGGATAGATGACTTTTCGGTTCCGTGCCTTTCTTCAGACTCTTATTTTATGTTTTCCTGCTTCTCTCACTCACTCACTCCCCTCTTTGTCTCTCTGTCTCTCATTATCTCGCTCTCTGTCTCTCTTATCATTCACTTATTCCATTACCATGTATCTATACGCTGCAAATGAACCGATTGTAATCATGTATTGTCTTTGCGCTGACTGGCTAGCACGCAACAAAAGGTTTTCACTGTACCTCAGCAGGTCAGGCAGCATCTTCTCTCCTGAGATGCTGCCTGACCTGCTGAGATACTCCAGCATTTTGTGAATAAATACCTTCGATTTGTACCAGCATCTGCAGTTATTTTCTTACATTCACTGTACCTCGGTACATGTGACAATAAACAAAACTTTGTCTCTCTCTCTTTCCCTCCCTCTCCCTCTCCCTCTCCCTCTCCCTCTCCCTCTCCCTCTCCCTCTCCCTCTCCCTCTCCCTCTCCCTCTCCCTCTCCCTCTCCCTCTCCCTCTCCCTCTCCCTCTCCCTCTCCCTCTCCCTCTCCCTCTCCCTCTCCCTCTCCCTCTCCCTCTCCCTCTCCCTCTCCCTCTCCCTCTCCCTCTCCCTCTCCCTCTCCCTCTCCCCCTCCCCCTCTCCCTCTCCCCCTCCCCCTCCCCCTCCCCCTCTCCCCCTCCCCCTCCCTCTCCCCCTCCCCCTCTCCCTCTCTCCCTCTCTCTCTCTCCCTTTCCCATCCCCCTCCAGGCCTCATCACCCATATTTTCCTCCCCCTCCCCTCAGCCACTTTCTACCCACACATATCACCCACTCCGCCCCCTCCCCCTCTGCTTCCATCTCGCCCTTCCCCTCTCTCAGTCTCTCTCCCCGTAACGCTTCCCATTATCACCTGCCTGACTTATCAGAAGCCAGCACCTGTAGTCTTTGTGTCCCTGCTTATCACCTTCAGCAGCTGTGCAGTCAATCCTCCCCCCAGCTCAACCTGCCTTTCTGCCATCTGTCGGAAGAAGGGTCTCGACCCGAAGCCTCACCTATTCCTGTTCTCCAGAGATGCTGCATGACCCGCTGAGTTACTCCAGCACTCCGTGAAACGTCACCTATTCCTGTCCTCCAGAGATGCTGCCTGACCCGCTGAGTTACTCCAGCACTCCGTGAAACGTCACCTATTCCTGTTCTCCAGAGATGCTGCCTGACCCGCTGAGTTACTCCAGCACCCTGTGAAACGTCACCTGTCCATGTTCTCCACAGATGCTGCCTGACCCGCTGAGTTACTCCAGCACTCTGTGAAATGTCAACTTTCCATGTTCTCCAGAGATGCTGCCTGACCCGCTGAGTTACTCCAGCACTCTGTGAAACGTCACCTATCCATGTTTTCCAGAGATGCTGCCTGACCTGCTGAGTTACTCCAGCTTTTTGTGTCTGTCTTCCTTTCCCCTTCCACCTATCACTCACCTGCCTCTGTCTCTCAACTCCCCACCTACCCCTCCTGCACTTGGTTTTACTTTCAGTCCCCCCCCCCCCCCACCCACCTCTACTTTCAGGTCAATTTATTTCACAAGTTCACAAGTTCTAGGAATAGAATTAGGCCATTCGGCCCATCAAGCCCGCTCCGCCATTCAATCCTGGCTGATCTCTGCCTCCCAGTCCCATTTTCCTGCCTTCTCCCCATGATCCTCAACACCCGACCGAATCAAGAATTTGTCTATCTCTGCCTCAAAACTACCCACTGACTTGGCCTCCACAGCCCTCTGTGGCAATGAGTTCCGCAGATTCACCGCCCTCTGACTGAAGAGGTTTCCTCCTCAACTCCTTTCTAAAAGAGCGGCCTTTAATTCTGAGGCTGTGCCCTCTGGTCCGAGACTCTCCCACCAGTGGAAACATCCTCTCCACATCCACTCTGTCCGTGCCTTTCATTATTCTGTAGGTTTCAATGAGGTCCCCCCTCAACCTTCTAAACCCCAGCGAGTACAGGCCCAGTGCCGATAAACGCTCATCATGTGCTAACACACTCGTTCCTGGGATCGTTCTTGTAAACCTCCTCTGGACCCTCTCCAGAGCCAGCACATCCTTCCTCAGATACGGGGCCCAAATTTACGCACAGTACTCCAAATGCGGCCTGACCAGGGCCTTATAGAGCCTCAGCATCACATCTCTGATCTGGAGTTCCATCCTAAGGCCCCCCCTCAGACATGGCTGACCATGGGTGATGCATCCTGGTTGTTGGCTGCTTGCTCCAAACCTCGGTTGGAGCAGCGTGGATGTGTGGGTCAGATGCAAGCCTGGGCGATGTCATACGAAGGACAGGCTGTTGCCCATAGACAATAGACAATAGGTGCAGGAGGAGGCCATTCGGCCCTTCGAGCCAGCACTGCCATTCAATGTGATCATGGCTGATCATTCTCAATCAGTACCCCGTTCCTGCCTTCTCCTCATACCCCCTGACTCCGCTATCCTTAAGAGCTCTATCTAGCTCTCTCTTGAATGCATTCAGAGAATTGGCCTCCACTGCCTTCTGAGGCAGAGAATTCCACAGATTCACAACTCTCTGACTGAAAAAAGTTTTTCCTCATCTCAGTTCTAAATGGCCTACCCCTTACTCTTAAACTGTGGCCCCTGGTTCTGGACTCCCCCAACATTGGGAACATGTTTCCTGCCTCTAACGTTGTAGACAACGACGAACTGCCTGAGGGACTCCGACTCTGGATTTATCTTGAGGTTTACTCCTGGAGCCCTTTTCCATGACTGGATATTGCCACAAGGCAGTGGAGGTTTTAGATCAGAGTTTTCCATCTCCTAGATGAACTAAACTAAACTAAACTAAACTAAACTAAACTAAACTAAACTAAACTAAACTAAACTAAACTAAACTAAACTAAACTAAACTAAACTAAACTAAACTAAACTAAACTAAACTAAACTAAACTAAACTAAACTAAACTAAACTAAACTAAACTAAACTGTCTGTGGAATCCAGCTAGGGGTTGCCAACTTCCTCACTCCCAAATAAGGGGCAAAAGGTGATGTCACTGCCCCGCGCCCCACGTGACCTCACCCAGCCAGCGGCCACGTGCTCCCGCCCCACCAATGGCGGCCGCCCGGGCCGGGAGGCCGGTTGCTTGGCAACCTCCGTCAGGCGGCCTCCGGGCCTTCACTGTCCGGGCCTACAGTGTCCCGGCCTACAGCGGCCCCCGGGCCTACAGTTTCCGGGCCTAAAGCCCCCCCCTCCCGGGCCTAATACGGGACAAGGGCGGCAAACCAATTTAGCCCAATATACGGGATGTCCCGGCTAATACGGGACAGTTGGCAACCCTAAATCCAGCCCATGAAAACAGGTAATAGGATTGACGGGTTAAATAAAGGCCAAGACTACAGAGGGAATTAACAAGTCTTTTACATTTTTCGCATCCCTTTGAAAGGTCAATTGGACTGGATGTAATGTTTCTCACAGGTAGGAAGAACAAAACCGATGACTGCTTTTAATAATCACCACGGTTAATTTAGCATAGTGCTTCAAAAAACCCTCCTGAACTAATACCCGCTCCTCTCTCAATTGATGCTGACTGGTCTTTCCAGAGTATTCGATCATAAGTCCCTAAAACATAGGAATCAGAATTAGGCCATTTGGCCCATCGAGTCTAGCAGCTCCTTGTTTCTCCCTGTCTGTCTGGCTCTCAAAAGCAGGTAAAATGCAGTTTGTTAATGCAATGATGGAAGATTCCTGCAAATAAGTTCATAAGTGATAGGAGCAGAATTAGGCCATTCAGCCCTTCAAGTCCACTCCGCCAATCAATCATGGCTGATTGATCTGTCTCCCCATCCTAACCCCATTCTCCTGCCTTCTCCCCACAAACCCTTGAACCCGTACTAATCAAGAATCTATCTATCTCTGCCTTAAACATATCCATTGACTTGGCCTTCACAGCAGTATGTGGCAAAGAATTCCACAGGTTCACCACCGTCTGACTAAAGAAATTCAGTCTGAAGAAGGGTCTCGACCCGAAACGTCACCCATTCCTTTTCTCAAGAGATGCTGCCTGTCCCGCTGAGTTACTCCAGCATTTTGTGTCAACCTTAAAGAAATTCCTCCTCATGTCCTTCCTAATGGAACATCTTTTAATTCTGAGGCTGTGACCTCTGGTCCTGGACTCTCCCACTAGTGGAAACATCCTCTCCACATCCACTCTAATCAGGCCATTCACTGTTTGCTTCTCTCTCAATGGATGCTGACTGGTCTTTACAGAGTATTAAACAAGGTAAGATAAGAAAATAACTGCAGATGCTGGTACAAATCGAAGGTTTCACCTGGAAGAACCTCTGGTGAGACAGGTGGCACAGAGGTTCACCTGCACCTCCTCCAACCTCATCTATTGCATCCGCTGCTCTAGATGTCAACTTCTTTACATCGGCGAAACCAAACGCAGGCTCGGCGATCGTTTCGCTCAACACCTTCGCTCAGTCCGCCTTAACCAACCTGATCTCCCGGTGGCTGAGCACTTCATCTCCCCCTCCCACTCCCAGTCTGACCTTTCTGTCATGGGCCTCCTCCAGTGCCATATTGAGGCCCACCGGAAATTGGAGGAACAGCACCTCATATTTCGCTTGGGCAGCTTGCAGCCCAGTGGTATGAACATTGACTTCTCCAACTTTAGATTGTCCCTCTCTTCCCCTCCCCCTTCCCAGTTCTCCCTCTATCTTCCTGTCTCCACCTATATCCTTCCTTTGTCCCGCCCCCCTGACATCAGTCTGAAGGAGGGTCTCGACCCGAAACGTCACCCATTCCTTCTCTCCCGTCCCGCTGCCTGTCCCGCTGAGTTACTCCAGCATTTTGTGAATAAACAAGGCAATATAATCGTCAGAGGTTATGGGGAGAAGGCAGGAGAATGGGGTTAGGAGGGAGAGATAGATCAGACATGATTGAACGGCGGAGTAGACTTGATGGGCCGAATGGCCTAATTCTACTCCTATCACTTATGACCTTATAAGTTCAAGACGTAGGAGCAGTATTAGGCCATTCGGCCCATCGAGTCTTTGTTTCTCTCTGTCTGTCTCTCTTAAGCAGGTAAAATGCAGTTTGTAAATGCAATGATGGAAGAGATTCCTGCAAATAAAACACATTTAGCTCAGACGTGGAGTTGTGAAGATGCAAATTGGTCATAAATGGAATTTAGAACGCGGAAATGCACAGCACAGGCCCAGGCTTTTCAGCTCAAAGTCTCTGTGCCCAACGCCAGGCTAAGATAAACTAAGGTATTTATTTCACAAAATGCTGGAGTAACTCAGCGGGTCAGGCAGCATCTCAGGAGAGAAGGAATGGGTGACGTTTCGGGTCGAGACCCTTCTTCAGACTGATGCCAGGGGGGGGCGGGACCTCCAGCTCTAAGATAAACTAATGTCGTCTGCCTCCACATGATCCATACCTTTCAATTCCTGCATATCCATGTGTTTGCTGTATCTCTGCCACCTAATTACCAGGCAGAGAAGATGGACACAAAAAGCTGGAGTAACTCAGCGGGATCTTATCGAAACGTATACGATTATTAAGGGGTTGGACACGTTAGAGGCAGGAAACATGTTCCCAATGTTGGGGGAGTCCAGAACCAGGGGCCACAGTTTAAGAATAAGGGGTAGGCCATTTAGAACGGAGATGAGGAAAAACTTTTTCAGTCAGAGATTTGTGAATCTGTGGAATTCTCTGCCTCAGAAGGCAGCGGAGGCCAATTCTCTGAATGCATTCAAGAGAGAGCTAGATAGAGCTCTTAAGGATAGCAGAGTCAGGGGGTATGGGGAGAAGGCAGGAACGGGGTACTGATTGAGAATGATCAGCCATGATCACATTGAATGGCGGTGCTGGCTCGAAGGGCCAAATGGCCTCCTCCTGCACCTATTGTCTATTGTCTATTGTCTATCTCTGGAGAAAAGGAATAGGTGACATTTCGGGTCGAGACCCTTCTTCAGTCACCTCTTCCTTGTCTCCTGAGTGGCTGAGTTACTCCAGCTTTTTGTGTCTTTTTCCACGCTGTACATGTAAAGTAAAGTAACAACGCTTCTGGGCTAAGGGCTATTTTGGTGTGGTATTGTTCTACATTTTTCTGCCTCTCCTTGTCTTCAGGTAACGGGGACCACTGTCATTGAATTTGGGGGCACGTTTCCTGAAGAAGGGTCTCGATCCGAAACGTCTCCGAATCCTTCTCCCCAGAGATGCTGCCTGACCCGCTGAGTTACTCCAGCACTTTGTGCCTTAACTTCAGGTTAAACCGGCATCTGCAGTTCCTTCCTACCACTTACTGGGCAGGTGGTTGTTGCATCCGATGTTAAGCCCCAAAGCTTTCAGGTGGAGATTGCGAGGAACTGATTTGAAAGAGTGTTAATATTTTTTTTCCTCTTTCAACACTTCCAATCTGATTAGCCACCCAATATCATTTTGCACTTTTGAGCTCAAATAATTGCAAATCCGTCTACCTTTTCATCCCGTAAGTTATTTTGAAATGTGTTCCCTTGTCCCTTGCACCTGTCAGAGACAAATGGTTCCGTTTGATTACTCGATTATGTGCAAGAGGATAGAGTCATGCATTTCGGTAGTAGGAATTAAGGTGTAGACTATTTTCTAAATGGGGAGAGAATCCAGAAATCGGAGGTGCTAAGGGACTTGGGAATGCTGGTGCAGGAGACAATAGACAATAGACAATAGACAATAGGTGCAGGAGGAGGCCATTCGGCCCTTCGAGCCAGCACCGCCATTCAATGTGATCATGGCTGATCATTCTCAATCAGTACCTCTTTGTTCACCCGCGGTCGGGGCTGTGGAACCGTCCGCAGTCGCCGCTGCCGACTGTCCGAGCCCTCGCGTCGGGGCGATCGAAACTCCGGCGTCGGGACGGTTGAAACTCTCTCCGCGGCACAGAGCTCCCGAGTCGGCCTCTTCTCACCAGAGACCGCGGGCTTCACGGCGTTAAAGTCCACAGGCCCCGCGGTCGGAGCTCTCCGCGGTCGATCCCCGGCAAAGGATCGCAGCTCCGCGACGTTAAAGTCGGTGCCGCGCCGCGCCCGCGGCATGAAGCGCCGGGCCGGTCTCCGGGAAAGGTCGCCAACTCCTCAATGTTAGGCCGCAGTGGGGACGGAGATACGACACGGAGAAAAATCGTATCTCCGTCGAGGAACAGATTGAAAAAAGTTTCCCCCAACCCCCACCCCCCACATAAAACAAACCAAGAAACACTAAAACATACTTTAACACACACTTAAAATAATGAAATACAGTAGAAATGATGGACATACCATTGGCGAGGCAGCCAGTGATGGTGGCGCCACCTGCCAGTCGGTGTGGACTCGATGGGCTGAAGGGCCTGATTCCACGCTGTATCTCTAAACTCTCAACTCTAAGCTCTGCACTAAAGTGGTGTTGATGAGCCAGATGAACTTGAACACAAGCTAGCCTGGCTGCCAATGTGGACATTAGACTTTTATTTAACTGAACCTAGAATTCCCAGTTTCTGTGGTGAGATTTGAATATATTTCTTTGCATCATATATGCAGGTTTCTAGGTCACGAATCCGACCACAATACGAATCTCAATGCATTCCATACTCAAACACACTCTAGATTAGACACAAAACGCTGGAGTAACTCAGCGGGACAGGCAGCATCTCTGGAGAGAAGGAATGGGTGACGTTTCAGGTCGAGACCCCTCTTACCCTAGATTAGTACTGGTGTCAGGGGCTATGGGGAGAAGGGCAGGAGACTGGGGTTGAGAGGGAAAGATCGATCAGCCATGATTGAATGGTGGAGTAGACATGATGGGCCGAATGGCCACATTTCAAGTAACTCTTGCATTCCCTCTCTCCCCGTCCCTCCCCCACTCCAGTTCTCCAACTAGTTTCACGGTCCTTTTGATTTATTTTACTGGTTGTACGCCACCTTGTCACCTTCTCCTCGGCAAACGATGAACCATTGTAGACATAAAATGCTGGAGTAACTCAGCGGGACAGGCAGCATCTCTGGAGAGAAGGAATGGGTGACGTTTCCGGTCGAGACCCTTCTTCAGACTCGACTCGAAACGTCACCCATTCTTTCTCTCCAGGGATGCTGCCCGACCCACGGAGTTACTCCATTATTTAGTGCCTATCTTCGGTGTAAACCGGCATCTGCAGTTCCTTTCTACACGATGAACCATTCTACATTCCCTTACCATCGTCTGCTTTGATCTGTCACTTTCACACCTTACTCTTCCATATCTCTAGTCTCCCTCTCCCCCCCGACTCTCAGTCTGAAGAAGGGCCTCGATCTGAAATGTCACCCACTCCTTCTCTCAAGAAATGTCCTGTCCTGCTGAATTACTCCAGGATCTGGTGTCTATCCGTTGATGGTGGAAGTTGCTGGGCCAGGGTAAGGCAGTGAAAACAGATTCAATTTCCTGGCTGAAATAATTAGAAACATAGAAAGTAGGTGCAGGAGTCGGCCATTCGGCCTTTCGAGCCAGCACCGACATTCAATATGATCACGGCTGATCATCCACAATCAGTGCCCCGTTCCTGCTTTCTCCCCATATCCCTTGACTCTGTTAGCCCGAAGAGTTATATCTAACACCCATAGGGGTTGCCAACTATCTCACTCCCATATACGGGACAAGGTGACATCACCGTCCCGCGCTCCACGTGACCTCACCCAGCCGGCGGCCAAGTGCTCCCGCTCCACCAATGGTGGCCGCTCAAGCCAGGAGGCAGGTTGCTATGCAACCTCCGTTAAGTAGCGCCCAGGCCTCCGGACCTACACTGTCCGGAGCTAAAATGTCAGAAACCTAGAGTGTCAGGACCTAGACTGGAGCGACTAGGCTTGTATAAAGACTGGAGCGACTAGGCTTGTGTACAGTGGAATTTAGAAGGATGAGAGGAGATCTTATCGAAACGTATAAGATTATTAAGGGGTTGGACACGTTAGAGGCAGGAAACATGTTCCCAATGTTGAGGGAGTCCAGAACAAGGGGCCAAGAATAAGGGGTAGGCCATTTAGAACTGAGATGAGGAAACACTTTTTCAGTCAGAGAGTTGTGAATCTGTGGAATTCTCTGCCTCAGAAGGCAGTGGAGGCCAATTCTCTGAATGCATTCAAGAGAGAGCTAGATAGAGCTCTTAAGGATAGCGGAGTCAGGGGGTATGGGGAGAAGGCAGGAACGGGGTGCTGATTGAGAATGACCAGCCATGATCACATTGAATGGCGGTGCTGGCTCGAAGGGCCGAATGGCCTACTCCTGCACCTATTGTCTATTGTCTATTGTTTAAATTAATACTGACTAGCTAATTAATTTATTGCATCGTATGGGAGGTGCATTCCCAATCTCGTTGTACCCCTGTACAATGACCATAAAGATATATTGCATTGTATTGTATTGTATTAAACCTATGTCATCTGGGCAAGAGACTCTGTGCGTCAACCAAGATCTTTTCCTCTCATGAATTAAAAGGCAATCCGAAAAATGTCTGTCGTTGGCATCTCAAACGATGTTCAATTTAGCAGAAACCCATGCACTTCCGTTTCGTGGCTTCCTAGCAACCGGTAACGGTTATGGTTTAGTTGTCATGGGGACATTCTCTTTGGAGGCGAGGACTGGCTCCAGGTAGCGCGGTGCGGCTAATGATGTTTGATAAATATTTACCCGGAACTGTGACATATTAACTGCCGGTGAACAGGGAAGGAAAGGTCAATGGCTTTGGGGAGGAAAAAAAAAAAAAAGCAGAAACATCTGTTACTTTTACCACAGTCGCTTCAGAGACTTAATCAAGTCAACGTTGTCAAGTCGCTCATTTAGCCAGAACAGGGGATAAATGGACACTGACAAACATTGTGGAGGGTAGGGACGCACGTGAGATGCTGATCCAAGTGGGCAGAACATAGAACAGTACAGTTGGACAACAAATGCTGGAGTAACTCAGCGGGTCAGGCAGCGTCTCTGGATAGAAGGAATGGGTGACGTTTCTAGATTTTAGAAACAATTTTTAGATTTAGAGATACAGCACAGAAACAGGCCCTTCGGCCCACCGGGTCCGCGCCGCCCAGCGATCCCCGCACACTAACACTATCCTACACCCACTATAGGGACAATTTTTACATTTGCCCAGCCAATTAACCTACAAACCTGTACGTCTTTGGAGCGTGGGAGGAAACCGAAGATCTCGGAGAAAACCCACGTGGGTCACGGGGAGAATGTGCAAACTCCATACAGACGGCGCCCGTAGTCGTCGGGATCGAACCTGAGTCTCCGGCGCTGCATTCGCTGGAAGGCAGCAACTCTACCGCTGCGCCACCGTGACGCACACTTTCGGGTCGAGACCGAAGAAAGGATCCCTGGGATGGCGGGACTGTCGTATGAGGAAAGATTGGAAAGACGAGGCTTGTATTCACTGGAGTTTAGAAGGATGAGAGGGGATCTTATAGAGACGTATAAAATTATAAAAGGACTGGACAAGCTAGATGCAGGAAAAATGTTCCCAATGTTGGGGGAGTCCAGAACCAGGGGCCACACAGTCTAAGAATAAAGGGGAGACCATTTAAAACTGAGGTGAGAAGGAGCTTTTTCACCCAGAGAATTGTGAATTATGGAATTCTCTGCCACAGAGGGCAGTGGAAGCCAAATCACTGGATGAATTTAAGAGAGGGTTAGATAGAGCTCTGGGGGCTAGTGGAATCAAGGGATACGGGGAGAAGTTGGGCACGTATAAGATTGGGTTACTGATTGTGGATGATCAGCCAAGATCACACTGAATGGCGGTGCTGGCTCGAAGGGCCGAATGGCCTCCTCCTGCACCAATTTTCTATGTTTCTATGTTTCTAACTCAGCGGGTCAGGCAGCAACTCAGCGGGTCAGACCGAAGAAAGGGTCTCGACTCGAAACGTCACCCATTCCTTCTATCCAGTGATGCTGCCCGTCCCGCTGAGTTACTCCAGTATTTTGTCTATGTCGTTGGTGTAAACCAGCATCTGCAGTTCCTCACTAAGCATAGAACAGTGCAGCACAGGAACAGGCCCTTTGGCCCCCAATGTCCGTGCCGAAGGTGACGCCGAGTTAAGTTCATCCTTTCTGCCCGCGTGTGATCCAGGGTTCATGATCGAATCTGACACTGCTCCTAAGCCATAGGAGAAGAATTAGGCCATTCGGCCCATCGAGTTGACTGCACCATTCGATCGTGGCCGATCCATCATCCCCTCCCAATCACATTCTCCTGCCTTCTCCCCGTAACCCCTTACCAACCTGGCACAGTGAGACACTGAAAGCACGGTGGCGCAATGGTAGAGCTGTCGCCGTACGGCAGCAGAGACCCCGGATCGATCCTGACTGCGGGTGCTGTCTGTGCAGAGTTAGTACGTTCCCCCCGTGATCTTGTGGGTTTTCTCTGGGTGCTCCGGTTTCCTCCCACAGTCCAAAGGCACACAGGTCTGGAGGTTAATTGGCTTTGGTAAAAAATTGTAAATTGTCCCTAGTGTGTAGGTTAGTGCTAGTGTACGGGGCAATCGCAGGTTGGCACGGACACGGTGGGCCGAAGGGCCTGTTTCCGCGCAGTATCTCTAAAGTCTAAAATCTAAGGTCTAAAGTAAAAGTATAACTCTACGACTAATCCCTCTAAAGCGACTAGGCTTGTATACACTGGAATTTAGAAGGATGAGAGGAGATCTTATCGAAACGTATAAGATTATTAACCAGTTGGACACGTTAGAGGCAGGAAACATGTTCCCAATGTTGGGGGAGTCCAGAACAAGGGGCCACAGTTTAAGAATAAAGGGTAGGCCATTTAGAACTGAGATGAGGAAAAACATTTTGAGTAAGAGAGTTGTGAATCTCTCGTAATTAACCTCGTAAACCTACGCTGCACGCCCTCAATAGCAAGAATATCCTTCCTCAAATTTGGAGACCAAAACTGAACACAGTTCTCCAGGTGCGGTCTCACTAGGGCCCTGTACAACCAAAGTTGTACCAACCAACCAAAGGCCCTGTTTACACCAAAGATAGACACAAAATGGTGGAGTAATACAGCGGGTCAGGCAGCATCTCTGGAGAGAAGGATGCTGCCTGACCCGCTGAGTTACTCCAGCATTCTGTGTCTAGAAACTGATGGGAATGATGGGTTGTTAACAGAGAGATATTGGGATATTTAGTCTGCTTGCGATTCCTTACAAAATGATAAGGAAAGTGACAAATGTATAAAATCATGAGAGGAATAGATCGGGTAAATGCACAGAGTCTCTTGCCCAGAGTAGGGGAATCGAGGACCAGAGCACATAGGTTCAAGGTGAAGGGGAAAAGATTTAATAGGAATCCGAGGGGCAACTTTGTCACACAGAGGGTGGTGGATGTATGGAACAAGCTGCCAGAGGAGGTAGTTGAGGCTGGGATTTTCCCAAAGTTGAAGAAACAGTTAGGCAGGTACATGGATAGGACAGGTTTGAAGGGATATGGACCAAGTGCGGGCAGGTAGGACTAGTGTAGCTGGGACACCTGTTGGCAGTTGTGGACAAGTTGGGCCGAGGGGCCTATTTCCACACTGTATCACTCTATGACTCTAAGACTGTGACTCTTCGATGGAGGCCCAATGATTTTAGTAGCTTTAGTTACCGTCACTGATCTCCCTGCTACAATCATGTCATACTAGCTTCACATGTAAGTGTCATTTGCTGTTAATTAAAACACAGAGGTTGAATTGAGCAGTTGACTCACAGGATGAAATTGGAGCAGGAGAGAAATCACGGAAGATAGACAAGGCGCTGGGGGAAACTCAGCGAGACGGGCAGCATTTCTGGATATAAGGAATGGCTGGCGTTTCGGGTTGAGACCTTACTTCAGACTGAGAGTCAGGGGAGAGGGGGACACAGAGATATGGACGGGTAAGGTGTGAAACCGAGACATCAAAGGGGACGAGGTTCAAGGAAAATGTAGAATAGATCGTTGTTAACTTGGGGAAGTTGACAATGAAGTACACAAAGATAAAATTGAACGAGAGGGACAGTCAGACTGGTCGGAGAACTAGACAATAGACAATAGACAATAGACAATAGGTGTATGAGTAGGCCATTCAGCCCTTCGAGCCAGCACCGCCATTCAATGTGATCATGGCTGATCATTCTCAATCAGTACCCCGTTCCTGCCTTCTCCCCATACCCCCTGACTCCGCTATCCTTAAGAGCTCTATCTAGCTCTCTCTTGAATGCATTCAGAGAATTGGCCTCCACTGCCTTCTGAGGCAGAGAGTTCCACAGATTCACAACTCTCTGACTGAAAAAGGTTTTTCCTCATCTCAGTTCTAAATGGCCTACCCCTTATTCTTAAACTGTGGCCCCTTGTTCTGGACCCCCCCCCCCCCCCAACATTGGGAACATGTTTCCTGCCTCTAACGTGTCCAACCCCTTAATAATCTTATACGTTTCGATAAGATCTCCACTCATTCTTCTAAACTAGGATGGGGGAGGGATGGAGAGGGAGGGAAAGACATCCATCAAGGACGATCACACTCCCTCTTTCCCCCTCTCCCATCGAGCACAAGGTACAGAAGTGTGAAAACGCACACCTCCAGATTCAGGGACATTTTCCTGTCAGCTGATATCAGGCAACAGAACCATCCTACCACCAACTAGAGAGCGGTCCTGACCTACCATCTACCTCATTGGAGACCCTCGGACTATCTTTGATGGCTTTATGTTACACTAAACATTATTCGCTTCATCCTGTATCTGTACACTGTGGACGGCTCGATGGTAATCATGTATAGTCTTTCAGCTGACGGGTTAGCACGTGATACAAGCTTTTCACTGTACCTCGGTACACGTGACAATAAGCTGACCTGAACTCAACTCAATGTGTAGGAAAATAACTGCAGATGCTGGTACAAATCGAAGGTATCACAAAATGCTGGAGTAACTCAGCGGGTCAGGCAGCATCTAGGAGAGAGGGAATGGGTGACGTTTCGGGTCGAGACCTTTCTCCAGACTGATGTCAGGGGGGCGGGGCAAAGAAAGGATATAGGTGGAGACAGGAAGACAGTGGGAGAACTGGGAAGGGGGAGGGGGGGGAGGGGGGGGGGGAGAGATTGAGACAGAGGAACTATCTAAAATTGGAGAAGTCAATGTTCATACCGCTGGGCTGCAAGCTGCCCAAGCGAAATATGAGGTGCTGTTCCTCCAATTTCCGGCAGGCCTCACTATGGCACTGGAGGAGGCCCATGACAGAAAGGTCAGACTGGGAGTGGGAGGGGGAGTTGAAGTGCTCAGCCACCGGGAGATCAGGTTGGTTAGGGCGGACTGAACGAAGGTGTTGAGCGAAACGATCGCCGAGCCTGCGTTTGGTTTCGCCAATGTAGAGAAGTTGACATCTGGAGCAGCGGATGCAATAGATGAGGTTGGAGGAGGTGCAGGTGAACCTCTGTCTCACCTGGAAAGACTGTTTGGGTCCTTGGATGGAGTTGAGGGGGGAGGTGAAGGGACAGGTGTTGCATCTCGTGCGGTTGCAGGGGAAAGTGCCCGGGGTTGGGGTGGTTTGGGTAGGAAGGGACGAGTGGACCAGGGAGTTACGGAGGGAACGGTCTCTGCGGAATGTAGAAAGGGGAGGGGATGGGAAGATGTGGCCAGTGGTGGGGTCCCGTTGTAGGTGACGGAAATGTTGGCGGATGATTTGTTGGATACGCTGGCTGGTGGGGTGGAAGGTGAGAACGAGGGGGATTCTGTCCTTGTTGCGAGTGGGGGGAGGGGGAGCAAGAGCGGAGCTGCGGGATGTAGAAGAGACCCTAGTGAGAGCCTCATCTATAATGGAAGAGGGGAAGCCCCGTTTCCTGAAGAATGAGGACATCTCTGATGCCCTAGTGTGAAACACCTCATCCCGGGCGCAGATGCGGCGTAGACGGAGGAATTGGGAGTAGGGGATAGACTTTTTGCAGGAGACCGGGTGGGAAGAGATATAGTCCAGATAGCTGTGCGAGTCAGTGGGTTTGTAGTAGATGTCAGTCACTAGTCTGTCTCCTGTGATGGAGATGGTGAGGTCCAGAAACGGGAGGGAGATGTCGGAGATAGTCCAGGTATATTTAAGGGCAGGATGGAAATTGGAGGTGAAGTGTATGAAGTCCGTGAGTTCTGCATGGGTGCAAGAGGTAGCACCAATGCAGTCGTCGATGTAGCGGAGGTAGAGTTCGGGGATGGGGCCTGTGTACGCCCGGAACAGGGATTGTTCGACGTACCCGACAAAGAGGCAGGCATAGCTAGGGCCCATGCGAGTGCCCATAGCTACGCCTCTGGTTGGGAGGAAGTGGGAGGAGTCAAAGGAGAAGTTGTTGAGGGTAAGAACCAGCTCTGCTATGCGGAGGAGAGTGTTGGTTGATGGGGATTGGCTGGTTCGACGGTCAAGGAAGAAACGGAGGGCTTCGAGACCATCCTTGTGGAGGATGGAAGTGTAGAGTGACTGGACATCCATGGTAAAGATGAGAGAGTGGGGGCCTGGGAACCGGAAGTTATCGAGGGGACGGAGAGCGTGTGAGGTGTCTTGGACGTAGGTGGGGAGGGATTTAACCAGGGGGGATAGGATGGAGTCGAGGTAGGTAGAGATAAGTTCGGTGGGACATGAGCAGGCAGAGACAATGGGTCTGCCGGGACAGTTGTGTTTGTGGATTTTAGGTAGGAGGTAAAATCAGGCCGTGCGGGGCTGGGGAATGATAAGGTTGGAGGCACTAGAAGGTAGATCGCTGGAATTTTGTGAGGTCAGTGACGGTGTTGGTGATTAAGGTCTGGTGTTCGTCGGTGGGGTCATGGTCCAGGGATAAGTAGGAGGAGGTGTCTGAGAGTTGTCGTCTGGCCTCGGTCCGGTAGAGGTCAGCACGCCAGACTACCACAGCACCTCCCTTGTCAGCGGGTTTGATGACTAAGTCCGGGTTGTTGCGGAGTGAGTGGTGGGCTGCACGTTCAGGAGGGGAGAGGTTAGAGTGAGTCAGGGGAGTGGAGGATTTGAGGCGGTTAATGTCACGCCGGCAGTTGGAGTTCTAGTGAGGGTAGTTGGCCAACCGGGGGGGTCCAAGAGGAGGGGGTCCGTTGGAGACGGGAGAAGGGGTCATCACTGGGGGGTGAGGACTCCTTCCCATGGAAAAAGGCTCGGAGGCGGAGGCGGCGGAAGAAGAGCTCCATGTCATGGTGGACCCGGAACCGTTGATGTGGGGGTGGAGGGGAACAAAGGTGAGGCCTAGACCGAACTCAACTCAACATCATTGGTGTTGGATGCAGAGATTGCAGTCTGAGGTTATTTTAATGTTCTGCCAGAACTGTAAACAGGGAGAGGCATAAGGGGAAGACAACAACTACAATTTGCATTATTAGTTTAGTTTTAGTTTAGAGATACAGCGCGGAAACAGGCCCTTCGGCCCACCGGGTCCGCGCCGACCAGCGATCCCCGCACGTTAACTCTTTCCTACACACACTGGGGACAATTTTTTACATTTACCAAGCCAATTAACCTACAAACCCGCACGTCTTTGGAGTGTGGGAGGAAACCGAAGATCTCGGAGAAAACCCACGCGGGTCACGGGGAGAACGTACAAACTCCGTACAGACAGCACCCGTAGTCGGGATCGAACCCGGGTCTCTGGCGCTGCATTCGCTGTAACTCTACCGCTGCGCAGTGCAGAAAGTGTCATGGTATGGGAAGGGAGGATTGGAAAGAATGGATAGTTAAGAGCATCGAGCCAATTCAATGATTGAATGAAAGAAAACAGACACAAAAAGCTGGAGTAACTCAGCGGGTCAGGCAGCATCTCTGGAGAGAAGAAAGAAATAGATGAGGTATCGGGTCGAGACCCTTCTTCAGACGGCTCTTCAGATAATGATTCAATTATACTTTATTGACACATGTGTTTAGAGTTTAGAGTTTAGACATACAGAGCGGAAAAAGGCCCTTCGGCCCAACGAGTCCACGCCGACCATCGATCCCCACACACAAACACTATCCTACACACACAATTAGGGACAATTTACAACTAGGGACAATTTACAATTTTACCAAAGCCAATTAACCTACAAACCTGTACGTCTTTAGAGTGCGGGAGGAAGCCGGAGCACCCAGAGAAAACCCACTCAGGTCACGGGTATAAACTCCGTATAGACAGCACCCGTAGTCAGGATCGAACCCGGGCCTCTGGCGTTGTAACTCTACCGCTGCGCCACCGTGTCACCCAGGTTGTAGTGCAGAGGGATCTAGGAGAGCAGGTACACAGTGTGTTGAAAGTGGCAACACATGCTACGAGGTTGCAGGGTGACTTGGACAGGTTGTATGAGTGGGCGGTTGCATGGCAGATGCAGTTTAATGTGGATAAGTGTGAGGTTATCCACTTTGGTGGTAAGAATAGGAAGGCATTATCTTAATGGTGTCAAGTTAGGAAAAGGGGACGTACAACCCCTTGTATACACTGGAATTTAGAAGGATGAGAGGAGATCTTATCGAAACGTATAAGATTATTAAGGGGTTGGACACGTTAGAGGCAGGAAACATGTTCCCAATGTTGGGGGAGTCCAGAACAAGGGGCCACAGTTTAAGAATAAGGGGTAGGCCATTTAGAACTGAGATGAGGAAAAACTTTTTCAGTCAGAGAGTTGTGAATCAGTGGAATTCTCTACCTCAGAAGGCAGTGGAGGCCAATTCTCTGAATGCATTCAAGAGAGAGCTAGATAGAGCTCTTAAGGATAGCGGAGTCAGGGGGTATGGGGAGAAGGCAGGAACGGGGTACTGATTGAGAATGATCAGCCATGATCACATTGAATGGCAGTGCTGGCTCGAAGGGCCGAATGGCCTACTCCTGCACCTATTGTCTATTGTCTATTGTCTATTGTCACAGGTAAATAGGGTGGTCAAAAAGGCTTTTGGTGCAATGGCCTTCATCAGTCAGTGTATTGGGTATTGAAGTTAGGAGGTCATGTTGCAGTTATATTAGAGGCCGCATTCAGAGTATTGGTCAGTTTTGGGCACCATGTTCTTGGAAAGATGTTGTCAAGCTGGAAAGGGTGCAGAGAAGATTTTCGAGGATGTTACCAGGACTCGAGAGCCTGAGGTACTGGGAGAGGTTGAGCAGGCCGTGTTTCCTTTCCTTGGAGTACAGGAGAATGAGGGAAAATCTTACAGAGGCGTACAAAATCATGAGAGGAATAGATCGAGTAAACGCACGTTCTTTTGCGCAGTGTAGGGGAATCAAGAAGCAGAGGACTTAGGTTTAAGGTGAGGGGGGAATGATTTAATGATGACCCGAGGGGAAACCTTTTTACACAAAGGGTGGTAGGTAGATGGAACGAGCTGCAGGACGTGTTAGCTGAGGCAGGTAATACCACTAGAGTTGCCAACTGTCCCATATTAGCCGTGACATCCCGTATTTTGGGCTAAATTGGTTTGTCCCGCACGGGACCGCCCTTGTCCGTATTAGTAGGGTTGCCAACTTCCTCACTCCCAAAGAAGGGACAAAGGGTGACGTCACCGCCCCGCGCCCCATGTGACCTCGCCCAGCCAGCGGCCAAGTGCTCCCGCTCCACCAATGGCGGCCGTGGTGACATCACCTTGTCCCGTATTTGGGAGCGAGAAAGTTGGCAACCCTAACCATCACAGCGTTTAAAAAATATTTGGACAGGTACATGGATAGGAAAGGTTTATAGGGATAAGCGATAAATGCAGGCAGGTGGGGCTAGGGTAGATGAGACACCAGGTTATCAGTTATCAGGCAACTGAACCATCCTACCACAACCAGAGAGCAGTGGTGAACTACTGTCTACCTCTTTGGTGACCCTCGGACTATCCTTGATCGGACTTTGCTGGCTTTACCTTGCACTAAACCTTATTCCCTTATCATGTATCTGGACTCTGTAAATGGCTTGATTGTAATCATGTATTGTCTTCCTGCTGACTGGATACAAAAGCTTTTTGCTGTACCTCGGTACACGTGGCAATAAATTAAACTAAACTTGAACTGAACATGTTGGTCGGTGTGGGCAAGTTGGGCCTGTCTCCAGCTATGACTCTACAAAATTGAGTTAAACAAAAATGAAACCAAAACTCACTTGGTAATGAGGGCGGCCTAAATAATGGGAGCATCCGTGCCAAAAGAAACAGGTTGTGGGCGTGTCAGCAAAAGAACAAGTTACCACGTGATCCATCAGTGGGACTGGTTGAGGTTTCCTGACTCCACTCATACATGCAGAACCCAAAAGAACTATGCAGATTGATTTATTCACAAAATGCTGGAGTAACTCAGCGGGTCAGGCAGCATCTCGGGAGAGAAGGAATGGGTGACGTTTCGGGCCGAGACCCTTCTTCAGACTGAAGGAGGGTCTCGACACGAAACGTCGTCCAAGAAACAGTGTTGGGATGGAAGACACCTGGTTTGTGGTTTCAACCAACAGCACCCAATGAGGAGCAGGCCAATTTTTTAATTGGCACATGTTTTTAGAGTTTAGAGTTTAGAGATACAGCGCGGAAACAGGCCCTTCGGCCCAACGAGTCCGCACCAACCAGCGATCCCCGCACACAAACGCTATCCTACGCACACCAGGGACAATTTACAATTTTACCAAAGCCAATTAACCTACAAGCCTGTACGTCTTTGGAGTGTGGGAGGAAACCGGAGCACCCGGAGAAACCCCATGTAGGCTCCAGAGTACAAGCTCCGTACAGACGGCACCCGCGGTCAGGATCGAACCCAAAAAACCGAGTGGAGACTGAAATCGGAGTTCTCAGATACCGAGTTTGTAGTTTTAACTAACAGCAACCGATGTGGAACTGGTGCCTAAGTTTGTCGGAAGGAACTGCAGATGCTGGTTTACACTGAAGAAAGACACAAATATGCTGGAGTAACCCAACGGGGCAGGCAGCATCTCTGGATAGAAGGAATGGGTGATGTTTTGGGTCAAGACCTTTCTTCAGACTGAAGAAGGGAGTCTGAAGAAGGGTCTCGTTCCAAAAGGTCACCCGTTCCTTCTATCCAGAGTTGCCGCTGAGTTGCTCCAGCATTTTGTGTCTGTCGTTGGTACCAATGTTTTCTAAGCCTTCAGGAAAGGCAGTGTCAGGTAAAGGGCCCACCTGGTGTGGACATAAAGTGGAGATATCAAAGATATCTTTGGTATCATAAAATGCTGGAGTAACTCAGCAGGTCAGGCAGCATCTCTGGAGAGAAGGAATGGGTGACGTTTCGGGTCGAGACCCTTCTTCAGACCTCTACTCAAAGGGCGGCACAGTGGCTCAGCGGTAGAGTTGCCGCCTTACAGCGATTACAGCACCGGAGACCCGGGTTCGATCCCGACTACGGGCGCCGTCTGTACGGAGTATGTACGTTCTCCCCGTGACCTGCGTGGGTTTTCTCCGAGATCTACGGTTTCCTCCCACACTCCAAAGACGTACAGGTATGTAGGTTAATTGGGGGCCTGGTGTAAATGTAAATTGTCCCTCGTGTGTGTGGGATAGTGTTCGTGTGCGGGGATCGCTAGTCGGTGCCCAGACTCGACGGGCCGAAGGGCCTGTTTCCGCGCTGTACCTCTGAACTAAAAAAAAGCAGCACTTCAGGAATTTCTCTGGAGAAGGGTCTCGACCCGAAACGTCGCGTATTCCTTATCTCCAGAGATGCTGCCTGACCCGCTGAGTTCCTCCAGCTTTTTGTGTCCATCAGCAGTATTTCTTGTTTTAGCCCATGCTATTCCCTTCATCCCGTATCTGTACACTGTGCACGGCTCGATGGTAATCACGTATCGTCCACCTGCTAACTGGTTAGCAAGCGACACAAAAAACATTTCACTGTACACGTGACAATAAACTAATCTGATCTAAACTAAACTAAACTAAACTAATAGGGATTCAGCCATTTTGTGTGGCTTGCAGTATTCCAAATATATACAGCTGTGTTTTCTTTGTCTTTTCTTGTAGTGTTTTAACAACTTTACAAGCTTCTGAAGAACTCTAGACATACCGGTCTTTCTATTTCTCTCTGATGAGAGGGATTGGCTGGGACAAAGTTTGTTTAAGAAGTATTGTCTTGCCTAGCTGAGGTAATCATCCAACTGATTCGATGTCGATTGTGTAGGAAAATAACTGCAGATGCTGGTACAAATCGAAGGTATTTATTCACAAAACGCTGGAGTAACTCAGCAGGTCAGGCAGCATCTCAGGAGAGAAGGAATGGGTGACGTTTCTTCAGTCTGATGAAGGGTCTCGTTACCCGAGACGTCACCCATTCCTTCTCTCCAGAGATGCTGCCTGACCCGCTGAGTTACTCCAGCATTTTGTGATGTCGATTGTCCGTATTTGGTCGGAAGCTCATGGATTCCAGTTGCACTCGAATGACGCCTGGCACGGTGGCGCAGCGGTAGAGTTGCTGCCTCACAGCGCCAGAGACCCGGGTTCGATCCTGACTACGGGCGCTGTCTGCACGGAGTTTGTACGTTCTTCCCCATGACCTGCGTGGGTTTTCTCCAGGAAGCCTCCGGTTTCCTCCCAGCACTCCAAAGGTGAGCAGGTTTGTAGGTTAATTGGCCTGCTATAAAATTGTAAATTGTCCCTAGTGTGTGTGTGTAGGATAGTGCTAGTGTTGGGGATCGCTGGGTCTGCACGTACCTGGTGGGCTGAAGGGCCTGTTTTCACGCTCTATCTCTATCTCTATACTAAACTAAACTAAATATCAGTCTGAAGAAGGGTCTCAACCCAAAACGTCACCCATTACTTCTCTCCAGAGATGCTGCCTGACCCGCTGAGTTTCTCCAGCATGTTGTGATACCCTAAACTAAACATAATGTGTTGGAAGGAACTGCAAATGCTGGTTTAAATCGAAGATAGACACAATACACAATAGACAATAGGTGCAGCAGGAGGCCATTCGGCCCTTCGAGCCTGTACGCACCGCCATTCAATGTGATCATGGCTGATCATTCTCAATCAGTACCCCGTTCCTGCCTTCTCCCCGTACCCCCTGACTCCGCTATCCTTAAGAGCTCTATCTAGCTCTCTCTTGAATGCATTCAGAGAATTGGCCTCCACTGCCTTCTGAGGCAGAGAATTCCACAGATTCACAACTCTCTGACTGAAAAAGTTTTTCCTCATCTCAGTTCTAAATGTCCTACCTCTTATTCTTAAACTGTGGCCCCTTGTTCTGGACTTCCCCAACATCGGGAACATGTTTCCTGCCTCTAACGTGTCCAACCCCTTAATAATCTTACGTTTCGATAAGATCTCCTCTCATCCTTCTAAATTCCAGTGTGTACAAGCCTAGTCGCTCCAGTCTTTCAACATATGACAGTCCTGCCATTCCGGGAATTAACCTAGTAAACCTACGCTGCACGCCCTCAATAGCAAGAATATCCTTCCTCAAATTTGGAGACCAAAACTGCACACAGTAGTCCAGGTGCGGTCTCACTAGGGCCCTGTGCAACTGCAGAAGGACCTCTTTGCTCCTATACTCAACTCCTCTTGTTATGAAGGCCAACATTTCATTGACACAAAATCCTGGAGTAACTCAGCGGGACAGGCAGCATCTCCGGAGAGAAGGAATAGGTGACGATTCGGGCCGAGACCCTTCTTCAGCATCTCTTCACACAATCTGAAGAAGGGTCTTGACCCGAAACGTCGCTTACCCATGTTCTCCAGAGATGCTGCCTGTCCTGTTGAGTTACTCCAGCACTCTGTGTCCTTTTGTGTATTAACCGGCATCTGCACTTTTTTAGATTTAGATTTAGATTTAGAGATACAGCACGGAAACAGGCCCTTCGGCCCACCGAGTCCGCACCGCCCTGCGATCCCCGCACACTAACACTATCCTACACACACTAGGGCCAATTTTTACATTTTACCCAGTCAATTAACCTACATACCTGCACGTCTTTGGAGTGTGGGAGGAAACCGAAGATCTCGGAGAAAACCCACGCAGGTCACGGGTGAGAACGTACAAACACCGTACGGACGGCGCCCGTAGTCAGGATCGAACCTGAGTCTCCGGCGCTGCATTCGCTGTAAGGCGGCAACTCTACCGCTGCGCCACCGTGCCGCTTCTTTGTTTCAACGTCAAATCTAGTTGGATTTTATATCAGGTGATACAAGGGACTGCAGATACTGGAATCTGAGCATAAAAAGAGAGTGCCTGGAGGAACTCAGCGGGTCAGGCAGCATCTGTGGAGGGTATGAATAGACGACGCTTCGGGTCGAGACCATTCTTTCGACTTACTTTAGTTTAGAGAAACAACATCGAAACAGGCTCTTCGGCCCACCATGTCCACACCGACCAGTGATCACCCATTCACACAGGTTCTGAAATCTCATTTTGTCACTAACTTCCTACACATTAGGGGCAATTTGCAGAGGCCAATTAACATGCAAACACGTATGTCTTTGGGATGTGGGAGGAAACCGGAGCACCTGGAAGAAACCCACGTAGCCACAGAGATTATGTGCTCTGTATAAACTCCAGTTCCCTTTTCTTCCCACATCTTCCTTCGTTTCCCTTTCATAGAAACTGAAACATAGAAAATAGGTGCGGGAGGAGGCCATTCAGCCCTTCGAGCCAGCACCGCCATTCATTGTGATCATGGCTGATCATCCACAATCAGTACCCCGTGCCTGCCTTCTCCCCATATCCCTCGATTCCGCTGGCCCCTAGAGCTCTATCTAACGCTCTTTTAAATTCATCCAGTGAATCGGCCTCCACTGCCCTCTGCGGCAGATAATTCCACAAAATCACAACTCTCTGTGTGGAAAAGTTTTTTTCTCATCTCAGTTTTAAATGGACTCCCCTTTATTCTTAGACTGTGTGTGGCCCCTGGTTCTGGACTCCCCCCAATTTTGGGACAATTTTTCCTGCATCTTTTTTTAGATTTTTTTTTTAGATTTAGAGATACAGCGCGGAAACAGGCCCTTCGGCCCACCGAGTCCGTGCCGCCCAGCGATCCCCGCACATTAATACTATCCTACACACACACTAGGGACAATTTTTACATTTACCCAGTCAATTACCTGTACGTCTTTGGAGTGTGGGAGGAAACAGAAGATCTCGGAGAAAACCCACGCAGGTCACGGGGAGAACGTACAAACTCCGTACAGACGGCGCCCGTAGTCAGGATTGAACCTGAGTCTCCGGCGCTGCATTCGCTGTAAGGCGGCAACTCTACCGCTGCGCCACCGTGCCGCCCTTGTCTAGCTTGTCCAGTCCTGTTATAATCTTACACGTTCCCCTGACTCTCAGTTCGAGGATTGGGTCTCGACCTGAGACGTCACCTGCTTCTTTTCTCCAAAGATGCTGCCTGGCCCGTTGAGTTACTCCAGCTTTTTGTGTCTAACAGGCGCAGATCTGATGGGCCGAATGGCCTGTTTACACACTCGGCCACTCCGAAGGCTGTGTGCGTAAGAGTCATGGCTTTGGCCTCCTATGGATTTGCCTGAGATTTACATATTTTGTGAAAAGTTCCCTTAACTGGGTTGATATTTACATATTTATGAGGAGTGCTGTCAGAACAACAGTCTCGGCCGTTCCGTGTTAACACTCGCATGACTTTGAGGTTGATGGGAGATAGAACTAGTAGTGGGAGAGCAGGCACAGGTCATAGCCCAGTGTAACTTATGGAGTCATAGAGTCAGACAGCGTGGAAACAGGCACTTCGGCCCAACTTGCCCACACCGGCCAACATGCCCCATCTGCACTCCACACTCCAAAGACGTACAGGTTTCAGTTAAGATCAGTTTAGTTTATATTCACCTGTATCAAGGTACAGTTCATTGCCTTGGGGCCACAGGGGCCACAGTTTAAGAATAAGGGGTAGGCCATTTAGAACTGAGATGAGGAAAAGCTTTTTCAGTCAGTGAGTTGTGAATCTGTGGAATTCTCTGCCTCAGAAGGCAGTGGAGGCCAATTCTCTGAATGCATTCAAGAGAGAGCTGGATAGAGCTCTTAAGGATAGCGGAGTCAGGGGGTATGGGGAGAAGGCAGGAACGGGGTACTGATTGAGAATGATCAGCCATGATCACATTGAATGGCGGTGCTGGCTCGAAGGGCCGAATGGCCTCCTCCTGCACCTATTGTCTATTGTCTATTGTTTATTGTTTATTGCCTTGGTATAAATGTTAATTGTCCCTAGTGTGTGTAGGATTGTGTCAATGTGCGGGGATCGCTGGTCGGTGCGGACTCGGTGGGCCGAAGGGCCTGTTTCCGCGCTGTATCTCTAAACTAAACTAAACTAAGCTCATCTAAATGAAATTAAACAAAACTACACCAGTCCCATCTGCCTGTGTTTGGCCCATGTCCCTCTAAACCTGTCTCATCCATGTGCCTGTCTAAATATTAAATGTTTTCCATGCTGAATGACTCAATACCTGCCCTATCCATGTACCTGTCTAATAGTACCAGCCTCAACTACCTCCTCTGGCAGATTGTTCCATACACCCACCACCCTTCGTGTGAAAAAGTTCCCCCTCAGATTCCTATTAAATCTTTCCCCCCTTCACCCTAAACCAATGTCCTCTGGTTCTCGATTCCCCTACTCTGGGCAAGAGAATCTTTGCGTCTACCCGATCTATTCCTCTCATGATTTGATACACCTCTATAAGATCACCCCTCATCCTCCTGCGCTCCAAGGAATAGAGTTCCAGTCTACTCAACCTCTCCCAAAAGCTTAGGCCCTCGAGTACTGGCAACATCCTCGTACATTTTATTCTGCACCCTTTCCAACATGAGGAGGTTATGGAATCTTTCTTCACACTGACAGTGGTTTAGTTTATTTAGTCTAGTGTAGTTTAGGTTTGAGACACAGCGCGGAAACAGGCTCTCTGAACCATCAAGTCCGCGCCGACCAGCGATCCCCGCACACGAACACTATCCTACACACACTGAGTGCGATTTTACAATTTTACCAAGCCAATTAACCTACAAACCTGCACATCTTTGGAGTGTGGGAGGAATCCGGAGCACCCGAAGAAAACCCACAAGGTCGCAGGGAAAACGTACAAACTCCGTACGGACGGCACCCATAGTCAGGATTGAACCCGGGTCTCTGGCGCTGTGAGGCAGCAACTCTACCACTGTGCCACCATGCTGCCCTTTGATAACGCCCAAAATGAAGGAGTTTTTAAAAGGGTCCAAGTTTTCCCTCGTTTGTCCTTTAATTATGGAGCGCATCAGTGGATTCATACATTTGTTTTGCATAAGTTCATGTTCTAGAAGCAGAATTAGGCCATTCGGCCCATCAAGTCTACTCCGCCATTCAATCATGGCTGACCTACCTTTCCCTCCCAACCCCATTCTCCTGCCTCCTCCCCATAACCCCTGACACCCGCACTAATCAAGAATCTGTCAATGTCCGCCTTAAGAATAACCACTGCCTTGGCCTCCACATCCTTCTGTGACAAAGATTCACCACCCTCTGACTAAAGAAATTCCTCCTCACCTCCTTTCTAAAGGTACGTCCTTTTAGGCTGTGGCCTCTGGTCCTAAACTCTCTGACTAGTGGAAACTTCCTCTCCACGTCCACTCTATCATTTGTTCCGCAGATGCTACGTTTTACGGCCCGTCCATTGTGGTGCACGGTGGCGAGGCGGTAGAGTTGCCGCCTTACAGCGCTTGCAGCGTCAGAGACCCGGGTTCGATCCCGACTACGGGCGCCGTCTGTACGGAGTTTGTACGTTCTCCCCGTGACCTGCGTGGGTTTTCTCCGAGATCTTCGGTTTCCTCCCGCACTCCAAAGACGTGCAGGTTTGTAGGTTAATTGGCTTGGCATAAATGTAAACTGTCCCCGGTGTGTGTCGGGTAGTGTTAGTGTGCGGGGATCGCTGGTCGGTGCGGGCACGGTGGGCCGAAGGGCCTGTTCCTAAAAACTAAAACTAAAACCTAAACTTATATGCTTTGGAAAACCACTCAACGATGACCTGGAGCTTTGCCTCTGAGCATAGGCCTCACAAATGTCATCAGCTTGCTACACTCCCAGGTTTTGGTGACCTTAATTCAGTATGGTTGGCAATGCAGGCTGAACTGTTTCACATTAGCCCAGAGCGTTAGTTCCACTCTAGTGACAAGCTTGTTGTAAAGAAAAACAGCTCCATTGGCCGACATTGAACGGGAAATTTTAGTTTAGTTTGGTTTACTTTTGAGATAGATCGTGGAAACAGGCCCTTCGGCCCACCGAGTACGCGCCGACCTGCTATCCCGGACTACTAACGCTATCATACACACATTAGGGACAATTTACATTTTTTACCAAAGCCAATCAATCTACAAACCTGGACATCTTTGGAATGTGGGAGGAAACCGGAGATCTCGGAGAAAACCCACGCAGGTCGCAGGGAGAACGTACAAACTCCGTACAGACAGCGCCCGTAGTCGGGATCGAACCCGGGTCTCTGAAGCTGTAAGGCAACAAGTCCACCGCTGGTCGACGCGGAATTAGACATAGTCAGAGAGTGATATAGTGTGGTTCCAGGCCCTTCGGCCCAACTTGCCCATTCCGGCCAACATGTCCCAGCTACGCTAGTCCCACCTGCCTGCGCTTGGCCCATATCCCTCCAAACCTGTCCTGCCCATTTACCTGTCAAACTGTTTCTTAAACGTTGGGATGGTCCCAGCCTCAACTACCTCGTCTGGCAGCAGGTTCCACACACCCACCACCCTTTGTGTGAAAAGGTTACCCCTCAGATTCCTATTAAACCTTTTCCCCTTCACCTTGAACCTATGTCCTCTGGTCCTCAATTCCCCTACCCTGAGCAAGAGACTCTGTGCGTCTACCCGTTCTATCCCTCTCACGGAGGGGCCAAAGGGCTTGGTTCCGTGCTGTATCTTTAACACCCCCCCCCCCACAAACAAATCCTTACCGAACGCTCTGAAGAAACAAAAGCCAGAACTGGATAATGAGCACATTAGCTGAACCAGGGCAGGTCATTACCTCCCAACTATGTAACCTGATCGAATCTGTCAGCAGTCCAGAGGGAACAGGATACAGAAGGTAGCCTGAGTTTCTCCCATTGTGTTTTGCACTGAGGTTACGCAGTCTAGTTTAGTTTTGCTTATTGTTGTCACATGTAAGAGGTACAGTGAAAAACCTTTGTTTGCGCGCTACCCAGCAGCGAAAAGACTGTAGTCAAGTCAAGTCAAGTCAATTTTATTTGTATAGCACATTTAAAAACAACCCACGTTGACCAAAGTGCTGTACATCAGTTCAGGTACTAAGAAACAAACATACAATGGCACACAAACATAACAGCACATACATAAACAGTTCACAGCGCCCCCTCAGAGGGCCTCAAACGCTAGGGTGTAGAAATAGGTTTTGAGCCTGGACTTAAAGGAGTCGATGGAGGGGGCAGTTCTGATGGGGAGAGGGATGCTGTTCCAAAGTCTAGGAGCTGCAACCGCAAAAGCGCGGTCACCCCTGAGCTTAAGCCTAGACCGCGGGACAGTCAGTAGCCCCAAGTCGGCCGACCTGAGGGACCTGGAGATAGAGTGGACATGAATACAATCAAGTATTCAATCAATCAAGTGAGGGACCTGGAAATAGAGTGGACATGAATACAATGAATACAATGAATACAATATTGTACATGAATACAATCAAGCCGCCCACAGTGTAAAAGATACAGGATAAAGGGTACAACACTTAGTGCAAGATAAAGTCTGGTTAGAAATAGTCCGAGGGTCTCCTCTGAGGTGGACCAGCTCAGCGGTTCACAAGTTATAGGAGTAGAATTCGGCCATTCAGCCCATCGAGTCTACCCCGCCATTCAATCGTGGCTGATTCCCGAATCCTCATTCTTCTGCCTTCTCCCCGTAACCCTTGACACCCGTCCTAATCAAGAATTTGCTGGGAGGATTGACAATAGACAATAGACAATAGACAATAGGTGCAGGAGGAGGCCATTCGGCCCTTCGAGCCGGCACCGCCATTCAATGTGATTATGGCTGATCATTCTCAATCAGTACCCCGTTCCTGCCTTCTCCCCGTACCCCCTGACTCCGCTATCCTTAAGAGCTCTATCTAGATTGATGGGGCAGCACTGCACGGTGGCGCAGCGGTAGAGTCGCTGCCTCACGGCGCCGGAGACCCGGGTTCGATCCTGACGACGGGCGCTGTCTGTACGGAGTTTGTACGTTCTCTCCGTGACCTGCGTGGGTTTTCTCCGGGAGCCCCCACACTCCAAAGACGTACAGGTTTGTAGGTTAATTGGGTTTGGTAAAAATTGTAAATTGCCCCTAGTGTGTGCAGGATAGTGTTAGTGTGCGGGGATCGCTGGTCGGCGCGGACTCGATGGGCCGAAGGTCCTGTTTCCGCGCTGTATCTCTGAACTCTATACTAAACTAAGCATGCGGAGTTACTCCAGCACCTTAAATCTTTCTTCCATGTTCCCATCACAGTGTGCAACATTATCAGAAGGACCGACAAAGAATGCTTATTCCTAATACAGTGTATTACACAGATGCATGTGTAGGAAGGAACTGCAGATGCTGGTTTAAACCGAAGATAGACACAAAATGCTGGAGTAACTCAGGCAGCATCTCTGGAGAGAATTTCCGGGATCAATCCCGACCACGGGTGCTGCTGTCTGTACGGAGTTTGTACTCTGTTTTCTCCGAGACCTTCGGTTTCCTCCCACACTCCAAAGACAATAGACAATAGGTGCAGGAGGAGGCCATTCGGCCCTTCGAGCCAGCGCCGCCATTCAATGTGATCATGGCTGATCATTCTCAATCAGTACCCCGTTCCTGCCTTCCCCCCATACTCCCTGACTCCGCTATCCTTAAGAGCTCTATCCAGCTCTCTCTTGAATGCATTCAGAGAATTGGCCTCCACTGCCTTCTGAGGCAGAGAATTCCACAGATTCACAACTCTCTGAATGAAAAGGTTTTTCCTCATCTCAGTTCTAAATGGCCTACCCCTTATTCTTAAACTGTGGCCCCTTGTTCTGGACTCCCCCAACATTGGGAACATGTTTCCTGCCTCTAACGTGTCCAACCCCTTAATAATCTTATACGTTTCGATAAGATCTCCTCTCATCCTTCTAAATTCCAGTGTATACAAGCCTAGTCGCTCCAGTCTTTCAACATATGATAGTCCCGCCATTCCGGGAATTAACCTAGTATACCTATGCTGCACGCCCTCAATAGCAAGCATATCCTTCCTCAAATTTGGAGACCAAAACTGCACACAGTACTCCAGGTGCGGTCTCACTAGGGCCCTGTACAACTGCAGAAGGACCTCTTTGCTCCTATACTCAACTCCTCTTGTTATGAAGGCCAACATTCCATTGGCTTTCTTCACTGCCTGCTGTACCTGCATGCTTACAGATTTGCAGGTTGATTGGCTTGGTAGGGTGTAGGATAGTGTTATTGCGCGGGGATCGCTGGTCGGCGCGGACCCGGTGGACCGAAGGGCCTGTTTCCGCGCTGTATCTTGTATAATCATTGCAACCAGATAGAAGGTTTCAGATTGCAGCTGAAAGTGTGACATTCAAAATGTATTTAAAAATAATGTTTTAATAGTTAGTGGCTGGAATGTTGCCAGTGTTTTCATTAAGGCCATTGTTGAGCGAACTGTTCGGTGAAGGAAAGCCAGACAATTCACCTGATGTGTTTACCTCACCTGCTTCCACCTGCCTGTTTGTGCTGTGGATCCATTATCTGTAGTTGCATCTCCTCTCAACTGGAAATTAACGGGTCAGGAATAAAGCTGTAGGTTCTTAAAGCTAAGAATAAAGGGGAGGCCATTTAAAACTGAGGCGAGAAAAAAAAACTTTTCCACCCAGAGAGTTGTGAATTTGTGGAATTCTCTGCCGCAGAAGGCAATGGAGGCCGATTCACTGGATGAATTGGAAAGAGAGTTGGATAGAGCTCCAGGAGCTAGTGGAATCAAGGGGTATGGGGAGAAGGCAGGCACGGGTTACTGATTGTGGACGATCAGCCATGATCACAATGAATGGCGGTGCAGGCTCGAAGGGCCAAATGGCCTCCTCCTGCACCTATTTTCTATGTTTCTATGTTTACCATCCACGCCTATGTTTCTATGTTTACCATCTACTATAATAAATGTCCACACTCAACAGACGTCTTACACTTTCATCTGAGACGGCGGTCACGGTGGCGCAGCGTTAGTGTTGCTGCCTTACAGCGAATGCAGCGCCGGAGACCCGGGTTCGATCCCGACTACGGGCGCTGTCTGTACAGAGTTTGTACGTTCTTCCCGTGACCTGCGTGGGTTTTCTCCGAAATCTTCGGTTTCCTCCCACACTCCAAAGGCGTACAGATGTATAGGTTAATTGGCTTGGTAAATTTAAAAATTGCCCCTAGTAGGTGTAGGATAGTGTTAGTGTGCGGGGATCGCTGGGCGGCGCGGACCCGGTGGGCCGAAGGGCCTGTTTCCGCGCTGTATCTCTAAACTAAAACTAACCTTGGCCTTCCCGTTGAATTATAGTCTTGTATAGTGTTTTCCTTTTTAGTTTAGTTTAGATTTAGATTTAGATTTAGATTTAGAGATACAGGCCCTTCGGCCCACCGAGTCCGCGCCGCCCAGCGATCCCCGCACATTAACACTATCCTACACACACTAGGGCCAATTTTTACATTTACCCAATCAATTAACCTACATACCTGTACGTCTTTGGAGTGTGGGGGGCGGGTGGGGAAACCGGAGAAAACCCACACAGGGGGAATGTATAAACGAATGTACAAACTCCGTACAGACAGCACCCGTGGTCAGGATCGAACCCGGGCCTCTGGCGCCGTGAGGCTGGCAATTCTACCACTGCGCCTCCAACTCTATAACCCGAGCTGTGGACCAACGCGTTGCCTTGACATCAAACCGGACGTCAAAGGTCAAAGCTGAAACTCTTTGCCGAAGGGTGAAACACTGCTGGCAAGGGTGTGGAGGCAGGAGCTTTGAATGCTCATGATTTGCATCCTTGACTTGATTACCACGGCTTCATGCAAATTTGTGCACGTTATCTGAATGCTGACAGGTAAATGGGGTAGAGTGGAAGGTAAAAACCAAATATAATGGGGAAAAGGTCACAATGGACACAAAAGAAATACTGAACAGTCAAAGGCCTGGAACTCCTCCTCTCCAGAGATGCTGAGAGCCTGTCTCGCTGAGGCACTCCAGCTTTTTGTGTCTACCTTCAGTTTAAACCAGCATCTGCAGTTCCTCCTGTCTGACACGTTTTTTAGATTTTTAGAGATACAGCGCGGAAACAGGCCCTTCGGCCCACCGAGTCCGCGCCGCCCAGCGATCCCTGCGCATTAACACTATCCTACACACACTAGGGACAATTTTTGCATTTTACCCAGCCAATTAACCTACATACCTGTACGTCTTTGGAGTGTGGGAGGAAACCGAAGATCTCGGAGAAAACCCACGCAGGTCACGGGGAGAACGTACAAACTCCGTACAGACGACGCCCGTAGTCAGGATTGAACCTGAGTCTCCGGCGCTGCATTCGCTGTAAGGCAGCAACTCTACCGCTGCGCCACCGTGCTGCCCTAACGTTGAGTTCCTCCAGCACTTTGTTTTTGCTTAAGATTCCCACGTCTGCAGTTCCTTGTGTCTCTAGACAGTGAAGTGTTAACAACGTTCATGTTATATAATTATATGCCCAAAAGCGGAGAATAATTATACCTACTTAGGTAGTTATTAAGGGTAATTGCCCTGGGTAAGTATTAGCGTTAACAACTGGTGATTAGAAAATAGACACTAATGTGCACTGAGGAACATAATCGGATTAAGATCACAATTGATTAGTACGGCTGTCAGGGGTTATGGGGAGAAGGCAGGAGAAAGCTCCTATCACTTATGAATTAGAAACATAGAAACATAGAAAATTGGTGCAGGAGGAGGCCATTCAGCCCTTCAAGCCAGCGTTGCCATTCAATATGATCATGGCTGATCATCCTAAATCAGTACCCTGTTCCTGCTTTCTCCCCATATCCCTTGGTTCAGTTAGCCCTAAGAGCTACACTGGTCCAACCAGCCCCGCGTTTGGCCCATATCCCTCCAAACCTGTACAATCCATGTATCTGTCTAATTGTTTCTTAATCGTTGCGATAGTCCCAGCCTCAACTACCTCCTCTGGCAGCTCGTTCCACACACCCACCACCCTTTATGTGAAAAGGTTACCCCTTCAGATGCCTATTAAATCTTTTCCCCTTCACCTTGAACCTATGTCCTCTGGCCCTCGATTCCCCTACTCCGGGCAAGAGATTCTGTGCATCTAAGAGACTCTGTGCGTCTACCCGAACTATTCCTCTCATAATTTTATGCACCTCTATAAGATCACCCCTCATCCTCCTGCACTCCATGGAATAGAGTCCCAGCCTACTCAACCTCTCCCTATAGCTCACACCCTCTAGTCCTGGAAATATCCTTGTAAATCTTCTCTGTCCCCTTTCCAGCTTGACAACGTCTTTCCTGTAACACGGTGCCCAAAACTGAACACAATACTCTAAATGCGGTAACACCAACGTCTTATACAACTGCAAGATGACCTCCAGAACCAGGGGCCACAGTCTAAGAATAAAGGGGAGGCCATTTAAAACTGAGGTGAGAAAAAACGTTTTAACCCAGAGAGTTGTGAATTTGTGGAATTCAGAAGGCAGTGGAGGCAAATTCACTGGATGAATTTAAAAGAGAGTTGGATAGAGCTCTAGGGGCTAGTGGAATCAAGGGAGAAGGCAGGCATGGGTTACTGATTGTGGATGATCAGACATGATCACAATGAACGGCGGTGCTGGCTTGAAGGGCCAAATGGCCTCCTCCTGCACCTATTTTCTATGTTTCTATAACTACTATACTCAATGCCTGGTATCATTTATATAAACCTATATACGTTGGTAGCTAACTGATGGTGTCAAAACAAGTTGAGTTTATTATCATGTGTGCAAGTGGAGTGAGGTACAGGTAGAATGAAAAGCTTGCTTGCAGCAATATCACTGGTACATCAACAAACACACAAAATGATCAAATAAAATGCATAAGACTATAAAAAAAATGATGTGCAAATAAAAAACCTGGATATTAGTGTTAGTTTTTGGAGATACAGCGCGGAAACAGGCCCTTCGGCCCACCGTGTCCGCGTCGACCAGCAATCCCCGCACATTAACACTATCCTACACGCACTGGGGACAATTTTTACGTTTACCAAGCCAATTAACCTACAAACCTGTACGTCTTTGGAGTGTGGGAGGAAACCGAAGATCTCGGAGAAAACTCACGCAGGTCACGGGGAGAACGTACAAACTCCGTACAGGCGGCACCCGCGGTCGGGATCGAACCCGGGTCTCCGGCGCTGCATTCGCTGTAAGGCAGCAACTAGATTAGTGTCAAACACAATGAAAAAACATTAAAAAAATAACAAATGACTGTGCAAAGAAACCAGCACAAAAAATCATGCAAAAGAAGTCTAAAAAGTCTAAAGACAAAGTCTGTTGTCCAAACAAGCAAATGGGGCAGGGTAGTGGCACAGCGAGAGAGTTTAGGCTTTAGAGATACAGCGTGGAAACAGGCCCTCGAGTCCGCCCCGACCAACACTAGCACTGTCCGACAGACACTAGGGACAATTTACGATTTTACCTGAGCCAATTAACATTCAAACCCGTACGTCTTTGGAGTGTGGGAGGAAACCGGAGCACCCGGAGAAAACCCACGCGGGTCATGGGGAGAACGTACAAACTCCGTACAGACAGCACCCTTAGTCAGGATCGAACCCGGGTCTCTGGCGCCGTGAGGCAGCAACTCGACCGCTGCGCCACCGTTGTATCGAAACGTATAAGACCATTAAGGGGTTGGACACGTTGGAGGCAGGAAACATGTTCCCAATGTTGGGGGAGTCCAGAATAAGGGGCCACAGTTTAAGAATAAGGGGTAGGCCATTTAGAACGGAGATGAGGAAAAACATTTTCAGTCAGAGAGTTGTGAATCTGTGGAATTCTCTGCCTCAGAAGGCAGTGGAGGCCAATTCTCTGAATGCATTCAAGAGAGAGCTAGATAGAGCTCTTAAGGATAGCGGAGTCAGGGGGTATGGGGAGAAGGCAGGAACGGGGTACTGATTGAAAATGATCAGCCATGATCACATTGAATGGTGGTGCTGGCTTGAGGGGCCGAATGGCCTCCTCCTGCACCTATTGTCTATTGTCTATTGTATACAACCGCTCGGAGACTCTCCCTCTTGTTATGAATGTTAGCTTGTATTGAAGGCAGGAGCCTCATTCCTTGGAGCACAAGAGGATGAGGGGTGATCTAATAGAGGTGTACAAAATCATGGGAGGAATAAATCGGGTGGACGCACAGAGTCTCTTGCCCAGAGTAGGGGAATCGAGAACCTGAGGACACAGGTTTAATGTGAGGGGGGGGGGGGGGGGGGGGGGGGAGGACTTGATGGGCCGAATGGCCTAATTCTGTTCCTGTCACTTACAAACTTATAAACTTATGAAAGGAGTTTACAAAATTTATAAAATAAATAGATCAGGTAGACGCATGGAGTCTCTTGCCCGGAGTAGGGGAATCGAGAACCTGGGGACATAGGATTAAGGTGAGGGGGGGAAAATTTAATAGGAAACTGAGGAGTAACCCCAGCAACGGACTGTTCCAGCTGCTACGGCCTCTGCTGTCACGCTGTGAAAACAGAGAGGATGAGACGGAGATTCTTCCCACAGGCCATCAGGACTGTTAACTCTCATATCACCAGGGACTAATTTAATTTACTGTATTAATTTATGTTTTGTGTTAAAAAAAATAATTCTATTCTGTTTTGTAGTTTAGCACAATCCGCAGGAGTTGCCACTTTCATTTCACTGCACATCTTGTATATGTATGTGACAAATAAACGTGACTTGACTTGACTTGACTGAGGGTGGTGGGTGTATGGAACGATCTGTATGGCAGCTCATTCCATACACCCACCACCCTCAGTCAAGTCAAGTCAAGTCAAGTTTATTTGTCACGTACATATATCAATGCACCTGTCTGAATGTTGAGGCTGGGACTACCGCAACGTTTAAGAAACATTCAGACAGGTGACAATAGACAATAGGCAATAGGTGAAGGAGGAGGCCATTCGGCCCTTCGAGCCAGCACCGCCATTCAATGTGATCATGGCTGATCATTCTCAATCAGTACCCCATTCCTGCCTTCTCCCCTTACCCCCTGACTCCGCTATCCTTAAGAGCTCTATCCAGCTCTCTCTTGAATGCATTCAGAGAATTGGCCTCCACTGCCTTCTGAGGCAGAGAATTCCACAGATTCACAACTCTCTGACTGAAAAAGTTTTTCCTCATCTCAGTTCTAAATGGCCTACCCCTTATTCTTAAACTGTGGCCCCTTGTTCTGGACTCCCCCAACATTGGGAAAATGTTTCCTGCCTCTAACGTGTCCAACCCCTTAATAATCTTATACGTTTCGATAAGATCTCCTCTCATCCTTCTAAATTCCAGTGTATACAAGCCTAGTCGCTCCAGTCTTTCAACATATGATAGTCCTGCCATTCCGGGAATTAACCTAGTAAACCTACGCTGCACGCCCTCAGAGAGGTGCATTGATAGGGTGGGTTTGGAGGGATATGGGCCAAACGCAGGCAAGTGGGACTAGTGTAGTTGGGACATGTTGGTCGGCGTGGGCAAGATGGGCCAAAGGGCCTGTTTCCACACTGCATGACTCTATGACTCTATGAGATGCAGATATTCAGATGGGATAACCCGTTTAAACTATAAAGAGGCCAACAGTGTCGTGTTTACACCAATGACCCGAAGCACTCGAGAGTGTATTAAATAACAATGAAAAGTAATTATTATCTTAATTATAGCCAGCTCACATCCAATCTCAAACACTGATCAGACTTCTTTTTCTAAAAATACACTTTGTTAATTATATAAGCAGTAATTATCGTTGGGTTATGTCAATAAATGTATTCTGTTACAATAGGTCAACACTTCTAACGTTTCATCTTCACCACATCTTTAATCCTTTCGCCAGTGAGACCAGAGCCCTGCGCGACAATAATGTCACAAGACACGGTGGCGCAGCGGTAGAGTTACTGCCTCACAGCGCCAGAGACCCGGGTTCGATCCTGACTACATTCTCCCTGTGGAGCTTGCACGTTACCCCCGTGACCGCGTGGGTTTTCTCCGGGTGCTCCGGTTTCCTCCCACGCTCCAAAGACGTGCAGATTTGTCGGTTAATTGGCTTCGGTAAAATTGTAAATTGTCCCGGGTGTGCGTAGGGTAGCGCTAATGTACGGGGTGATCGCCGGTCGGCACGGACTCGGTGGGCCGAAGCTACATCCCTAAAGTCTAAAGACATAGAATCATAGATGTTGTGAGAGGGAGGATCTTAGGCGGTGGTCTTTCCTCAAAGACCGTTGTGGTGGTGGCACCAAGCTTCAGGGTGTTCCTCAGCGTACATAGAAACACGGAACTTGGGCATCTCCTCATTCTGGAAGACCAAAGTTTGTTCTGGACCTTCCAGCAGCAGCTGATCGTAAGACCAGAAGAGATAGGAGCAGAATAAGGTCATTCAGTCACAGAGTCATAGAGACATGGAGTGTGGAAACAGGCCCTTTGGCCCAACTTGCCGACACCCAACCAACGTGCCCCATTGACTTGGCCTCCACAAGTCTTGAAACATGTCTTGGTACATGGATAAGACAAGTTTGGAGGGATATGGACCAAACGCAGGCAGGTGGGACTAGTGTAGCTGGGACTAGTGTAGCTGGGACTAGTGTAGCTGGGACTAGTGTAGCTGGGACTAGTGTAGCTGGGACTAGTGTAGCTGGGACTAGTGTAGCTGGGACATGTTGGCCGGTGTGGGCAGGTGGGACTAGTGTAGCTGGGACATGTTGGCCGGTGTGGGCAGGTGGGACTAGTGTAGCTGGGACATGTTGGCCGGTGTGGGCAAGTTGGACCGAAGGGCCTGTTTCCACTCTATGATTCAGAAAAGATTTACCAGGATGTTGCCAGGACCAGAGGGTGTGAGCTACAGGGAGAGGTTGAGTAGGCCGGGTCTCTATTCCATGGAGCGCAGGAGGATGAGGGGAGATCTTATAGAGGTGTACAAAATCATGAGAGGAAAGATCGGGTAGATGCACAGAGTCTTTTGCCAAGAGTAGGAGAATCGAGGACCAGAGGACATAATTTTGAGGAGAAGGGGAAAAGATTTAATAGGAATCCGAGGGGTAACTTTTTCACACAGAGGGTGGTGGGTGTATGGAACAATAGACAATAGACAATAGGTGCAGGAGGAGGCCATTCGGCCCTTCGAGCCAGCACCGCCATTCAATGTGATCCTGGCTGATCATTCTCAATCAGTACCCCGTTCCTGCCTTCTCCCCGTACCCCCTGACTCCGCTATCCTTAAGAGCTCTATCTAGCTCTCTCTTGAATGCATTCAGAGAATTGGCCTCCACTGCCTTCTGAGGCAGTGAATTCCACAGATTTACAACTCTCTGACTGAAAAAGCTTTTCCTCATCTCCGTTCTAAATGGCCTTCCCCTTATTCTTAAACTGTGGCCCCTGGTTCTGGAACGAGCTGCCGGAGGAGGTAGTCGAGTCTGGGACCATCCCATCGTTTAAGAAACAGTTGGACAGGTGCATGGATAGGACAGGTCTGGATGGTTATGGACCAAGCGCAGGCAAGTTGGGACTAGGGGTAGCTGGGACACTGTTGGCCGGTGTGGGCGGGTTGGGCCGAAGGGCCTGTTTCCACGCTGTATCAAGTCTATGACTCCAGGTACAAACCCCATACAGACAAGCACACTCGTGGTCGAGATGGAAACCCGGGCCAGGAAACTCTACGACCCACACTCCAAAGTCTATTCTTAGGGCAGGCACGAGGTAACTGGAGCATATGATTCAGTTTGATCGTTCACCCACTCTGCTAAACGTTGTGTACACGAGTCTTCACCAGGCACCATTAGTGCGTAGCAGGCTTCTGTTTGCCTTGGGAAGCATCGGTTGCCACGGCGACAGATAGCATATGGAGCGGGGCATTTGACAGCACTATCACGGTGTGCTTAAAGGTAATCATTAACCTTAATGTCACTTTAACAATGATCTCCAAAGCCCACAGCTCCCTGCATCCTGCACCTTGAGTTGCGCTTTATTAAATTTTATTTTGGAAAGATTGCATGCGATCTGACCATGCGCACTTCCTGCCACAGATGTGGCTCCCAGCTCCCTGCTTTCTCCCCTGTTGTCGGGAGTATCGCTGGACAGATGTTCTCGCCTTCTGCCACCAGCAGCTGGAGCCGTAGAAGAAGGGTCTCGAACCGAAACGTCACCCCCGCCCCCATTCCTTCTCTCCGCTGTCCCCCGCTGAGTTAATCCAGCATTTTGTGTCCCTCTTCTAGAAGTCATTGAAACATGGAAACGTAGAACGTAGGTGCAGGAGTAGGCCATTCGGCCGTTCCAGCCAACATCGCCATACAATATATAAGAAAATAACTGCAGGTGCCGGTACAAATCGAAGGTGTTTATTCACAAAATGCTGGAGTAACTCAGCAGGTCGGGCAGCATCTCGGGAGAGAAGGAATGGGTGACGTTTCGGGTCGAGACCCTTCTTCAGACTGATGTCGGGGGGGCGGGACAAAGGAAGGATATAGGTGTAGACAGGAAGATAGAGGGAGATCTGGGAAGGTCAAAATATGGGCGCCATTCAATATGATCACGGCTGATCATCCAGAATCAGTACCCCCCGTTCCTGCTTTCTCCCCATATCCCTTGGCTCCGTTAGCCCGAAGAGCTGTATCCGACTCTCCTTTGAATACATCCAGTGAATTGGCCTCCACTGCCTCCTGTGGCAGAGAATTCCACAGATTCACAACTCTCTGGGCGAAAAGGCTTTTCCTCATCTCAGTCTTAAATGGCCTACCCCTTATTCTTAAACTGTGGCCCCTGGTTCTGGACTCCCCCAACATGGGGAATTTTTTTCCTGCATCTAGCCTGTCCAATCCCTTAAGAATTTTATGTGTTTCGTTAAGATCCCCTCTCATCCTTCTAAATTCCAGTGAATGTGAGCCCAGTCGACCCATTCTTTCATCGTATGTCAGTCCCGCCATCCCGGGGATTAACCTGGTGAACCCACGCTACACTCCCTCAGGGATGGGAGGAGATGAAGGCCTGGGTGTGGAATCTAATTGTGTACGCAGCCCAGACCATCACGCAAACCAACCTCCCTTCCGAAGATAGACGCAAAATGCTGGAGTAACTCAGCGGGACAGGCAGCATCTCTGGCTGGAAGGAATGGGTGACGTTTCCGGTCGAGACCCTTCTTCCTTCTGTCGACTCCATCGACACCTCACGCTACCCCGGCAAGGCCAGCAGCACAATCAAGGACCAGTCTCACCCCGGCCGCTCCCTCTTCTCCCCTCTCCCATCTGGCACGAGGTACAGAAGTGTGAAAACGCACACCTCCAGATTCAGGGACAGTTTCTTCCCGGCTGTTATCAGGCAACTGAATCATCCTACCACAACCAGAGAGCAGCGCTGAAGTAATATCTACCTCATTGATACATGATACACGATATGGCAATAACGTTTAACACAAGGCAAATCCAGCAAAGTCCGATTAAGGATCGTCCTAGAGTATTGGTGTAGGAATAGAGATTCAAGAGTGTGGAGGGATTGTAATATGTGATTGTAGATCTGCTTCTGTGGCCAGCACGCAAATAGTCAGCTGGGTTGGGCGCCATCTTGGACAATAGTTTGTTTGGACAGCACACAACTAGGGGTGCCAACTATCTCACTCCCAAATAAGGGGCAAGGTGACGTCACCCACTACCACAAGGTGACGTACGCACACCGTCACTCGCGGCGCCCCACGTGACCTCACCCGGGCAGCGGCCACGTGCTCCCGCTCCACCACCGGGCTATGCAACCTCCATTAGGTGGCGCCCGGGCCTCCGGGCCTACACTGTCTGGGCCTACAGCGTCCGGGCCTACAGCGTCCGGGCCTACAGCGTCCGGGCCTACAGCGTCCGGGCCCACAGTGCCCCCCCGGGCCTAATACGGGACAAGGGCGGAACTGTACGGTACCAACCAATTGAGCCCAAAATATGGGATGTCCCAACTAATACGAGACAGTTGGCAACCCTAGTCTCTGGTGCTGTAAGGCAGCAACTCTACAGCATGGGCAAACCAAAGGTGTGGTTGATGCGCCCAAAACGGAGGAAGATGAACGCTGACCGCGTTTAGCTGCGGTACGCCGGGCGTTAGAACCAAAGCAGGGGCGTCCATGCTAGATGATCGGCTAGATCACGTCTGGGTCACCAACATGGCGAGACTGGAGGCTTGTACTTTGTTAAAGAAGTTTATTGCGGTAGCAATATTCAATTACAAAGGATAACAAACGAGATTACAGACAACCATTAACTCAAACTGTTCACATCGAAGTTCTCTTCCCACTGACTGGTTTTGGGCGAACCTTGCTGGCCAATCAGCGGGTTCGACTCTCAGGACCAATCCCTATGGTCGCACCACCATGTGACCTTGCTGGCCAATCCGAGGGTTCGACTCTCAGGACCAATCCCTATGGTCGCTACACCGCTGTGCCTAGGATAGAGGTATATAAAATTATGACATAGTAGACAGTCAGAACCATTTTGACAGGGTGCAGATGTCAAAGACTCTTGGGTGTCCCCTTACACCGTTCTCTCCCAGTCCATGGTACAGATGACAGTCAACCCTGTGTGACTTGGCAGGTATCACAAAATGCTGGAGTAACTCAGCGGGTCATGCAGCATCTCTGGAGTGTGACTTGGCAGATCAGGTGACCGATCACACTGAGCTGTGCAGGGCTTAACGGGACATCAATATGTACGATTCACAGCTGCCTTGTGTCAGGGAAAGAGCTTTCCTTTTGGCCCTGACTTGGCTTTACATAGTCTGCGCCAGACAATGCCACAGGCATTCGGCCTAGAATGCTTCAGTTTGCAAATCGCAAACCAGGGGCAGTTTTAATAGGAAAATTGTTCCTCGTGTTGGGGGAGTCCAGAACCAGGGGTCACAGTTTAAGAATAAGGGGTAGGCCATTCAGGACTGAGATGAGAAAATACTTTTTCAGCCAGAGAGTTGTGAATCTGTGGAATTCTCTGCCACAGAAGTCAGTGGAGGCCGATTCACTGGATGTATTCAAGAGAGAGTTAGATTTAGCTCTTCGGGCTAAAGGAACCAAGGGATATGGGGGGAAAGCAGGAACGGGGTACTGATTGTGGATGATCAGCCATGATCATATTGAATGGCGGTGCTGGCTCGAAGGTCCAAATGGCCGACTCCTGCACCTACTTTCTATGTTTCTATGTAATACTGACCTCCCAGTATCTCTCTGACTCTCCCGTTTCTTAGTTCTCCGACTAGTTTCACTGCCCTCCTGATTAAATATTATTGATTGTTTTGCCTCGTTGTCATTTCCCCCTCAGCTAACAATGAACCATTCTACATTTTCCTTGTTCTCCGTCACCTTTGATCTGTCGCTTTCACACCTTACCCTTCCATATCTCTGTGTCTCCCTCTCCCTCTGACTCTCAGTCTGAAGAAGGGTCTCGACCCGAAACGTCACCCATTCCTTCTCTCCAGAGATGCTGCCTGTCCCATAGAAACATAAAAACATAGAAAATAGGTGCAGGAGTTGGCCATTCGGCCCTTCGAGCCTGCACCGCCATTCAATATGATCATGGCTGATCATCCAACTCAGTATCCCGTACCTGCCTTCTCTCCATACCCCCTGATCCCTTTAGCCACAAGGGCCACATCTAACTCCCTCTTAAATATAGCCAATGAACTGGCCTCAACTACCTTCTGTGGCAGAGAATTCCACAGATTCACCACTCTCTGTGTGAAAAAAAACGTTCTCATCTCGGTCCTAAAAGACTTCCCCCTTATCCTTAAACTGTGACCCCTTGTTCTGGACTTCCCCAACATCGGGAACAATCTTCCTGCATCTAGCCTGTCCAACCCCTTGAGAATTTTGTAAGTTTCTATAAGATCCCCCCTCAATCTTCTAAATTCCAGCGAGCACAACTGAGTGAAAAGCTTTCTAGTTGCGTGCTAACCAGTCAACGGAAAGACAATACAAGATAACAATCGAGCCGTACACAGATACATGATAAAGGGAATAACGTGAATAACATTTAGTGCAAGATAGGGCGGTCACGGTGGCGCAGCGGTAGAGTTGCTGCCTTACAGCGAATGCAGCGCCGGAGACCCGGGTTCCATCCCGACTACCGGTGCTGTCTGTACGGAGTTTGTACGTTCTCCCCGTGACCTGCGTGGCTTTTCTCCGAGGTCTTCAGTTTCCTCCCACACTCCAAAGACGTGCAGGTATGTAGGTTAATTGGGTCGGTAAATGTAAAAATTGTCCCTAGTGTAAGTAGTGGCTCTACTAAACAGCCAAAAGTGTGTCGTCTCTTAATTGTTTACTGTATGTTCGTGTTGTTACTTGCGAGCGGAGCACCAAGGCACATTCCTTGTATGTGTACATACTTGGCCAATAAACGTATTCATTCATTCATTCATTGGTGGGTATAGGATGGTGTTAATGCGTGCGGGGATCGCTGGGCGGCGCGGACCCGTATGGGCCGAAGGGCCTGTTTCCGCGCTGTATCTCTAAATCTAAAAAAAATCTCAGAGAAAGCCCACGCAGGTCACAGGGGGTTTGTAATCGTATATTGTCTTCCTGCTGACTGGTTGGTACACAACAATAGCTTTTCACTGTACCTCGGTACACGTGACAATAAACTAAACCAATGAACCTGCTGTGCCACTGTGCCGCACCAGATACAGTAGGTTTAGAGGGATATGGGCCACACGCAGGCAGGTTGGACTAATGTAGAGCCATAGAGTCATAGAGTGATACAGTGTGGAAACAGGCCCTTCGGCCCAACTTGCCCACACCAGCCAACAATGTCCCAGCTGCACGAGTCCCACTTGCCCGCGTTTGGTCCTTACCCCTCCAAACCCGTCCTATCCATGCACCTGTCCAACTGTTTCTTAAACGATGGGATAGTCCCCACCTCACCAACTTCCTCTAACAGATTGTTCCATACACCCACCACCCCTTGTGTAGATGCAAAATTTGCTTGTCCCGTACGGTTCCTCCCTTGTCCCGTATTGGTAGGGTTGCCAACTTTCTCACGCCCAAGTAAGGGGCAAAGGGTGATGTCACCGCGCTGCGCCCCACGTAACCTCACCCAGCCAGGTGCTCCTGCCCGGGCGGCCGCCATTGGTGGAGAGGGAGCACGTGGCCGCTGGCTGGGTCAGGGCATGTGGGGCGCGGGGCAGCGACGTCAACTTGTCCCGTATTTGGGAGTGAGGAAGTTTGCAACCCTATGTAGATGGGGCATGTTTATCAATAGACAATAGACAATAGGTGCAGGAGTAGGCCATTCAGCCCTTCGAGCCAGCACTGTCATTCACCGTGATCATGGCTGACCATCCACAATCAGTGCCCCGTTCCTGCCTTCTCCCCATATCCCTTGACTCCGCTATCATTAAGAGCTCTATCTAACTCTCTCTTGAAAGCATCCAGGGAATTGGCCTCCACTGCCTTCTGAGGCAGAGAGTTCCACAGCTTCACAACTCTCTGAGTGAAAAAGTTTTTCCTCATCTCCGTTCTAAATGGCCTACCTCTTATTCTTAAACTGTGGCCCCTGGTTCTGGACTCCCCCAACATTGGGAACATGTTTCCTGCCTCTAGCGTGTCCAATCCCTTAATAACCTTATATGTTTCAATAAGATCCCCTCTTTGGATCTTATTGAAACATATAAGATAATTAGGGGATTGGACACATTAGAGGCAGGAAACATGTTCCCAATGTTGGGGGAGTCCAGAACAAGGGGCCACAGTTTAAGAATAAGGGGTAGGCCATTTAGAACAGAGATGAGGAAGAACTTTTTCAGTCAGAGAGTGGTGAAGGTGTGGAATTCTCTGCCTCAGAAGGCAGTGGAGGCCAGTTCGTTGGATGCTTTCAAGAGAGAGCTGGATAGAGTTCTTAAGGATAGCGGAGTGAGGGGGTATGGGGAGAAGGCAGGAACGGGGTACTGATTGAGAGTGATCAGCCATGATCGCATTGAATGGCGGTGCTGGCTCGAAGGGCTGAATGGCCTACTCCTGCACCTATTTGTCTATTGTCTATTGTCTATTGTCATCCTTCTAAATTCCAGTGTATACAAGCCTAGTCGCTCCAGTCTTTCAACATACGACAGTCCCGCCATTCCGGGAATTAACCCGGTGAACCTACGCTGCACTCCCTCAATAGCAAGAATGTCCTTCCACAAATTTGGAGACCAAAACTGCACGCAGTACTCCAGGTGCGGTCTCACTAGGGCCCTGTACAACTGCAGAAGGACCTCTTTGCTCCTGTACTCCTACCAGCCTGGGCAAGTTGGGCCGAGCGAGGTTCCTGTTTCCGCGCTGTGTGGCTCTGTGGCTTTATGACTCCTTTAAGCACCAGAGACGTGCAGATAAAACACCTGCTCCTAAATGAGGCCTACAGCCCCAGGCTGCACAATACCGGGACCAAACCTGTTCCCAAGATTTGATTAGGGCTCCATGCTAATGCACAGATCCTCGCTGGGAACACACTGGAACAACAGAGCTGCCATTATATTAAAACAGGAGTCCTTCAGGCAATAACTACCCGATCTAATCTGAATACAGGCCTGGTGCGTTGGGAAGCTGCCTCTGTGAACTAGTCTTTCTGGGACCTTTGCATTCGATTAGCATCAAGTCCTCAGCTGACACAGACCAGGTCTCATCCTCCTGCCCGGCTGATATTACCCCCACAGCAATATTTCTACCCTAAAGGCCGTTGATTAATTTGTCAGGACTTTTTGTACAGCAACCTATTAACGGGTGGCCGCTGAATACAAGCTGAATATCGCCCTCTTAAATGCCAGATGACCTGCAGTGAACTGGATTTATATCTGTCTGGAATCATGCCAAACACAACCACCATTCATTGCTTGGGTTGAGAGGCACTCTGTTGGAAGGCGAGAGTTCAAGGGAGAGGTGGAGAGGTGGAAGGAGGCTAAACAAAACGACAGGGTTGGTGAGAAAGGGCGGGATGATTCAATCAACAGAAGAGGTTAATCTGCATGTCAGTGCAATGGGGATAACAGGTCACCATCATCTGTCTCTCCACTAAAACTCTTGTTTGTTTGTTTGTTTGTTCCGGAACTACAGCCAAAACGGTACACGATAGCGCGACAGTTTTAGGCCCACCTTACTCACCGTCGTCCCTTTGGTGCTAATGGAAGAAGTTTCATTGAAATCGGTGTTATATTTTTAAAGTTATTCACATTTTAAATTTAAATCTATCTCCCAGGGAGGGATGGAGGGGGGTGGAGGAGGCAGGATAAGGGGGGTTGAGGTGGATGGAGTAGGGGGGGGAAGGGAGAAGGGGGAGGGGGATGGATGGAGGGAGGGGGAGGGGAGGGAGGGAGGAGGAGAGGGGGGGGGGAGGAGAGGGGGGAGGAGAGGGTGCTGCACCAATGCAGGAGAGGTTTGGGCCAAACGGGTCCACTTGGTCTAGTAATATCGATCGTATTTATTCACAAAATGCTGGAGTAACTCAGCGGGTCAGGCAGCATCTCGGGAGAGAAGGAATGGGTGACGTTTCGGGTCGAGACCCTTCTTCAGACTGAAATATCGATCTTTCAGTGTATCCACCTTCTGTCTTTCAGTCTGAAGATTATTAAGGGGTTGGACACGTTAGAGGCAGGAAACATGTTCCCGATGTTGGGGAAGTCCAGTACCAGGGGCCACAGTTTAAGAATAAGGGGTAGGCCATTTAGAACTGAGATGAGGAAAAACTTTTTCAGTCAGAGAGTTGTGAATCTGTGGAATTCTCTGCCTCAGAAGGCAGTGGAGTTCAATTCTCTGAATGCTTTCAAGAGAGAGCTGGATAGAGCTCTTAAGGATAGCGGAGTCAGGGGGTATGGGGAGAAGGCAGGAACGGGGTAATGATTGAGAATGATCAGCCATGATCACATTGAATGGTGGTGCTGGCTCGAAGGGCCGAATGGCCTACTGCACCTATTATCTATTGTCTATTGTAAGAAGGGTTCTGACCCAAAATATCACCTATTCCTTTTCTCCAGAGATGCTGCCTGAGCTTAGTTTGGTTCAGTTTAGAGATACAGCGCGGATATAGGCCCTTTCGGCCCACTTCAGCGCCGACCAGCGATCCCCGCACATTAACACTATCCTACGGCCACTGGGGACAATTTTTTAAAATACATTTGCCCAGCCAATTAACCTACAAACTTGCACGTCTTTGGAGTGTGGGAGGAAACCGAAGATCTCAGAGAAAAACCCACGCAGGTCACGGGGAGAACGTACAAACTCCATACAGACGGCGCCCGTGGTCAGGATTGAACCCGGGTCTCTGGCGCTGCATTTGCTCTAAGGCAGCAACTCTACCGCTGCGCCACCGTGGTATAAACCAGTATCTATAGTTCCTTCCCACATAGCATAATATCAGTGCATAACAGAACACAATACACAATACTCTGATCAGTCTGAATAGACAATAGACAATAGACAATACACAATAGACAATGGGTGCAGGAGGAGGCCATTCGGCCCTTCGAGCCAGCACCGCCATTCAATGTGATCATGGCTGATCATTCTCAATCAGTACCCCGTTCCTGCCTTCTCCCCATACCCCCTGACTCCTCTATCCTTAAGAGCTCTATCTAGCTCTCTCTCGAATGCATTCAGAGAATTGGCCTCCACTGCCTTCTGAGGCAGAGAATTCCACAGATTCACAACCCTCTGACTGAAAAAGTTTTTCCTCGTCTCAGTTCTAAATGGCCTACCCCTTATTCTTAAACTGTGGTCCCTTGTTCTGGACTCCCCCAACATTGGGAACATGTTTCCTGCCTCTAACGTGTTCAACCCCTTAATAATCTTAAGGGAAGAAGGGTCTCGGCCCGAAACGTCACCCATTCCTTCTCACCAGAGATGCTGCCCGACCCGTTGAGTTACTCCAGCATTTTGTGTCCATCTTCCATTTAAACTAGCACCTGCAGTTCCTTCCTGCACAACAATCCAAGTGGGGCCTGACCAATGTCTTGTACAACTGTAACATGACCTCCCAACGTCTGTGCTCAATAATCCGACCTGGTGAAGGCCAACGTGCCAAAAGACCTCTTGACCACCATTTGTTACCTGTGACACTACTTGCAAGGATCTATGTACCTGCACTCCCAGATCCCTCTGGCCTACAGCACTGCCCAAAGCACTGCCATTCACTGCGTAGGTCCTGCCCTGGCTCGACTTGCGAAAATGCGCTTCTCTATGACATTCTATCAACCATTCCTCAGCCCACCTGCCCAACCGAGATCGAGGTTCTTGATCCTTTGACCCGCAAAGGTGTGCACCAACAATGAGGCCAAGCCCGCCCCCACACCTAACAAAAAGGAGCTGCAGATGCTGGTTTATACCAAAGATTGGCACCAAATGCTGGAATAATAATAATAATAATAATACATTTAATTTATATAGCGCTTTACTGGAAACTCAAAGACGCTTTACAGAGTAAGTAAAACATAAAAATAAATAAATAAACGAAAGATTTATCCAGACGGAGAAGCGGCAAACAAACAGCGCCAGCGTCCTCTCACGTCAGGGTCCGGCGTAAATGGTTGACAATAAACAATAACAGTAAATGGTTGACAGTAAACAATAAAAAACACAAGACACACAATTACAGTTTAACACAGACAACCATCACAGTGATTGCTCCAGGCACACCCTCACTGTGATGGAAGGCAAAGAAAAGTCTTATCTCCTCCTCATTCTTCTCCCGCGGTCAGGCAGTCAAACTGCTGCCTCGAGGCGATCGAGGCTCCTGACTTTTGAAGACCCCGCCGGGCGATGGAAAGTCCCATGCCAAGCCGAGCAGGCCGATGATGGTCCTGAGCCCCCACCGGGCGATGGAAAGTCCCAGGGCCGAGCCGAGCCGAGCAGGCCGATGATGGTCCTGAGCCCCCACCGGGCGATGGAAAGTGCCGCGGCCGAGCCACGCAGGGCGATGAAGGTCCTGCGAACGGGTCGATCAAACCTCGCGATTCGAGGCGGTCGAAGCTGCTACGACTGGAGCTCCTGAAAGCCGATCGCCAGCCAGGGACCTGCGAGCTCTCGAAGTTGCGGTCCACAGAGCCTGCGGTAAGTCCAGGTAGGTCCAGGTAAGATGGTGAGTCCAGGCCCTGCGACCGGAGCCTTCAAGGTCGCTCCCAGCTGGAGGCCGCCAACTCCATGGTGTTAGGCCGTAGCGCGAATGGAGATACGACATGGAAAAAGGTTGCATCTCCGTTGAGGAATGACTCGGTGGGTCAGGCAGCGTCCCTGGAGAAAATGGACAGGCGACGTTTCAGATTGGGAACCCAGCCATCTCTTATCTACCGGCACATAATCCCTGCCCACCACTCACTTAAATATTCACGTGCCCATCCAAAAGTCTCTTAAAGGCAGTGGAGGCCGATTCTCTGGATGCTTTCAACAGAGAGAGTTAGATGGAGCTCTTGAAGATAGCGGAGTCAGGGGATGTGGGGAGAAGGCAGGAACGGGGTACTGACTATGCATGAACACAGTGAATGGTGGTGCCGGCCCGAAGGGCTGAATGGCCTGCTGCTCCACCCATTGTCTATTGTCTATAAATGACACTGTTCATTCTGCCTCCAGCACTGTCCCTGGTGGCACGCAAGAAGATACACACAAAATGTTGGAGTAACTCAGCGGGACAGGCTGCATCTCTGGAGAGAAGGAATGGGTGACGTTTCGGATCGAGACCCTATTCTTCAGACTCGACCTGAAACGTCACCCATTCCTTCTCACCAGAGGTGCTGCCCGACTCGTTGAGTTACTCCAGCATTTTGTGTCCATCTTCGGGGTATACTGGCATCTACAGTTCCTTCATAAACACTTCACCTTGTAACACACATCTCCTTTAAACTTCTCACCTTAAAGCTATGCCCCCTAGTATTTGATATTTCAAATCTGGGAAATGGTTCTGACTGTTTACCTTATCCATGCCTCTCATAATTTTATATACTTCTATCAGGTCTCCCCTGCAACCTCCAACTTTCCAGAGAAAACAATCTAAGTCTGTCCAGGGACTCCCTGTGGCTAATACCCATTAATCCGGGCCTCATATCCAGAGGCAGAGGCAGGGGCCACAGATTAAGAATAAGGGGTAGGCCATTTAGAACGGAGATGAGAAAAAACATTTTCACCCAGAGAGTTGTGAATCTGTGGAATTCTCTGCCTCAGAAGGCAGTGGAGGTCAATTCTCTGAATGCATTCAAGAGCGAGCTGGATAGAGCTCTTAATGATAGCGGAGTCAGGGGGTATGGGGAGAAGGCAGGAACGGGGTACTGATTGAGAATGATCAGCCATGATCACATAGAATGGTGGTGGTGGCTCGAAGAGCCGAATGGCCTCCTCCTGCACCTATTGTCTATTGTCATTCTGATAAACCAATGCAGGAGAGGTTTGGGCCCAACGGGTCCACTTGGTCTAGTAAAATTATAAAAGGACTGGACAAGCTAAATGCAGGAAAAGTGTTCTCAATGTTGGGGGAGTCCAGAACCTGGGGCCACGCAGTCTAAGAATAAAGGGGAGGCCATTTAAAACTGAGGTGAGAAAAACCTTTTTCACCCAGAGGGTTGTGAATCTGTGGAATTCTCTGCCACAGAGGGCAGCGGAGGCCAATTCGCTGGATGAATTTAAAAGAGAGTTAGATAGAGGTCTGGGGGCTAGCGGAATCAGGGGATATGGGGAGAAGGCAGGAACGGGGTATGGATTGAGGAGGATCAGCCATGATCACAGTGAATGGCGGTGCTGGCTCGAAGGGCCGAATGGGCTACTTCTGCACCTATTGTCTATTGTCTATTGTCATTCTGATAAACCTCCTCTGCACCCATTCCAAAGGCCCAGATGGATCACCTGTTCACATTAGTCCTAGTTATCCCACTTTCCCATTCACTCCCAACACACGAGTGCCGATTGACCCTCAATCCCACAAATCGTTGCGGTGTGGAAGGAATCCCGGGCACCCGGAGGAATTCCACACGGTCCCTGGGAGAACGTACAAACTCCACACAGACAGCACCCAAGGTCAGGGTCGAACCGGGGTCCCCAGCACCGCGAGGCTCCCAGCTTTGCTCCGAGACACCGGAATATGCAGTTTCTTGTTTCCCTGTGAATGCCAAGTATTTCCAGTGCTGGAAGGAACTGCAGATGCTGGTTCAAACGGAAGATAGACACAAAAAAACAACTCGAGTGACTCAGTGGGTCAGGCAGCATCTCTGGAGAAAAAGGAATAGGTGACGTTTCTGGCCGAGATAATAGACAATAGACAATAGGTGCAGGAGTAGGCCATACGGCCCTTCGAGCCAGCACCACCATTCAATGTGATCATGGCTCAGTCTGAAGAAGGGTCTCGACCCGAAACGTCACCCATTTCTTCTCTCCCGAGATGCTGCCTGACCTGCTGAGTTACTCCAGCATTTTGTGAATAAATACCTTCGATTTGTAACAGCATCTGCAGTTATTTTCTTATACATAATGTGATCATGGCTGATCATTCTCAATCAGTACCCCGTTCCTGCCTTCTCCCCATACCCCCTGACTCCACTATCCTTAAGAGCTCTATCTAGCTCTCTCTTGAATGCATTCAGAGAATTGGCCTCCACTGCCTTCTGAGGCAGAGAATTCCACAGATTCACAACTCTCTGAATGAAAAAGTTTTTCCTCCTCTCCATTCTAAATGGCCTACCCCTTATTCTTAAACTGTGGCCTCTGGTTCTTGGCTCCCCCAACATTGGGAACATGTTTCCTGCCTCTAACGTGTCCAACCCCTTAATAATCTTATACGTTTCGATAAGATCCCCTCTCATCCTTCTAAATTCCAGCTTATACAAGCCTAGTTGCTCCAGTCTTCCAGACCTTCAGAGACGTCTGAAGAAGGGTCTCGGCCCTAGACCCCAGAAGTCTGACGAAGGGTCTCGACCCTAAACGTCAGCTATTCCTTTTCTCCAGAGATGCTGTCTGACCTGCTGAGTTACTCCAGCATTTTGCAAGTGTCCGAATCTGTCTTTGACTGGGACTGGGTGAATGATGGCGCATTGGCGCCCTCTGCTGCCCAACCCTTTCATAGACAAGGAGCTGTGTTGCTGCAGTACCTTGGCTCTCCACTGCCCCACAATAATAATTGTCCACCATAGTTTAGCGTGCAGTCACAGCAGGCATTAGTGTAAGCTTGTGTGCTTAAGTCCCATTTAGCTAAGGCCAAGTTCTTAAATGGAAGCAAGAAACTGCAGATGCTGGTTTAACGATAACATAGAAACATAGAAAATAGGTGCAGGAGGAGGCCATTCGGCCCTTCGGGCCAGCACCGCCATTCATTGTGATCATGGCTGATCATCCACAATCAGTAACCCGTGCCTGCCTTCTCCCCATACCCCCTGATTCCACTAGCCCCCAGAGCTCTATCTAACCCTCTTTTAAATTCATCCAGTGAATTGGCCTCCACTGCCCTCTGTGGCAGAGAATTCCACAAATTCACAACCCTCTGGGTGAAAAAGGTTTTTCTCACCTCAGTTTTAAATGGCCTCCCCTTTATTCTTAGACTGTGTGGCCCCTGGTTCTGGACTCCCCCAACATTGGGAACATTTTTCCTGCATCTATCTTGTCCAGTCCTTTTATAATTTTACTAGACCAAGTGGACCCGTTGGGCCCAAACCTCTCCTGCATTGGTGCAGCACCCTGTCCTCCCCCACTCCCCTCTCTCCTCAACCCCCCCTCCCCTCTCCCTTCTCCCCCACTCCCCCCTTCCCCCCTCCCTCCCTCCCTCCTCCCCTCCCTTTAAACTTAAAAATGCGAATAACTTAAAAAATATAACACCGATTTCAATAAAACTACTTGCATTATCACTAAAGTGACAATGGTGAGTAAGGTGGGCCTAAAATTGTCGCGCTAACGTGTACCGTTTGGGCTGAAGTTCAGACACAAACAAGATAACAGACGACAGTTTTAGTATATAGATGATGCAAAGATAAAACTTGTTACTGCTGGTTTATAGAGACATAGAGTATGATATGATACGATAGAACTTTATTTATCCCAGGAGGGAAATTGATCTGCCAACAGTCGTAAAACACAAGATACACGAAACATGAAATTAAAATGTCGAGTGGAAAGGATTGGGGGATGTGCAAAGATTGGGGGGGGGGGGGGGGGGGGGGGGTTGGGAGGCAGTCAGTCTCAGTCTACCCCACGACAGAAGAGAGAGCAGTTGTATAGTTTGATAGTCAAGGGGTTCTGTCCTGCATCTTGGTGGAACCAGTCAGGGTAACCAGATCGTATCTCCGGTCGCTCTGCGGCCTAACATCGTGGAGCTGGTGGCCTTGCCCGGGACTGACTTTGAGCCCCACCGAGGGGCCGTGGACTTACCATCGGAGCCTGGGATCGACGCTCCAACCGCGGCCTGCGGATTTCAACATCAAGGAGCTGGCAGCCTCGGGCAGAGACCGATGTCGGGAAGCTCCTACGTCGAAGGAGGTTCCACCAGCCCCGAGCCCGGGTCAGATCTCCCGGCGTGGGGGGGGGGGGGGGGAGCTGAGATTCCCCCCCCCCCCCCCCCGATGCAGGAGCTTGGTCGCCCCGACACGGAGGGCCTGACCGCCGGCTACGGGAGCCAAGATCGTCCCGACAACGGAAGGCTCGAGGCCCCCGACCGTGGGAGGACAAAGAATGGGAGAGATTGAACTTTTTTTCGCCTTCCGTCACAGTGAGGAATGTGGAGGAGTCACTGTGGTGGATGTTCATGCTAACATGTATGTTGTGTGTCCTGTTGCTTTTTATTGGTATGACTGTACGGCAAATGAAATTCCTCGTATGTTGCAAAACATACTTGGCTAATAAAGTATGAGTATAAGTATGAGTATAAGTGATTGGTCAAAGAGTCATAGAGTCACAGAGTTATACAGCATGGAAACAGGCCCTTCAGTATAAGATTATTAAGGGGTTGGACACGTTAGAGGCAGGAAACATGTTCCCAATGTTGGGGGAGTCCAGAACAAGGGGCCACAGTTTAAGAATAAGGGGTGGGCCATTTAGAACTGAGATGAGGATTTTCTTTTTCAATCAGAGAGTTGTGAATCTGTGGAATTCTCTGCCTCAGAAGGCAGTGGAGGCCAATTCTCTGAATGCATTCAAGAGGGAGCTAGATAGAGCTCTTAAGGATAGCGGAGTCAGGGGGTATGGGGAGAAGGCAGGAACGGGGTACTGATTGAGAATGATCAGCCATGATCACATTGAATGGCGGTGCTGGCTCGAAGGGCCGAATGGCCTCCTCCTGCACCTATTGTCTATTGTCCATTGTCTATTCAGTCCAACTTGCACACACCGGCCAACATGTCCCAGCTACACTAGTCCCACCTGCCTGCGTTTGGTCCATATCCCTGCAAACCTGTCCTATCCATGTACCTGCCTAACTGCATCTTAAACGTTGGGATAGTCCCAGCCTCAACTACCTGTCTGGCAGCTTGTTCCTGCCTTCTCCCCGTACCTCCAGACTCCGCTATCCTTAAGAGCTCTATCTAGCTCTCTCTTGAATGCATTCAGAGAATTGGCCTCCACTGCCTTCTGAGGCAGAGAATTCCACCCTGGATAGACATATACAAAGTTACGATTGGGTAGACAGTCAGAACCGTTTTGACAGGTTGCAAAAGTCAAAGGTGTAGAAGTCTGAAGAAGGGTCTCGCCCCAAAACGCCACCTATTCCTTTTCTCCAGAGATGCCTTCTGACCCGTTGCTTTTCTCCAGCGTTTTTGCGTCTATCTTCGGTTGAAAGCAACTATCTTCGGTTGAAAGCAACATCTGCAGTCCCTTCCTACACAAACAGTAGTAGAGGCCACAGCTTCAGGTTGAGACGAGCGATGCAGGGCAAGTATTCTTTTTGTGGACGTAGGTGGGGGCCTGGAACTCGCTGCCAGGGGTGGTGGTGGAGGCAGGTATGATAGATGCTGTGTTCATAAGTGATAGGAGCAGAATTAGGCCATTCGGCCCATCGTCTACTCCGCCATTCAATCATGGCCGATCTATCTCTCCCTCCTAACCCCATTCTCCTGCCTTCTCCCCATAACCCCTAACACCCGAGCTAATCAAGGATCGGTCTATCTCTGCCTTAAATATATCCACTGACGGCCTCCACAGTCTTCTGTGGCAATGAATTCCACAGATTCACCACCCTCCCACTATACAATACTGCACCAACCAGCGATCCCTGCACATTAACACTATCCTACACACACTAGGGACAATTTTTGCCATGTCTAAGCAGGGATGGACAGACGGCATTTCGGGTCCGGACTCTCAAGTCTTCTATGTTTCTAGAAACATAGAAACATTGAAAATAGGTGCAGGAGTAGGCCACTCGGCCCTTTGAGCCAGAACTGCCATTCAATATGATCATGGCTGATCATCCAAAATCAGTACCCGTTCCTGCTTTCTCCCCATATCCTTTTATTCCGTTAGCCGTAAGAGCTATATCTAACTCTCTCTTGAATACATCCAGTGAATTGGCCTCCACTGCCTTCTGTGGCAGAGAATTCCACAGATTCACAACTCTCAGGGTGAAAAAGTCTTTGCTCATCTCAGTCCCAAATGGCCTACCCCTTATTCATAAACTGTGGCCCCTGGTTCTGGACTCCCCCAACATTGGGAACATTTTTCCTGCATCTAGCCTGTCCAATCCCTTAAGAATTGTATATGTTTCTATAAGATCCCCTCTCATCCTTCTAAATTCCAGTGAAACCAAGTTATCAAGTGTTCCATAGAAACATAGAAAGTAGGTGCAGGAGGAGGCCATTCGGCACTTCGAGCCAGCACCGCCATTCATTGTGATCATGGCTGATCATCCACAATCAGTAACCCGTGCCTGCCTTCTCCCCATATCCCTTGATTCCACTAGCCCCTAGAGCTCTATCTAACTCTCTCTTAAATCCATCCAGTGAATTGGCCTCCACTGCCTTCTGTGGCAGAGAATTCCACAAATTCACAACTCTCTGGGTGAAAAAGTTCCTTCTCACTTCAGTTTTAAATGGCCTCCCCTTTATTCTAAGACTGTGGCCCCTGGTTCTGGACTCGCCCAACATTGGGAACATTTTTCCTGCATCTAGCTTGTCCAGTCCTTTTATAATTTTATACGTCTCTATAAGATCCCCTCTCATCCTTCTAGATTCCAGTGAATCCAATCCATCAGGGGTTCCCTTGCAGTTAGAAGCCCCGCCGGGTCCTTCATCGCAGAGACGAGCCCGGTCGGCCGCCGCACGTGCTCGCTGGCGGACCGAAGGGCCGTTGTTCGCGTCGGCCGGCGGGACTGCTCTGGCGCGGCTCTCTGGCGTGCGCTGGGTCATGTCCCCATCCCTCAGCACTACCTGCTGCACTTGCACTTGTGTAGGAAGGAACTGCAGATGCCGCTTTACACCGAAGATAGACACAAGAAGCCGGAGTAACTCAGCGGGACAGGCAGCATCTCTGGGGAGAAGGAACGGGTGACGTTTCGGGTCGAGACCCTTCTTCAGACTCATGGTTTGATACAACTTAATATACACCGATCAGCCAAAACATTATGACCCGATGAGCCCAAATATTATGACCACCTGCCCAATATGCTGTTGGTCCTCCGTGTGCAGCCCCATATGCAGCAGGGTGCGATGCACTGTGTATTGTGACACATTCCTCCCGTGACCACCATTAAAATTTTCTGTGACTTGTGCCACAGTCGACCTTCTGTCGGTTCGGACCAGACGGGATAACCTTCGTTGCCCTCGCGCATCGATGAGCCTTGGGCGCCCAACACCCTGTCTGTTGCCGGTTTGTGGTTTGTCCCTCCTCGGACCACTGTCGGTAGGTACTCACCACTGCTGACTGGGAGCATCCCACAAGCCTTGCCGTTTCAGAGATGCTCTGACCCAGTCGTCTGGCCAGAACAATTCGCCCCTTGTCAAAGTCGCTCAGGTCTTTACTCCTGCCCATTTCTCCTGCATCCAACACATCAACTTCAAGAACTGACCGTTCACTTGCTGAGTTCAGAAGGGTGAGAGGGAATCTTAAAGAGACGTATGAAATTATAACAGGACTGGACAAGCTAGATGCAGGAAAAATGTTCCCTATGTTGGGGGAGTCCAGAACCAGGGGCCACAGTCTTAGAATAAAGGGGAGGCCATTTAAAACTGAGGTGAGAAGGAACTTTTTCACCCAGAGAGTTGTGAATTTGTGGAATTCTCTGCCACAGAGGGCAGTGGAGGCCAAATCACTGGATGAATTTAAGAGAGAGTTAGATAGAGCTCTGGGGGCTAGTGGAATCAAGGGATATGGGGAGAAGTTGGGCACAGGTTACTGATTGTGGATGATCAGCCATGATCACAATGAATGGCGGTGCTGGCTCGAAGGGCCGAATGGCCTCCTCCTGCACCTATTGTCTATATGTCTATTGTCAACCCGAGACTGCGAGCTCCGCGATGTTAAAGTCCACAGACCGCGGGGTTGGTGCGCCGATCCCAGGCAAGGGATCGCACGCTCAGATGGTAAATTCACACCCCACGGCTATAATGAAACCAATACCAGAGGGCAGCACAGTGGCGCAGAGGTAGAGTGCCAGGACTCGAGGGCCTGAGCTGTTGGGAGAGGTTGAGCAGGCTAGGACTTTATTCCTTGCAGCTCACTAGGATGAGTGGTGATCTTTTTAATTTTTTTAATTTTTAATTTTTTTTACAATAGGTGCAGGAGGAGGCCATTCGGCCCTTCGAGCCAGCACCACCATTCAATCTGATCATGCCTGATCATTCTCAATCAGTACCCCGTTCCTGCCTTCTCCCCATGCCCCCTGACTCCGCTATCCTTAAGAGCTCTATCTAGACAGAGGTGTATAATATTAGACAGAGCGCATCTTACAGAGGTGTATAATATTATGAGGGGATAGATAAGGTGAATGCACAGTCTTTTACCCAGTCAAGTCAAGTCACGTTTATTTGTCACATACATATACCAGATGTGCAGTGAAATGAAAGTGGCAATGCCTGCGGATTGTGCTAAACTACAAAACAGAATAGAATTATTTTTTTTTTAACACAAAAAATAAATTAATACAGTAAATTGGACAATAGGTGCAGGAGGATATGCTTGGTCCATATCTCTCCAAACCTGCCCTGTCCATGTACCTGTCCAACTGTTTCTGAAACGATGAGATAGTCCCAGCCTCAACTACCTCCTCCGGCAGCTTGTTCCGTACACCCACCACCCTCTGTGTGAAAAAGTTACCCCTCGCATTCCTATTAAATCTTTTCCCCCTCACCTTGAACCTATGTCCTCTGGTCCTCGATTCCCCTACTCTGGGTAAAAGACTCTGTGCATCTACCCGATCTATTCCTCTCATGATTTTGTACACCTCTATAAGATCTCCCCTCATCCTCCTGCGCTCCATGGAATAGAGACCCAGCCTGCTCAACCTCTCCCTACAGCTGACACCCTTCATTTTCTTCTAAACTTTCCAAAGGTACGTCCTTCTAAAGGTCTTCTGAGGCTGCGGCCTCTGGCCCTGAACTCTCCCGCCAGCGGGAACATCCTCTCCACATCCAGACCTTTCAGTATTTCCGAAATATTTTGCGCCTAATCTCGCTAAACCTCCGCTGTGTATCCAGGGTATTGTGTTTGGAGAGTGGTGTGTGTTGAATTATCTCGGCAGTGAGGCTATAGTGTCGCGTCAGTCCCTTTTTGCTGGGTCTCTGGCTTCGGATCAAGCTTGGTAACAGCATTTTCCATTGTTGTGATGGTCTAGATTGGGTGGTGGGGGGGGGTGTGGGGGGGGTGGGGGGGAGAGAGGGAGGGAGGTAGAGACCGCTGACCTATGCGACAATGGCCTTTTTTGACTCGTCCGTGGCCAACATTTCTGCAGTGGAACCGGAGTTCGCTGAGCCAGCAAGGTATTTGTGCTCATTCGGCACTTTACGCTTGGGACGGGCGCGGGGTATAAAAGAGGGCTCTGCCGCGCTGAGCAACAACACAGCAGCCTCTCGGGATCCAGCCAACACAGACCCAGGTAAGCACGATGATGCCAGCCTCCCGTGCTAGCTAGCGTTTATTTCGAGTGCGCAAAAATCTGTGGAATTCTCTGCCTCAGAAGGCAGTGGAGGCCAATTCTCTGAATGCATTCAAGAGAGAGCTAGTTAGAGCTCTTAAGGATAGCGGAGTCAGGGGGTATGGGGAGAAGGCAGGAACGGGGTACTGATTGAGAATGATCAGCCATGATCACATTGAATGGCAGTGCTGGCTCGAAGGGCTGAATGGCCTACTCCTGTACCTATTGTCTATTGTCTATTGTCTATAAAACAGAGACGAAATTGAGGCAGTGCAGCGTAGGTTGATCCCCGGGATGGCGAGACTGTCGCATGAGGAGAGATTGAAAAGACTGGGCTTGTACTCGCTGGAGTTTAGAAGGATGTGAGGGGGATTTTATAGAGACGTATAAAAATTATAAAAAGGACTGGACAAGCTAGATGCAGGAAAAATGTTCCCAATGTTGGGGGAGTCCAGAACCAGGGGCCACACAGTCTTAGAATAAAGGGGAGGCCATTTAAACTGAGGCGAGAAGGAACTTTTTCACCCTTGGTGTTGCGAATTTGAGGAATTCTCTGCCACAGAGGGCAGTGGAGGCCATATCACGGGATGAATTTAAGAGAGAGTTAGATAGAGCTCTAGGGGCCAGTGGAATCAAGGGGTACGCGGAGAAGGCAGGCACAGGTTGCTGATTGTGGATGATCAGCCATGATCACAATGAATGGCGGTGCTGGCTCGAAGGGCCGAGTGGCCTCCTCCTGCACCTATTTTCTATGTTTCTATGGTTTTAAATGCTGAGGCTGGATGAGACGCTGGTCAGGCTGCATTTGCAGTGTGGCGAGCCAATCTGGGCCACGTATCTGAGGCTCTGAGGAGAGGTTCCGGAGGAGGTTTTGCAAGAATGATCCCAGTAATGAGTGGGTGAACTGCTATGGTGAGTGTTTGTCTACACTGGGCCTGGAGCGGAGTTTAGAAGGATGAGGGGGGGACCTCGTTGAAATGTACGGAACAGTGAAAGGCTTGGACAGAGTGGATGTGGAGAGGATGTTTCCACTGGTGGGAGAGTCTAGGACCAGAGGTCACAGCCCCAGAATTAAAGGACTTTATAGACAATTTGTGCAGGAGGAGGTCTGAGGCAGAGATTTCCACAGATTCCTCCCACATCTCTCCACTGAACTCAACTTTCATTTATAGACAATAGACAATAGGTGCAGGGGGAGGCCATTCGGCCCTTCGAGCCAGCACCGCCATTCAATGTGATCATGGCTGATCATTCTCAATCAGTACCCCGTTCCTGCCTTCTCCCCATACCCCCTGACTCCGCTATCCTTAAGAGCTCTATCTAGCTCTCTCTTGAATGCATTCAGAGAATTGGCCTCCACTGCCTTCTGAGGCAGAGAATTCCACAGATTCACAACTCTCTGACTGAAAAAGTTTTTCCTCATCTCCGTTCTAAATGGCCTACCCCTTATTCTTAAACTGTGGCCCCTTGTTCTGGACTCCCCCAACATTGGGAACATGTTTCCTGACTCTAACGTGTCCAAACCCTTAATAATCTTATACGTTTCGATAAGATCTCCTCTCATCCTTCTAAATTCCAGTGTATACAAGCCTAGTCGCTCCAGTCTTTCAACATACGACAGTCCCGCCATTCCGGGAATTAACCTAGTAACTTTCTTTTAGGAAGGGGATGAGGAGAAATGTCTTTAGTCAAAGAGGGTGGTGAATCTGTGGAATTCTTTGCCACAGACAGCTGTGGAGGCCAAGTCAGTGGATATAATTAAGGCAGTAAGTTCACCGTGTGATCTGTGTGGGGTTTTCTCCTTGTGTTCTAGTTTCCAAAGACTTACAGGTTTTGCAGGTTAATCGGTTTTGATATTTAAAAATAGTAAATTGTCTCTACCCGGAGAAAACCCCACGCAGGTCACGGGTAGAGAGTGCAAACTTCGTACAGACAGCCCACGTAGTCAGGGTGGAACCCGGTACTGTAAGGCAGCAACTCTACCGCTGCGCCACCGTGACGCCCTGCAGATGGTGTTGAAATAATTTAAAGGACTCGTTCCATGGATGACAGACTGACGTCACAGGAACATTAGTCAATAGGGCATAGACAATAGACAATAGGTGCAGGAGGAGGCCATTCGGCCCTTCGAGCCAGCACCGCCATTCAATGTGATCATGGCTGATTGGTAAGGGTGTCAGGGGTTATGGGGAGAAGGCAGGAGATTGGGGTTGAGAGGGGAAGACTGATCAGCCACGATTGAGTGGCAGAGTAGACTCGATGGGCCGAATGGCCAAAATTTGCTCCTGGAAAGTATGAAGGCAAAGGTGAAAAGGTGCCGATTCCAGACCAACACTGGAGATGGCTCCTTTGATTTGTGACCGGATTGGCAATGGACTAATGGACTTTACATTGTTGCTGTTCCAGCAGACACAGAACCATTCACGATGACAACCCAGCCAATGGATGTCATGGGACAGTGGAAGATCACAGTGTGGGAAGAGCAGAACTTCCAAGGAAAGCACTGCGAGTTCATGCTGGAATGCGCCAACATCATGGAGCGTGGATTCAACAAGATCCGATCCATCAAAGTAGAATGTGGACCGTAAGTACCTGAGTACCTTTAGATCCATCTCTATCACCCGCCTTCCCCAACCTCACCTCCCTGCCAAGGAAGGTTCCCAACATTAGTAGGGTAGAAAAACAAGATTTCAAGATGTCAAGATTCCAAGATCAATTTATTGTCACCTGTACCAATTACGGTACAGTGGAATTGGAGTTACCATACAGCATTACTAAGTAACTTCTTTGATCTCTACGACCAGGTTATGTCCTGACCCGATATCTCCTAACTTAGTCTGAAGTCTTATTTTGAGACTGACGTTTAATTCCTCAGCCCGAAAAATAATAGATCCTTCCACATCACTCTACTGAACTCACCTTTCATTTATAGACAATAGACAATAGGTGCAGGAGGAGGCCATTCGGCCCTTTGAGCCAGCACCGCCATTCAATGTGATCATGGCTGATCATTCTCAATCAGTACCCCGTTCCTGCCTTCTCCCCATACCCCCTGATTCCGCTATCCTTAAGATAGCTCTCTCTTGAATGCATTCAGAGAATTGGCCTCCGCTGCCTTCTGTGGCAGAGAATTCCACAGATTGACAACTCACTGTGTGAAAAAAGGTTTTTCCCTCATCTCAGTCCTAAATGGCCTACCCCCTTATTCTTAAACCGTGACCCCTGGTTCTGGACTCCCCCGACATCTGGGAACATTTTTCCTGCATCTAGCCTGTCCAATCCCTTATGAATTTTATACGTTTCTATAAGATCCCCTCTCATCCTTCAAAATTTCAGATACTGAGATGCTGAGGTACCGAATGGCTGACTCTTGCATGTGCTGGTTTAAACCGAAGGTAGACACAAAAAGCTGGAGTATAGCTAACGAAAGACTGGAGCGCCTAGGCTTGTATACACTTGAATTTAGAAGGATGAGAGGGGATCTTATATAAGATTATATAAGATTATTAAGGGGTTGAACACGTTCGAGGGAGGAAACATGTTCCCAATGTTGGGGGAGTCCAGAACCAAGGGCGACAGTTTAAGAATAAGGGGTAAGCCATTTGGAACGGTAATGAGGAAAAACTTTTTCAGTCAAAGAGTTGTAAATCTGTGGAATTCTCTGCCTCGGAAAATCAGTGGAGGCCAATTCTCTGAATGCATTCAAGAGAGAGCTGGATAGAGCTCTTAAGGATAGCGGAGTCAGGGGGTATGGGGAGAAGGCAGGAACGGGGTACTGATTGAGAACGATCAGCCATGATCACATTGAATGGTGGTGCTGGCTCGAAGGGCCGAATGGCCTCCTCCTGCACATATTGTCTATTGTCTATTGTCTATTGTAGACACAAAAAGCTGGAGTGTAGCTAACGAAATCAAGGAATATGGGGAGAAAGCAGGAACGGGGTACCGATTCCGGATGGTCGGCCCATGATCACATTGAATGGCGGTGTTGGCTCGAAGGGCCTATGTCTGTGTCTAGTATCTGGAGCCAACAATGACTCATATTGATGTAGAACCTTTATATCTGGTGGAATGACCATTGACCATCCTCTCTCTCTCTCTCTCTCTCTCTCTCTCTCTCTCTCTCTCTCTCTCTCTCTCTCTCTCTCTCTCTCTCTCTCTCTCTCTCTCTCTCTCTCTCTCTCTCTCTCTCTCTCTCTCTCTCTGTCTCTGTTCGTCTTTGTAGATGGGCAGGATTCGAACACCCAGAATTCCAGGGGCAGCAGTTCATTCTGGAGAAGGGAGACTACCCACGTTGGGATGCCTGGAGCGGAAACAGTGGCTACAGGACCGAGCACCTTCTCTCGTTCCGCCCCATTAAGAGTGCCGTAAGCCCTTCGATACCTTGCACTTTCTGTGTGTGTGTGTGTGTGTGTGTGTGCGGATATAAACTGTGAAAGGCGTAGTAGATAGTGTGGACAGACTGTCTTCAGAATGCCATCTGTTGTCCACCCGAACACAATCCAACACCCCTCCCATTCCCTTAAATACCCACATGCCCATCCAAAAGTCTCTTAGATGTCACTATCTGCCTCTACCACCAGCTCCGGTAGCTCACAAGAAGATAGGCATAAAACGCTGGAGTAACTCAGCGGGACAGGCAGCGACTCTGGATAGAAGGAATGGGTGACGTTTCGGCTTGAGATCCTCCTTCAGACCTGAAGAAGTCTGAAACATTAGAAACATAGAAAACAGGTGCAGCGGTCGGCCATTCAGCCATTTTGAGCCAGCACCGCCATTCAATATGATCGTGGGCTGATCATCCAGAATCAGTACCCCGTTCCTGCTTTCTACCCATATTCCTTGATCTCGTTGGCCATACACCAGCCTTTTTGTGTCTACCTTCGGTTTAAACCAGCGCCTGCTGTTCTCTGAAGAAGGGTCTCGACCCGAAACGTCACCCATTCCTTCTATCCGGAGATGCTGCCTGTCCCGCTGAGTTACTCCAGCACTTTCTGTCTATCTTCGGTGTAAACCAGCATCTGCAGTTCCTTCCTAGTCAGGAACTAGTCAGCTTGTTCCATACACCCACCACCCTCTGTGTGAAAACGTTACCCCTCGGATTCCTATTAAATCTTTTCCCCTTCACCTTGAACCCATGTCCTCTGGTCCTCGATTCCTCTACTCTGGGCAAGAGACTCTGTGAATCTACCCCGATCTATTCCTCTCATGATTTTGTACACCTCTGTAAGATCTCGCCTCATCCTCCTGCGCTCCATGGAATAGAGACACAGACTTCCTATTTTCCCCAGGGTGGACTTGTTCAACACTAGAGAGCACAGCTATAAGGTGGAGGGGGGGTGGGGAGATTGTAATGGGGATGTGTGGGGCACGTTTTTTACACAGTGGGTGGTGGGGGCTTGGAACGCACTGCCAAGGGTGGTGGTGGAGGGAGATACAAGAGTGGCTTTTAAGAGGCTTTTGGATGGGCACAGGGAAGAGCAGGGAATAGAGGGACATGGATCATGTACAGGTGGATGAGATCACTTGGCCTCATGTTCGACACAGACAGTGTGGGCCGAAGGGGGCCCATTTCTGTGCTGTTCTATCTTCTATGTTCTTTCAGGCTCTGAAGCAGAGTTGTAGAGTCATAGTGTGATACAGTGTGGAAACAGGCCCTTCGGCCCAACTCGCCCACACCGGCCATCAATGTCCCAGCTACCCTAGTCCCACTTGCCTGCACTTGGTCCATAACCCTCCAAACCCGCCCTATCCATGTACCTGTCCAACTGTTTCTTAAACGATGAGATAGTCCCAGCCTCAACCACCTCCTCCGGCAGCTTGTTCCATACACCCACCACCCTCTGTGTGAAAAGGTTACCCCTTGGATTCCTATTAAATCTTTTCCCCTTCACCTTGAACCTATGTCCTCTGGTCCTCGATTCCCCTACTCTGGGCAAGAGACTCTGTGCGTCTACCCGATCTATCCCTCTCATAATTTTGCACACCTCTATAAGATCTCCCCTCGTCCTCCTGCGCTCCATGGAATAGAGACCCAGCCTACTCAGCCTGGAATAGAGACTTAGCCTGCTCAACCGAGCCTACTCAACGTGGTTCTGTAACTCCAGGCCCGTGAGGTTCAAAGTACAGTCTCCTCAGTGCATGGTGGCGCAGCGGTAGAGTTGCTGCCTCACAGCGCCAGAGACCCGGGTTCGATCCTCACTACGGGCGCTGTCTGTGTGGAGTTTGCATGTTCTCCCTGTGACCGGGTGGGTTTTCTCCGAGTATGACCAGCGATCCCCCCCCCGCCCCCACCCCCCTCCACCAACACTATCCTCCACTCCAGGGACAATTAACAAGCTTCACCGAAGCCGATTAACCTCCAAACCTGGGTATCACAGAATGCTGGAGTAACTCAGCAGGTCAGGCAGCATCTGGGAGTGAAGGACTGACCCATTCCCTCTCTCTCCTGAGAAGCTGCCTGACCTGCTGAGTTACTCCAGCATTTTGTGAATAAATACCTTCGATTTGTACCGGCATCTGCAGTTATTTTCCTACACAACCTGCAAAACCTGGACTGTGGGAGGAAACCGGAGCACCCGGAGAAAAACCCACCCGGTCACATGGAGAATATACTGTACAAACTCCGTATCAGCCATGATCACATTGAATGGCGGTGCTGGCTCGAAGGGCTGAATGGCCTCCTCCTGCACCTATTGTCTATTGTCAGTCCAGACGAGCGCCGGTGGTCAGGATTGAACCTGGGCCTCTGGTGTTGTGCGGCAACAACTCGACCGCTGCGCCCACTGACCGGGATTCAACGGGGGGCGATGGACAAGGGTCTCACGGTGCCAGGCCGGCAATCGGCCTCGTGCCGTGCTTCAGAAACGTCGCCATGGACGTTGATCAGAGATTCCTAACGCTGTCATTCTTTCTCCCTCTCTCTCTGTCTCTCTCTCTGTCTCTCTCTGTCTCTCTCTGTCTCTCTCTGTCTCTCTCTGTCTCTCACTGTCTCTCTCTGTCTCTCTCCCTCTCTCTCTCTCTGTCTCTCTCTGTCTCTCTCTGCCCCACAGAGCCACAGCGACAGCAAGATCTCTCTGTACGAAGGCGAGAACTTCCAGGGGCGCAAGTTTGAGCTGTGCGATGACTACCCATCCCTGCAAGCCATGGGCTGGTGCAGCAAGGAAGTCGCCTCCATCAAGGTCCACTCTGGAGCGTAAGTCGCCACTGGCTTAGCTCAGGCGCACCCGCAAAACGCCGCGGTGACCCAGCGGGTCTCCGGAGAGAGGGGATGGGCGACGTTTCGGGGTCGAGACCCTTCTTCAGACTGACGCCAGGGGAGGACAGAGATAGAATGTAGTCGGAGACAGTAAGACTGGTGGGAGGACTGGGAAGGGCGGGAGGGGATGGAGAGAGAGGGAAAGCAGGGACCATCTGAACTTTGTTTTTCCTGCACATCCGCAGTACCTTCCTACACACTGGTTGAGTTTCCACACACTGTGGAATTCTCTGCCTCAGAAGGCAGTGGAGGCCAATTCTCTGAATGCATTCAAGAGAGAGCTGGATAGAGTTCTTAAGGATAGCGGAGTCAGGGGGTATGGGGAGAAGGCAGGAACGGGGTACTGATTGAGAATGATCAGCCATGATCACATTGAATGGCGGTGCTGGCTCGAAGGGCTGAATGGCCTACTCCTGCACCTATTGTCTATTGTCTAACTGCTGGGAAAAACGGTCCCTGAATCTGAAGGGAGTGCGTTCGAATTTGCTTTACGTGGTCCCTGATGGGGGCGGGGAACATGCCCATGGTGGGAAGACGTCCGGGGCAAGAGGGCCTTTACCACATTGATTGGTTGTGTTGTCTCCACAGCTGGGTTGGGTACCAGTACCCTGGATACAGAGGCTACCAGTACATCTTCGAGAGGGACCGACACAATGGCGAATACAAGAACTACAACGAGTTCAGCACCCAGGCCCACACCAACCAGATGCAGTCGATGCGCAGAGTCCAGCACTAGGCCGTGACCAGACCATCTACTCACTGGGAGGATTGAAGGGGGGAGAGGGGAGGAGCGGGAGACGGGAAATGATATCAGCTGCCTGTGTAAAGAAGGAACTGTACTGAACAATAAAGCACCTGCATCTTCCAAAACATCTGAGGCCTGTTCGTGTATCTTTCCTGTTAGACAGAGCTCTTAATGATAGCGGAGTCAAGGGGGTACGGGGAGAAGGCGGGAAAGGGGTACTGATTGTGCACATGATCACAGTGAATGGCAGTGCTGGTGCGAAGGGCCGAATGGCCTCCTCCTGCACTTATTGCCTATTGTCTATTGTCTATTGTTCCATTTCAATGAGTTGACCACATAGTCACAGAGTGATACAGCATGGAAACATGCCCTTCGGCCCAACTAGCCCGACTGGAGCGACTAGGCTTGTATACACTGGAATTTAGAAGGATGAGAGGGGATCTTATCGAAACGTATAAGATTATTAAGGGGATGGACACGGTAGAGGCAGGAAACATGTTCCCAATGTTGGGGGAGACCAGAACAAGGGGCCACAGTTTAAGAATAAGGGGTAGGCCATTTAGAACTGAGATGAGGAAAAACTTTTTCAGTCAGAGAGTTGTGAATCTGTGGAATTCTCTGCCTCAGAAGGCAGTGGAGGCCAATTCTCTGAATGCATTCAAGAGAGAGCTAGATAGAGCTCTTAAGGATAGCGGAGTCAGGGGGTATGGGGAGAAGGCAGGAACGGGGTACTGATTGAGAATGATCAGCCATTATCACATTGAATGGCGGTGCTGGCTCGAAGGACCGAATGTGGTGAACATAAATGCACACGATACTCCATACGCGACTCAACCAATGTTCTGATAAGGCACGGAGAAACATAAAGTTCTGGGGTGAATCGGTCACGGTGGCGCAACGGTAGAGTGGAATAGACTTCACCCTACTGTAGTTACTCAACCAGACACAACTACATTTAAGGCAGCTCTTCTTCTCCAAGAAGCCCTTCTTGCCTAAGTCCATACTCCGCCACCTCCAGTTTAAATTCCATTTGGAATATTTTGGAGGACCAAGAACCAAGGGTTGCTGCCTTACAGTGAATGCAATGCCATACACCCGGGTTCTATCCTGACTACAGGTGCTGTCTGTACGGAGTTTGTCCGTTCTCCCCGTGACCCGCGTAGGTTTTCTCCGAGATCTTCGGTTTCCTCCTTAAGTTGTCAGAGTGTTAAGGCATGGTGGAGCACTTTGCATTTACTGCAGGAGGAGATGGTTTGGTTTAGTTTAGGTTAGAGATATAGCATGGAAACAGGCCCACCAAGTCCACGCCAACCATCGATCCCCGCACATTAATACTACCCTACACACACTAGGGACAATTTCACATTTATAGCGAGCCAATTAAACTACAAACCACTTAATCCTTTTGAGTGTGGGAGACAATAGACAATAGACAATAGACAATAGACAATAGACAATAGACAATAGACAATAGACAATAGACAATAGACAATAGGTGCAGGAGGAGGCCATTCAGCCCTTCGAGCCAGCACCGCCATTCAATGTGATCATGGCTGATCATTCTCAATCAGTACCCCGTTCCTGCCTTCTCCCCATACCCCCTGACTCCGCTATCCTTAAGAGCTCTATCTAGCTCTCCCTTGAATGCATTCAGAGCATTTAGAGTGTGGGAGGAAACCGAAGATCTCGGAGAAAACCCAATCAGGTCACTGGGAGAACGTACAGACAGCTCCCACGGTCGGGATCGAACCCGGGTCTCCGGCGCTGCATTCGCTGTAAGGCAGCAACTCTACTGCTGCGCCACCGTGCCGACCCTACACAATAGGGACAAGTCCCAGAAGCCAATTAACCCACAAATCTGCACGTCTGCGGGAGGAATCCCGGAGCGCCCAGAGGAAACCCACGTGGTCCCCGGGAGAAGGTACAAACTCCGGCACAAACAGAGACGGCTCTTGTGGTCGGGATGGAACCTGGGTCTCCGGCGCTGTGAGGCGGCAACTCTACCGCTGCGCCACCGTGCCGACCCTCACTTGCTCCCCCTCGTCGAGGCAGGAGATAGACCTCGACAAATGTCTCATTTGACGTCAGGCACCTCGGAGAGGGTGCAGCATCTAGCTGTGTCACAGGGGGCATCTGGGCCTTCTAGTGGCACCCAAATCTCAAGCGCTGGACTCAGTCAGAGACGCAGCTGAGCTGACCACAGTCGAGGACCTTGGACCTTCAGATTGGAGGAGACCCAAGCTGTAAGGGCCCTAGTGAGACCGCACCTGGAGTACTGTGTGCAGTTTTGGTCTCCAAATTTAAGGAAGGATATTCTTGCTATTGAGGGCGTGCAGCGTAGGTTTACTAGGTTAATTCCCGGAATGGCGGGACTGTCATATGTTGAAAGCCTGGAACGACTAGGCTTGTATACACTGGAATTTAGAAGGATGAGAGGAGATCTTATCGAAACGCATACGATTATTAAGGGGTTGGACACGTTAGAGGCAGGAAACATGTTGGGGGAGTCCAGAACAAGGGGCCACAGTTTAAGAATAAGGGGTAGGCCATTTAGAACTGAGATGAGGAAAAACTTTTTCAGTCAAAGAGTTGTGAATCTGTGGAATTCTCTGCCTCAGAAGGCAGTGGAGGCCAATTCTCTGAATGCATTCAAGAGAGAGCTGGATAGAGCTCTTAAGGATAGCGGAGTCAGGGGGTATGAGGAGAAGGCAGGAACGGGGTACTGATTGAGAATGATCAGCCATGATCACATTGAATGGCGGTGCTGGGTCGAAGGGCCGAATGGCCTCCTCCTGCACCTATTGTCTATTGTCTATTAACTCCCCCTCCCATTCCTACACTGACCTTTCTGTCATGGGCCTCCTCCATTGTCAGAATGAGGCCCAGCGCAAATTGGAGGAACAGCACCTCATATTTCGCTTGGGCAGCTTACAACTTGGGCAGTGTTATAAATTTTATAGACAATAGACAATAGACAATAGGTGCAGGAGGAGGCCATTTGGCCCTTCGAGCCAGCACCGCCATTCACTGTGATCATGGCTGACCAATCTTCCTTGACCTCCAAACCCCTTTGTCCTGTTTTCACACCGTACATTTCCTTATCTATGTATCTCCCTTTCCCCTTGACATCAGTCTGAAGAGGGGTCTCCACCCAAAACGTCACCCATTCATTATTCCTTCTCTCCAGAGACGCTGCCTGTCCCGCTGAGTTACTCTGGCATTTTGTGTCTTTCTCCAGTGGTATGAATATTGATTTCTCTAACTTTCATGTCACCTAGGCATCCTCTCTCTCTCTTCTTCCATCCTCTCTCCCCTCCAACCCAAGTCACACCAGCTTCTCGTTCTCACCTGGCAAACAGCTAACAGTTAGTGTAAGAAAATAACTGCAGATGCTGGTACAAATCGAAGGTATTTATTCA